>NW_028227272.1:87097500-87540000 GCF_978045245.1 Mus caroli
TTTCCCTCTGTAGGACACAGTCTCTCCATTCTGCCAGTGCTAGAAGCCTGTTGTCCACAGACAACTCACCTAAGCGACGTTGCTGGAGTCCTCACCACAGCCATCATCACTGGATCACACAGTCTGGCACATGACCCACTCATTCCAGGGCACTGCAGGGGCAAGTGCATAAACTAGGTCATTCTGAATTTCCCCTCCAGTTTTGCTGTGTAACCCAAGGACGGAAGGGCATTCATTCTTGTCTTCAAATGACACGATCTCTGACTTCTCGAGGAAAGATCTGGCCAGATAACAGATCCCACGGCAGTGGGGATCTCAGAGGAAAGGGGCTCGAAGAGAATCACTTGGAATCCTGAATCCAGATCTACCTGCAGTAGTTTCCACCCATCCATATGCTGCGGTTGTTGCAAAGCGCCAATACATCTTCTTTTATCCCATACAGTGTTTTGAAATGTGTTTCTCTTGGTGCCAACATGAGTATTAACAAAGGCAAGGTGTGGGTTGGAGAGAGAGCGTGGGTCGTCGTTAAGAGCACAGACTTGCACAAGACCCACACTGGGTGGCTCACAATCACCTGTAACTACAGCTCTGGAGGATCCAATGCCTCCAACCTCTGCTGGCACTACGTATGCACATGCGTGCACACGCGTGTGCACACCCGCACTTATTAAAAAAAAATGAAAATCTTCTACTGGGCACAGTGGCACATGACTTTAATCCCAGCACTCAGGAGGCAGAGGCTTGTAGATCTCCGAGAGTTCAAGGCCAGCCTGGTCTACAATGTAGTTCCAGGACAGCCAATGCTATACAGAGAAACCCTGTCTCAAAAAACAAAACAAAACAAAACAACCCCCCACCAACACCAAAAAACCTTTAGGGGTAAAAAAGAAGATGCATTAGAAAATGGAGCAGGGTTAAACAGGAGGGGGGTGGCTGAGGACCCCAAGGCCAGGCTGAATCGTCTGCTTCTCAAATCCTTTCTGGGACTGTATGGCCACAGGTGGAAGACAAAGGAGTAAAGGGGTGGGGGTGGGGGAGAGAATGGAGGGCGCAACAAAGAGAAACAATGTAAGAACAGGAGAGAGTAAGCAGGGAGAGAAGACGCTGGGACAAAAGGAGGAGCAACCAGGGGCCCTCCCTTCTCTGGGCTCCATCTGTTCTTCCCATAGCCCTGAGCTGGGCCAGCTAAACTACACAACCCAGTACAGAATCAAAACGTAAGGTCCCGTGTTCAAACCTCACAGGTTTCAAACAGGATGACATAGACCTGTGATCCCAGCACGGTACAGGTATTTTTTGTTGTTGGTGGTGGTGGTTTTATTTATGTGTTTATTTATTTATTATAAGTACACTGTAGCTGTCTTCAGACACACCAGAAGAGGGCATCAGATCCCATGACAGATGGTTGTGAGCCACCATGTGGTTGACTGGGATTTGAACTCAAGACCTCTGAAGAGCAGCCAGTGCTCTTAACCGCTGAGCCATCTCTCCAGCCCATATACAGGTTAGTGTAGGAAGATTGTGAGCTTGAGGCCACAGTAGGCTTCATCATGAGACAGTGTCCCAAGAAAACAATACTAACGATAACAAAGAATCCAAGGTGGCGATGGCACCACATGAAACACAGGTGCCACTGCGGGACCCTGTGCAACTGCTCTGATCACATGATCATGAAGCCTGCCCAGTCCTCAGAGACAGATGAACTACTCCGATTCTCCAGGGTTCCAAGCACAGACGAACGTTATTTATTTAATCTCATGAAGGGAGGCACCGTTCACTCCCCAGCCCAGCCCAGCAGCTCTGAGAAGCCCTGCTGCAGAAAGAGAATTCATTTCACCTCATTGAAACCAACACTTCTCAGATTTGTTTGACCACAGTAATATTATTTAATCTAGTTCTCCATACTGAGACCCCCACATGAGCACTGTGGAAAACACTCCAGTTGTGAGGTTTCTGGAGCCAGAAGGGGCAGTAGCCATCATTCACAGCCCTCTCTCCCCTGAGGTCTGTCAGCAAATCCACTCTGCTTGGATTCCACGATGACACTGGCCTTTTTGTGCCCCATTTGATGGGGGCAGAGGACTGGGAGGGACAGGGGACAATGTGGCTGAGGCTGCACAAACCGAGAAGTTCCAGAAGATGGGACATCAAGTCTCCTGGACACCCCTACACCCAGGCACAGACAAACCTTTGTTTAACCTGATACGCTCCAATTTCTTTCCTCCTCACCAGCTTCTAACAGATCCAGGGAGGGGGCTTTGGTACCAAGTGCTGGAGAGGGATTCCTTAGTTACCGTGGTGGTAGGACGTGTGACTCTCCAAGATTTTATCTAAGATAGACAATGTATCCCACAGAAGTTCGGTCAGAACCAGGAGTAGCATTTAATCAGAACCAGGGAGTTCCCAGGATGCTTATCTAGCTTTTAGTTTTGCTAAGAAGAACAAAGCTTAATGCAAATAATATAAAATAAAATAAAATAAAATCCTGGAGCAGTGTTTTCCTTTCTTTCTGAACTGGGGCATTTTGCATAAACGCCCAGTGTTGACTCCCTCTCCCTCCTCCAGCTTCAATGTATGAGACAAGTCACTGTATTCTTTCTCTGTACCTTTACTTTCTCACCTGTAAAATGGGAGAGTTGACAGTCACAAAGACTCCTCTGGAAGTAAGAAAATGCATAAAGGGTAGGGGAGCTGATTTAGCAGTTGAGTGATTACTGTCCTTGCAGAGGACTCGAGTTTGGTGCCCAGCATCGACCTGTGACTTTAGCTCTGGACTCCTCAGGCATCTGGACTTATGTATGTGTGAGAGGCCGCACTGCGAGCATACACACACACACACACACACACACACACACACACACATTTTAAAATAAAAGTAAATTCTAAAAGAAAGGCAAAGAAAATGTGTGAAAACACCGTCTGAAAACTGAGCCCTGACAGTACTGTAATCCCAGTACTCGAGGTGTGAAAGCAAAAGGTTCAGGAGCTGTTCATCCAGGAGTCCAGCCGGGGCTGCACAAAACCCTGTCTGCTCAGCAGGTAAGAACACCCGACTGTTCTTCCAAAGGTCCTTAGTTCAAATCCCAGCAACCACATGGTGGCTCACAACCATCCGTAACAAGATCTGACTCCCTCTTCTGGTGTGTCTGAAGACAGCTACAGTGTACTTACATATAATAAATAAATAAATCTTTAAAAAAAAAAAAAGCCAAAGGCCAAACCGAATGAACAACAACAAAACCCCAAGAGCCACATTTCCAGCAAGACGTGAACCAATGCTTTCAAAATCATAAAGAACAAAGACCGTGAAAGTACTGGGCAGGAGTCCACTCCGCTGTCCCCGTTTTGGAAACATATCTAGGGTCCTAAAGGAACAGCGCCTAACGTGCCTCTCAGAGTGCACTGCTGACACCTGCTGGCATATAGTGGTACTACAAGGGTGCTAAGCTTGGAAATCCTTTTTTGTGAGAAACAGAAAACTGGACCAATTTTCACGCACATTGTGTTCCTCGGGACCAGGAATTTGGACATCACCGGGACCTTGTGGAAATGTACATATAGTGTCTGCGTTCTAATGAGACCTTCCCTGGAGCTCTCCGAGCAGACTCTAGTAATCTGTGGCTTTTCAGTTGGGTGGTACAATGGTGAATTCTTATCATGCCAGCACTTGGGAAGCAGAGGTAGGAGGGCCACAAGTTCAAGGCCAGTCAAGGAAACAAATGGATATATGACCTCAAAAATAAACTTTTAAGAAAGAAAGAACAGACAAATCTTCTAGCTGGAAATGGTGACATAGGAGGATCAGGAATTGGGTGTTCAAGGCCAACCTCAGCTACTTAGCAAACCTAAGGCCAGCCTGGACTACATGACAGCTATGTCTCTAAAAAAAGATGTGTTTGGACTACAGAAAGTGACTAGGTGTTGAAAGAAGACTCCAAAGAAAAAGGTACATTACAGAAAGGATTTCAAGACCTCTCAAAGGGTTCCACTGTGCTGGCCCAAGCCCTTTGGTACATACTTGCAAGGTACACAGAGTCTGGCTCTCCTCTCACACACACACTGTTCCTCTTTGTTAAAACCCTATTTCCTACTTACTCTACTAAATACGTTTTTCCTCTCACAGGGAAAATGTATAGGTTCACAAGGAAATGATGAGGAAGCAGGCCTCCCCATCACAGAGCATCCGCCTCACCCTCAGGACCTTTCGTTCTGAAGTAGGCTCTGAGCAATCCTTTATTCACATAGCAGTGAACTTTGAGTTGTTCAAGCAAAACATTACAAAATTAAAATTTATCAGTTGAATACAGTGGTACGTTACAGAAGAAAAATATAAGCTGCGCCACAAGTTCTCAAACAGAACAGGAAGTCAGGCCATCAGGGAATCCAAGAAGCTGGTGTTTCCAGGACAACATCTTTAGAACAAAAAACGTTTAGCCTTTCTTGGGTAGCCAACCCAAGCATCTATTTGCCTCAGCTTGAGTAGACTTAGCTTTGCATAAAGAAGGGCGGGACTCTTAATTCAAGCCTCTTAGGAAGTGTACATGCTTGTTGCTGTGAGCTTGTGTTCTGATTGGCCAGGGGGTGGGGTGGGGCAGACTGTTCCACTTTATTCAGATCTCAGCTCTTCTCCCTGGAGACTACTGGATCTCCCGAAGAAAACAGATTTGCTACAACTAAAAATGAAGAAAAGGATGACAGGGCAAGGGTATCAATGGCCAAATATTGGCAAGTAATGATTTGAGGGAGGAAAGATTGTACTAGCTCATGGCTCGCTAGTGAGCACCATGGTGGCGGGGAAAGCTGTGAGGTCAGGCCCATGGGAGAGGAGTGTGAACCTGCTTCCTCACATGTCAATCATCAGGAGGCACAGAGATAGAGAGCCCATAAGCCTTGACCATATGACCCTGTAGCCATACCTCTGCCAACTAAGCCCCTTGTCAGAAAGAAAGAAAGAAAGAAAGAAAGAAAGAAAGAAAGAAAGAAAGAAAGAAAAGGGAAGGGAAGGGAAGGGAAGGGAAGGGAAGGGAAGGGAAGGAAAGGGAAGGGAAGGAGAAAAGAAAGGAAAGGGAAGGGAAGGGAAGGGAAGGGAAGGGAAGGGAAGGGAAGGGAAGGGAAGGGAAGGGAAGGGAAGGGAAGGGAAGGGAAGGGAAGGGAAGGGAAGGGAAGGGAAGGGAAGGAAAGGAAAGGAAAGGAAAGGAAAGGAAAGGAAAGGAAAGGAAAGGAAAGGAAAGGAAAGGAAAGGAAAGGAAAGGAAAGGAAAGGTTTTACAACTTCCCAGAACAGTATCCCTAGCTGAGGACCAAATGTTTGAGCACAGGAGCCTATAGGAGACATTTCACATCCAAAACATGGCAGCAGGCAAAACCAAGAGCCGTGCATCCCTGCACTGCGAGGGGGACATGCATCATAGTACTGACAGATGACAATGCCAATAACATGGGTACTCTAAAACTATGTTTTTACTGTTCCAAGAGGTAACTGCTTACACAGGGTATCCGACGGGTCACCAGTCAGAGAGACCTTGGCCATCTTTGGTTCTTTATACCATTGCATCAGATTAAAACAGATAATTACATAGTTGAAAGGACCTCTACCCTCCTGAGGGTATCTCCTCTGACGTCTCCTTCCCCATCTGATACTCTGATGTCTACTGGCCACATCCTACAATTGATGGGGGTCTTATGGTTACCTTTCTAAAATAAGAGAGAAGAGGAGAGATGGTGCAGCTCTGGGAAGTGCCGTCACCAGAGCTACGTAAGAGTCTTAGGAAAACAAGACAGAGGAATAAATAGCCGCTGTCTCATAGCAACGCTGAGCTGAACAATGCTCAGGATGTATTTTGGTTAGAAAACCATGCCTACCAAAAAAAAAAAAAAAACTGATGAAATTAGCTACTTCCCATTAATTATGGCTGGTAGCGTTGGTCCAGAGCTAGGAGAAAGGAGCTTCAACCAGGCAACTTATCTACTTCCTGGAATCCTGCAAGGACTGCCCAGTGTCCTTGGAAAAGCTGAAGCGAGTGAACCTGGGCTTCAGGGTTCTGTGAGGTTCTCGCAGCTGCTTCTCCAGCCTGTTTTCTTATGTTCTGTGTACTGTTCACAGCTACACTTAACAGCTCATGTTCCTGATAGCACGGAGGAATCTGGGATGGGTCTTCCCAGCCCCACACAGACATGTCAGTGCAGAGCTAATGCACTCGCCAGACCTGCTGGAAAAGCTAAAGTATATCAAAGTATATCTCTGCCCCAGACTCTTCTACACAATGCAGGCACATCTGCTCCGCTGTGGGGGAATCAGACACACAAACAGCCCAAGTACCTAGTAGATATTCATGTCTTGGACTTCTATTTCAGCTCTAAATTCAGAGTGGATTTTGCACTCTAAGCTGTAACTTGTCTTTCTATGCTTTTTATTTGTATTTTCTTTTAAAAATATGTATCTTTTTATTTTCAGCTGATGGGATTTGGTTCTCGCCTGTCACCAAGTTGTTTCTAGAAGGTCAACCTGAATCATTATCATCCTTGGTCTCAAGGGTCATCCGGATGCCCCACCCATGTGTATATTGCTAAATAAGAAGCTAACATTTGGGCTGGAGAGATGGCTCAGTGGTTAAGCGCACTAGCTGTTCTTCCAGAGGTCCTGAGTTCAAATCCCAGCAACCATATGGTGGCTCACAACCATCTGTAATGGGATCTGGTGCCCTCTTATGGTGTGTGTCTGAAGACAGCTGCAGTGTACTCATAAAAATATATATTAAAAAGGAAGCTCATGTTTTCTCTCAAACTCTGAGGGCCACATTGTCTCTTGGGAAGTGGTAGGTACGTATGGTATCATCTGGCTGAGATCACTCACTGCAAGCCAAAGGAATTGGAGTTCCCCATCTTGGCTCAGACACTCAGTTCAGAAGGCACTAAGCCAGGAAGTAAACCTTGTTAGCTTTGTACTCATTACTTTTCTTATTACCCCCCCCAAAACAAAACCCACAAATCCCCCAAAAAACAAAACTAAACAAACAAACAAACAAACAAACAAACCCACGATAAAAGCAGTTTACGTTAAGCATTTACGTCGGTTTGGTTTGGGAAGTCGCAGCACTAGGACCCTGAGACAAGTGGTCACCTTGTCTCCACAGTCACCAAGCACTGCAGAATGAATGCTGGTGTTCAGCTTGCTGTTTCCTTTATACTGAGTGGGATAATCGGCCCTCGGAATGCTGCTGCCCAGATATAGGGTGAGCTTGCATTACCTAATTAATCTAATCCTGAAACTCCCTCACAGAGGTGCTGAGGTGTTTCCATGGTGATGCTAAATCCTGTCACGTGGACAATCCAGATTGCCCACCACATCTCTGTGGAGTCTGTGGGTACAAAGGGGGAGTCCAACAGTGTCTGCAGAGACACCTCAACTGCACTGATTGTATCTGGGCCCTTAGAAACTCGAATTTGAAGCTCTGCTTGCTTTCTTTCTTTCTTTCGTTCTTTCTTTCTTTCTTTCTTTCTTTCTTTCTTTCTTTCTTTTAGATATTTTCTTCATTTACATTTCAAATGCTATCCCAAAAGTCCCCTATACCCTCCCTCCGCTCTGCTCCCCTACCCACCCACTCCTGCTTCTTGGCCCTGGCATTCCCCTGTACTGGTGCATATAAAATTTGCAAGACCAAGGGGCCTCTCTTCCTAATGATGGTCAACTAGGCCATCTTCTGCTACATATGCAGCTAGAGACACGAGCTCTGGGGGGTACTGATTAGTTCATATTGTTGTTCTACCTATAGGGTTGCAGACCCCTTCAGCTCTTGGGTACTTTCTCTAGCTCCTACATTGGGGGCCCTGTGTTCCATCCTATAGATGACTGTGAGCATCCTCTTCTGTATTTTCCAGGCACTGGCATAGCCTCACAAGAGACAGCTATATCAGGGTCCTTTCAGCAAAATCTTGCTTGCGTATGCAATAGTGTCTGCGTTTGGTAGCTGATTATGGGATAGATCCCCAGGTGGGGCAGTCTCTGGATGGTCCATCCTTTTAGAAGTCAGTTGATATGCACTCACTGATAAGTGGATATTAGCCCAGAAACCTAGGATATCCAAGATACAACTTCCCAAATACAAGAAAATCAAGAAGGAAGACCAACACATGGATACTTCATTCCTCCTTAGAATTGAGAATAAAATATCCATGGAAGGAGTTGCAGAGACAAAGTTTGGAGCTAAGACAAAGCTCTGCTTTCAACTCCCAACCTCTGACTACAGACTCTGGGAAGCAGGTTTAGGAAGAGAATTCTTAAGTCAGAAGCCAAAATCATAAGAAGGATGGGTGCTGGGGTTACCCCGCACATCTGGAACCCGTCCTGGGCTCCTCTCATCCCTAGGTCTCTAGCAGAGGCACCAGCTCCACGGCGTTAGCCGAAGCACTATCCACCTCCATTGGCATTGTCTTCACTGAATGTTGGGATGCTTAGAGGAAATTAATACTTTCCTGGGTTGGATGACATCCTGACACTTGAGGCTAGTGGGCAAAATCTGATATTTGAAATTTTACCAGAATAAATGTAAAATCTATCAAGGGCAGGCAAACAGCTGATCTCAGGAAAAGCACCCACAACCGTTCAGTTTCCCACAGCCTCAACCTGCGCCTCCAGGACGGGTGCATCTGCTCCCCTCAAGGGCCCAAAGCTGCTACTCTGTGAGCTTTGACAGTTGGCCAGAGCAAGACAAAAAGAATCCACGCTGAGCTCTGTTCTGGCCGCAGCTGCATCGCAAGCAAGAATGAGAGGAAGCAAAGGCAGACAAGGTCAAGACTGCCAAGCAAACTCAGGTGAGTGTCCCTGGTGAGTGTCATGAGGGTAGATAAGAAAACCAAGGATTCAGGGCTGGAGAGATGAATAGAGATACCCAACAAAATTGCTCCTGAAATCAGGTAGTGAAATGAAGAAGTTAAGAAGAGTTGTATAAGAATATTAAAGAGTGGGCTGGAGAGATGGCTCAGCGGCTAAGAGCATTGACTCATCTTCCAGAGGTCGTGAGTTCAAATCCCAGCAACCACATGGCCCTCTTCTGGTGTGTCTGCAGACAGCTACAGTGTACTCATATAAATAAATAAATTAAAAAAAAAAGAATATTAGTGAGGAGCTGGGATGTAGCTTAGTGGAGTACTTGTTTGGTATGGACAAAGCTCTGGGTTCCACTGCAAATACCACATACACCGGGCAGACACCGTAGTAATCACAGCACTCGGAGGCGTGGGCAGGAGGATCAGCAGTTCAAGGCCAGCTTAGGCTACATGAGATACTGTTTCAGGGGGAGGCAGAGAAAACACACACACACACACACACACACACACTGGCTTGAACACAACTGTGAAATCAGAACACAGATTGAGAAACACATGTCAGAGTTGAGAAACAATTCTGCACAAACAAAACTGTGCAGCAAAAAGGAAAAAAAGGAGAAGGAGGAAGAGGAGGGAAGAAACAAACACACACACACACACACATAGAGAGAGAAACACTATATTTCTATAGCCAGATTTGCCCTTTATGTTGGCCACATGCACAGCTATCTATGGCCTCCCATAGCCACAGATTTGGACACATCCTGAGAGCACCACCATTATCAAGTGTCAGCTGTCCCCCATGGTGTCTGTGAAGGCACTTGTGTAGGGGCTTCTGAGTGATAACATTGTCCAGAGTGAGGCCTGGTTAGCTGCTACTCAAGCGTGGATGTTAAACTAGCAAGCTGCAATATTTAAACAGCCGTGCACTTTGAAGGTTCCTCTTCAACAAAAAGCAAAGTCAAATCCTGGAGGGAACAGAGAAAGACCCAGGAGAAAGAAACCCTGAGGTTCAGAGTGGAAGTCCAGAGGAGGAGTTACTTGTGCGAGTGGCCTGAGCCACAACTATCCCCACTACACAGGAGGGCAAGGAAGGACCTTGAAGGCACTGATAATGATGCTAATTTAGTTGTTCACATGGAAGACAGTGTTCTGGGGGAATTTTAGAGTCACTTGTGGTGTAAGAATTAGTCATGGGAAACCAAGGGTGCCAATTTTCAGTTGGGTTTTTTGGGTCAGGGTATTATAGGTAGATCAGGCTAGCTACCACCTCCTACGTGCTGGCATTACAGGTGTGCATCTCCATGCCTGGTTTCTGTGGTGCTGAGGGTCACACCCAGGACTTCATGTGTGCTAGACAAGTACTCTATCAACTGGACCACATCCCTAGCCCAAGGGTACCAGCTTGGATATAGGTCAAGATATAATAAAGACACTCCACTCTCCAGGAACCTTCAGGAAACCATTCCAGAGTGGCCCAGTGTTCAGTAGCAGCCTTTGAGACCAGACTGGCAGGGAGCTTTACCATTTCCCACACGTAGCTGCATCTGCGATCTAAGCAATTGGCCTACAAGCTCATTAAGATCTCAGAAAAGGGGGCTGGAGAGAGGGCTCAGGGGTTTAAAAGGAGTGCTGTTCTCAAAAGGGAGTAAGGTTCTGTTGCCAGAACGGCTGTCACATGACTCTGTAACTCCAACCTCCTCAAGGCCCCCTTACCCATGGGTACATACCCACACATACATATAATAAAAAAATACATCTTAAAATTAAAAGATCATGAAAGTAACAAAGCAAGATTACATAAGCACCCGTGCACTGACTGTCAGCGCAAACATAGTGTCACACTTCGGACAAGCCCTGGAGCATTGACTCAGTGACCACCCCCAAGGGCGCTCCAAGACCCCCAGAGATGGCTGACACAGAACAGGACTGAACTCCACACACACCGGTTTCTCCTATACATGCCTGAGGTAAATACTGCCTTTTTTTTTTTCCTAGAGGAAGAAATTTAAAGCTTTTCTTTGGCACATTCAATTGTCAGTCATGTGATCAGAATACGTGATGTGCGCGCAGGGAAAATTGTTGGCATGGTTGACCGTGCACTCTGGCGCGTGAGACAGTTCATTTTCAGTGTCACCTGGAAGTGAAAACCTTCAGCGCAGCTGTGTGGATGTTCCCAGAAAGGCTTAGTTGAGGAGGGGAGACTCACTGTGAATGTGGGTGACACCGTGCATGGGTTGGGGGTCCCCAGCTGACTGAAAAGGAGAAAACCAGCAATGTGCTGACATTCATGCCTTCCAGCCTCCTGGCTGTGCACCCACTACTTCCTACTTCTTTTAAGATTTATTTTATGTCTATGAGTACACGGTCACAGACACACCAGAAGAGGGCATCAGATCCCATGACAGATGGTTGTGAGCCACCATGTGGTTGCTGGGATTTGAACTCAGGATCTCTGGAAGAGTAGCCAGTGCTCTTCGCCTCGGAGCCATCTCTCCAGCCCCCTGCTTCCTACTCTTGCTGTCAGGAGTTCCTCATGGAGATGGGTAGCCTCAAACCGTGAGATCCCATGACAGATGGTTGTGAGCCACCATGTGGTTGCTGGGATTTGAACTCAGGATCTCTGGAAGAGTAGCCAGTGCTCTTCGCCTCGGAGCCATCTCTCCAGCCCCCTGCTTCCTACTCTTGCTGTCAGGAGTTCCTCATGGAGATGGGTAGCCTCAAACCGTGAGTCAAAATAAACAAAGTAGCCAGGGAAGGGCCGAAGCTGAGTGAATGGAGGTTACTTAAATGTAACACTCAGCCCCACAAAAGTCAGCCTACTAACAAAAATGCCCAGGTTTGGAGACCAGACACTAGGCAAAGGGATGTTTCCAGACCCCAGGTAGGACAAGGCGGAGTGGCCCAAGGCTTCTAAATGCTCTCAAGCACCGTGTGCTGTTAAGAGTTTGTTAGGAATTATTTACATATGGGCCTTTCCACTTAATACTTCCAGACTGTGGGTGACGATCGATATGAAACCATAGAAAAGGGGGACAAGGTCTTCATATTATAGAACAGTGCGTGAGCCGTCTGGATGAAGACACTGTTATCTAGAGGATTCTCAGGATAAGACACAAAAGGTGATGACAGGAATCACACAGTGCCCTTTGTCCAGAACTAACTAACACTGTAGCCACTTCTCCTGCTGACGTTATTGTGAGAGTAACCTGGGTAGGCTGTGAAACACATCCCAGTGCAGCTAAATGCCTCCTGTTCAACCTAACGCTAAGCCCTGGCTTGACTCTGTGCTAAGGACTTCATCTCCCTTAGAGAAGGTTCTGTGTGTCAAAGCAAAGCGTCCTTGTGAGCCACCGTCCTTTTCTGCTAATGCTTTTCAACGCAGCATCGCGGCATCGTGGAACGGAGTGCAAAGTTGGCTTCAGGAATCTTACTGTTGCCATGGGTAACGTGAATTCAAAAGAGGGATGGAACAAAACAGCCTGCCGATATCCGCCCTCAAGTGGGAAGCTAAATGAAGTGCTGCAACACCTTAGAAAACAGGAGACACCTGGCAAGGGATGGGGCGGTACGACTCAGCCTCCATGTGCTAACAGCTGCTAAAAATATTCTCTCTGTATAATGCGCACAAGTGCTGGCAAATACCCAGAGAAAGGGAAATGGATGTTTGAAACTTTAGCCTGCACTATCCAATATACCAGCTATGGCCATGGGTAGCCATTTGGTAGTATTTGGTAGTCGCATGGGTTAGTATTTGAACCTGCGCAAAGTTGAAATTAAGACACGGAATTGAGGATATAGCTCAGTGTCCCTGAGTTCAATTCCTGGTTCCGAATATGAACAAAAATGTCATTTAAAAGCCAGATGTGGGGGCTGGAGATGGCTCCATGGTTAAGAGTACTTGCTATTCTTGCAAAGGACTGAAGCTTGATTTCCAGTACCCACACCAGGACCTCACAACCCCCTGAGACTCTACTTATCCCTGGCTCTCCTGGAACTCACTATGTAGACCAGGCTGGTCTTGAACTCACAGAGATGGTACTGCCTCTGCCTCCCGAGTGCTGGGATTAGAGGCATGCGCCACTATTTCCCAATACCCCTGAGGACTTCTTACATATCAAGAGCCTGCTGAGGGGGCTTTGAGCCTGGGGAGATTCAAATTCTTCAGTACAGGAAGCTACAGAGACCTCAAGTGGTATTTCTAGGAGAGGGTGCGATGCCGGTTTGAAATGAGTGAAAAGGAAGACATTAGAGCTTACATAAGAGAGCCTTGGTTTCTAAGGAGGAGAATGCGAGCCAGGCAAACAACAGAGCTATTAACGGGATGATTTTAAGTAGGAGTGAACGGAGGAGAACTTCCCTATTGACTTAGTGGGTCTACCACACCCAAGTGTTTTAAGCGGCAGATCCAAACCACAGTTTGTCCACACGGGCAGAGCTGTTGACTCATGGTGGTCAGGAAAATAGATACCAGCCCTTGATCATATCCACTCTCCCTCACACTCCCTCACTCCCCAACACACCCTCTCTACGTTTCACATCCTCCTTTCTCTTTCTTATGCATACGGGTGCTTTGCCTGCATGCATGTCTGTGCTGCATGTATGTCTGTGTATCCCATTCATGTATGTCTGTGTAGCTATGAAGATGTCAGATCTCCCAGAACTGAAGTCACAGACAGTTATGAGCCATCATGTGAGTGCTAAAAATTGAAGCCAGGTCCTCTGGAAGAGCAGCCAGTGTTCTTACCCCACAAGCTATCTTTTCTGAGACAGGATCTCACTATGTAGCCCTGGCTGGCCTGGAACTTACTATATTATATCAGGCTAGTCTTAAATTCACAAAGACCCACCTACCTCTTGCCTCCTCCGTGCTGAAATTAAAAGTCTCACCACAACCAAATATATCACTGACTCCAGCTGTACAGCCCAAATGTACAGGAGTACATGGGTATAGGATTATCTGCTGGCGCACAGGCAACCTACCAGCAGCCATATCCCAGGAAAAAATGAAGTCTCCATCAACTGCCAATAGCTCCTTAGTTAGAAGTGGGTCTGTGTGAACCCAGCCGCCATCCATGCTGGAACAGTGAATGGTTTGATCTTGTGCAGGCAAGCAGAGCTGCTATAAGATCATGAGTATAACAGCCATGTCATGTCCAGAAGACAGCATTTCACAGCTCCCCATTCACACTTTCCCGCAGGCAAGTCTTTCTGTGTAGCCCTGGCTGTCCTGGAACTTACTCTGTAGACCAGGCTGGCCTGGAGCTCAGAGATCTGCCTGCCTCTGCCTCCTGAGTGCTTGGGCATCTCTCAACTCTTACATTCTTTCTGTCTCTTCTCCCACATGTGTCTTAAGCCTTGAGGGAAGGGATTAACTTTCCCACTTAGGACTGAGCACTCGACAGCCACCCTCCGCTCTTGGACCAGTTACGAGTCTCCCTCCTCCCCTACTGCCAACCCCCACACCCTCCCTGCCATGGGACTGATGCTTTTGATATAACTATTATGAGCTGAAGTGTTATTTCACTAATGTTTTTTTCTCTCCTCACTTTTGTTCTTGTGGGTCCTAGGGAGTTGGAGAGAAAAGGCTAGGGAAAAAAAACAAAAACAAAAACAAAAAACAGTGCCTCCATTTTACACCCTGAGTCCCCTCATTCTGTCATAGCAGTGATCTGGAAGCCTGAAGAGAACAGGGAGGTGTGGAGTCTGTCCACTGTTCCTCAGCAGATGTACGGGGTGAGAGCAAACGGCTTAGAGGGTAGAGCAAGAGTTAGAAGCAAAGAGTTAGAAGCATCAAAGCTATCCACCAAAGTCAGACAACAGAGAGCAGCTCCACGGGAGAGAGAAGGGTGTCGGAACAAAGCATCGGGGGCTCAGTGCCAAGAAGCAGCCCCGTGGGACAGAGGAGCTTCAAGTCCATGGACTCAGGCTCAGACAGAGGAGCTTCGAGTCCAGGGACTCAGGCTCAGACAGAGGAGCTTCGAGTCCAGGGACTCAGGCTCGGACAGAGGTGGCCAAGCCATGGAGTTACTGAACCTTCTCAAATCTGACAGTTTTATTTGCCTCTGGAGGCAGAGAGATTTTCCAGACCTGACCTTAGCAATCTCTCCACTCCGCATATGTTGCTTAGAGTAAAACAGTCACCTTCCTACAATAGGACCTGAACCTGAAGCTCTGTGAGGGTTTGGTGAAAGGAAAGTCAGACAAGGGAATGGGCAAACGTGGCAACACAGGTTGAATTCAGGGTATGGGGCAGGCTGTGGAGCGGAGATCTCTAGTTGAAGGAACTGGAGAACCTGCCATCTACGTACAGGTTGGGGTAGATAAGGGGCCAACAAGGGAAAGGGGGAGGGGCCTGAACATGTTCCTTTTGGGCCTGTGGTTGACTGTCATTAGGGGCTAAGAAAACATGGCGAGTGGAGAGTCAAATGTCAGTGGGTTGGGTAAGCATCTCTCCAGGCCAGCCACTGTTGCAGGTGAGGAAGAACCGGGGCAGGGATCTAGAGGAACAATTGACTTTAGTCAGCTTCAGGGCCTGACGTTTATTCAACCAAAACCAAGGAGCTTTAAAGTGGCACACATTTGTCTGGGTTGCATATGGGACTGTCCATGACTTCCAGGTCTCCAAGGGTGTGGCTCCTAGGACACTCCCCCTAGGAAGATGCCTGGCAGGATGTTCAGACCCCAAGAAGAGCTTTCAGGTAGGTTGTGCCCTCTGGTGTCCCCAGATGAGGGTCTAGAGCCACCCAGCATTCATTACAAGGACAGAAGGGTCTGAGCCTGTCCTTGTTCTCTGACTTGAGCCTCTCTAGCATTCTGACGCTCTCCGGGGACGGCTCCAGAAAGTGTGGAGCAGAGGTCAGGCTCCTCTAAACACCAGAGAAATTGCAAACACAAGGTCACTGTGATTTTATAGCTTTTATAGCCTGAGTGATCATATACTTGTAGATAAGTTGGTAGATATAACAAAAAAACGACTCCAAGAAGTGTAAGGAGCAGCCATGGAGACCACCTAATGTGATACTTAAATATGATCATCAAAATCCTAGAGGTCGGGGCTGGAGAGATGGCTCAGCAGTTAAGAGCACTGACTGCTCTTCCGAAGGTACTGAGTTCAAATCCCAGCAACCACATGGTGGCTCACAACCATTCATAATGAGATCTGATGCCCTCTTCTGGTGTGTCTGAAGACAGCTACAGTGTACTTACATATAATAAATAAATAAATAATCTTAAAAAAAAATCCTAGAGGTCATTACCGTAGCCCAGACCGGGGCTCCATGGAGCCCAACAGGGTAAATTCTCTCTGGCCTGGGTAGAGACTTAATATTACAAGCTACCAATGCATGCGTTATCCAGCTGGGCTGGCTGGTCACCTGGCCTAGGTGACTCAAGAAGGGGGAGTTTACTTTAAGCTGTGCTAAAGGGATAGGGGGAAAATTACCCCTTTAATGAGACATACTTTTCCATCCTGGAACCTCTGTCCTCAGAGCTTTGATGAGGTTCTGTTGAGCGAGTCTGTCCACCTTTCTGAGTTCTAACTTTCCCTACTGCTTCCTCTCCACCGTGGGCCGCTTGTCCACCACGTGGTTGGCCTGCAAGCCAGCTTAACTCAAATACCATGACTCATTCTCTTTCTTCCCCACCTTCCTCTTCTGCGTGTCTGTCAAGGCTCATAGCTTGCCATCTCAAGTTTTTCTTTTAAATTCTAATAAAATCATCCTCAAGTTTTCTTTTGAGTCTGCCCTTAAATTCTCTCACTGATGAGACAGAGAATCCTGAGAGAGTCCCGTTATCTCTCCCATAACGTAAATGGTAATAACTATCACAATTGTCACTGAAATGGAAAGGGCCATAATTGGCTAGCTTGTTGGTCTTGGTCTGATGATCTCCACTCTTCCTTCCATCTATCCCTCACTCTCCCGGGACACCGCAGTCTTTCCGCTGTAACAAACTCAGCCTATGCGAGCTGCACCCATTGTCTTCTACCCAGAGGCAGGTGGAGGTTAGCACAGGATGTACGCTTACGTTATACGGAGCCCTTCTAGCTCCCTGGCCAAGCCCCACCCCACTGCTTGGCATCGCGGACCATTCACATCTTTATTTTCTTGACTTTGAAAGACCGTTCCCTTTGATCTAGAGCTGACCTTAGAATTCTTCCGAAGGCTCTCTGTTAAACCAGGCAGAGTCTGCCCGTGGATTGAGGCCAGGTGGAGTTGGCACACTTGGTTGGCAGTGTAAATCCCTTATCTGGGCGCCTCCTTTTCCTTTTATTTTACCATGGCCAGTGGAAACCTGCCACCAACTGCCAAGCCTCGTCGTTGTCCCAACATGCTCCAGGTGCGGGGAGCAGAGGTTCTCCACCCTTTCTGCAGGTGTTAGGTAACAGTGCCTCTCCCTACCCTCTCTACCGTGTCTCTGGAATGAGGTCTCTCCTGTAAAACAGCTCGCTCCTGCAGGTTTTCATCCTCTCTGAATCGAATTGCTAAACAAACCCAGTAACAGAAGCAAGTCTAAGGTCAAGCAAGCCACAGCAATGCTGTAACCATGGGAAGGAATCACTGCAGTTCAATGGCCACTGGATTCACACCAGCAGAGCCAAGAAAGCTTCCTCTGATGGTGATGGTGATGGTGACAGCTACCCCGGGAAAGTGTCAGATCTGTATCATGACTGGGAAAGTGTGTTAACTAAATATGCCAAAGAAAACTCCAGGCGCTGCCCAGTGTTCTTCCTTGGCCGTTAGAGGCTTGAAAGGAAAACAGTGTATTTCTGGAGCGGGACACAGTTGTGGTACAAGTCAAAACACAGTCCTGACTGAACACAAGGCTTACAAAACCCTCCCGTGAGCCAGGCTCACGAGCATCTCCATCCTCCCAGTAACTACTGGGTAGGTAGATGCTTTGATGTTTTATTTTTAATTATTTATTTTATGTATATGAATAGTATACTGTTGCTGTCTTCAGACACACCAGAGTAAGGCATTGGATCCCATTACAGATGGTTGTGAGCCACCATGTGGTTGCTGGGACTTGAACTCAGGACCTCTGGAAGAGCAGTCAGTGCTCTTAACCGCTGAGCCATCTCTCCAGCCCAGAATACGACATTTTAACCACTGGCTTCCCCTGTGGCATGTCTGTCTCCTGTGGTATGCAACAGGTACCAGACATTGCCTTGCTGCAGATGGCACACAGAAAACAAAGCCCATTATCATACACAGAGCAGTGCTGAGGTTCCATTTCATACAAGGCACTGTCTGCTTCTGCAGAGAATAAGAAATGGTGGAGACACACAACTGTCCTTACTGGGAGGTAAAGAAGGCTATCAGTGGCCGGGAGAGGCCTCAAGTGGTTAAAGTACTTGCCATCTGAACATGAGGACCAGGGTTTGGATCACAGAAACTGATATCTCAGCAGCAACCAGCACTGGAAGACAGAGACAGAGAATCAATCCTTCAGCAAGCACACTGGCCGTATGACTGAGACCTTACCTCAGCAAATAAAGTGGAAGGGCCATTGAGGACACTGACATCAACTTCAGACTTGCACATGAACATGGGTGATCACATACATGAAACAGACATGCACACATGTACACATGTACACACACACACACACACACACACACACTGGAAGAAACAAAAGAAAGGCATATCACTCCTACCTTGTTTTAAATTCCTACATACAGCCAGGCATGAAGATCAGGTGACAGACTGCATACATGAATGCTTGCATAAACGAAGCATGGACTTCAATCCCTGACACCGCATAAACTGGGTTTGGTGTTACACCTATATTCCCAACCCTTAGGAAGATCATAAATTCAAGGTCATCCTTAGCTACATAGGAAGTTCAAGGCCAGCCTGGGTCACTGAGATCCTGTCCAATTTATTTATTTTTTCATTTTAAAGGCTCCTGTATGCAATGCTGTGGAAATTCCCCATTCCTATCCACCCAGAACTCTGAATCAGCTCAACATCTGGAATATTCCTTTACAGCCGGTATCTCATCCTCTCCTTTTGCCCACCCCAGCCATGGAAAGTGGAGCAGGGATCCCATACACCAGGTGTGCTAGTGCGTGCCTATAATCCCAGCACTGGGATGTGCAGCACTGGGATGTGCAGCAGACAGGAAGATCAGAAGGTCAAGGTTGTCCTCCTCATCTACACAGCAAGCTTGAGGGCAACCTGGGGTGCATGAGACTGCCTTAAACAAACAAGGAAACAGAGCAGAGAAAACAGCAAGGAATGAGGGAACGACGCAATTCATAGAACGAGCGAGGAAAGCAGAGGCTTCAGTGCATGCCAACATGGGCAGAAGAGACCAAGGGGCCACGGCCCAGCTCCATGCTTCAATTTAAGAAGTACACAACCTCCCTGCAAAGTGCAAAGGCATACGTAAGAAGGAGAGGGTCAAGCTGGAGAGATGACTTGGTGGTTAAGAGCACTGACTGCTGCTCTTCCAGAGGTCCTGAGTTCAATTCCCAGTAACCACATGGTGGCTCAGAATCATCTGCAAAGAGATCCAATGCCCTCTGACCTCTTCTGGAGTGTCTGAAGACAGTCACTCTGTACTCACATATATAAATAAATAAATCTTGTGGGGGAGAAGGGGTGGGGGGGGGTGGAGAAATGTTTTGTCTGACTTGTGGGTACCAGGGTTCCACACTCAGCTTATTTGTGGTCATTTACACAGACTGACATAAACTACTGTTTTATTTTCTCAAAGTAGATTTGATAGGTAATTAAGAAGCTCCAGGTCGGCTAGGCATGGTGGCACACACCTTTAATCCCAGCACGCAGGACAGCCAGAGCTGTTACCCAGAGAACACCCCTGTCTCCACCCCCCATCCACAAAAAGCTCCAGTTCCATAATTGCCATATTTAAGCTTTCAATTTTCCATTTCCCGAAAACATAACCTTTTGACTAAGACACATGAGCTCACACGATGGAACATGAAAGATTTAGGAGGTTTGGGCCTAATATCGTCTGGAAGATTTTACAGCTGTGACCACGAATCCATCTTGTTAGTATCTGAGACGCTGAGAAGGGAAGCCAGGCTTGCAGGTTGGAGTTGGGCAGTTCGTCCCCACTGCACGTACGCACACATGCACACACGCATGCACAGACGGTACTTACAGTTTAAGGCTTCAGCTGACCATTTGACTCGAGTTTGCATACACAATCATCTCAAATGCAAAGAAAAAAAGGAAGCAAACACCAGTGGTGTGGCCTGGCTCCTAGGTTCTCTAAAGCTCCCGTGGCACTTCGGAGAGGTGGTGGGAAGTTTAGGGGTCAGGCTTATTAAGGAAGGTCACTGACAGAGCACATGCCTGTGAAGAAGTTTGCTCACTCACAGTGAAGACACTCAGGGTGGCCAATTTGGAGCATCGCTGCAGGGCTGGGGATGTAGGTCAGTTGGCGTGCTTTCGAGCATGAAGCCTTGAGCTGCATCCCTGGGAACGTTCTTACCACACAGCGAGGTGGGAGCAAACCACTAAAGCATGGAGGCTGTAATAGGAGCGGGCGAATGGGTTAAGAGTGGTGCCTACGGCCTTGCCAGATCTTCTCGCCCCCCCCCACATCTAACAAACACAAAAATAATGCACGCATATAATAGGCATATATTAAATGTCAAGTGTGTGTCATTTTACACTTCAAAATGACTCAGTTGCATTTTGTCACATTTTATTACTCACCCAGGATAGACTACATTTCCTGTGAAAATTTTGTCACCAATAAGCTCCTGGTGAGAAAAGTTGACCGTTCCAGAAATCCGGTCAATGACTGAGTAAACAGTTCAAGAAAATCCAGAGGCTCACACCCTCACTGTTAGCAAGAAGACCTACCTGTTGGGTTGTTGTTGTTCTTGGTGTTTTGTTTTGTTTACCAGGGTCTCACTATGTAGCTCTGGCTGGTCTGGAATTTGCTATATAAATCTGGCTCGCCTCTAAGTCACAGACAGGCCCTGCCTTTGCCTCTGTTTTTTTTTTTTTTCCTATTGTAATGTAAAGGAGGCAATCGCAGCAAGTGTTCCCTCTCTAAAGGAGCCCTCACAGCAATATACATTATACAGAGTCTCTATACAGAGCCTGGCTATCCTGAAACTATGTAGACCAGGCTGGCCTTGAACTCGGAGATAGACCTGCCTCGGCCTCCTTGAGTCCTGGGATCAAAGGTGTGTGCCATCACACCCAGCAGTGTTTTGTTGTTAGAGATTCAAAGTTCAAGGAAAGCACACGTTTAGAGGCAGATATCCAGGCTAGTCATCTTTAAGATCCAACGCTAGGAAGGCTGGAGTGGAGGGGAGGAGTGACTGTCTCCATTGTGTCCTAGTGGATTCTGAAGGACCAATCAGCGAGTCGGGGGCTCAAGACAACAGTGAAACCTTACTGCCACCTGCTGGCTACTTAAGCCATCGTTCTGGGACCTTTGAGGATCGGGAGCTAGCTTTTCTGGTATTTTGGATAGCCCATCTTTTCTCAGCACTTTTATGCTTGGCAGTTTATCTGAGCATTCTGGGCACCTGTCAATAAGAAGATGTGATTTCTTATGTCAAATCTGTATTATCATATTTGGTCTATAGTCCTAGGAAAACCCAATAAAACCTGTTTTCATAAGGCAGTGGTTGAAGAAGGTGAGTATATTCAAGTGTATTCATGAAGTTCTAATGCCAGTACATTCACCGACTGGGTGGCTTTGCCAAATTACTTCACTGTTCATAGCCTCCCTGTTCTCTGATTTAAAACAGAGCTGCTCACCAGGTCTGCAGACACCAGGGACAACCTTTCAAACAGAAGGGAGGTGCTTGCTCAGTTGACTCTGTCCCCGTCCATGAAGCTGTTCTCAGCTCCTGGGCATCCACCATCCATCTGGCAAGGGGGGCACTGTGCCCCAAGGTACTCAGAGGCACTCCTGAGGAGCTACCGAATTTCTGCCATTTCCCACAGTCCTTTGCTGTTCCTCATATCCTCTCATCTTGGCCACACTCCGAGGATGGGAGTCACCCCTGTTCATTGTATGCATGAATGTCTGTGTGTGTGTGTGTGTGAGAGAGAGAGAGAGAGAGAGAGAGAGAGAGAGAGAGAGATCGTCACTCAGTTTCTCTCCTGAGCCCACACGTCATCCCTTTAAGGGCACTAGTGTGTGAACATTACACTTGCTAAATGTATGACATAAAATCTGAAGGGTCCTTTTCAATGGTGCCTCAATGAACAGAAAGCATTACCCTCCTAATGTCTGCTAGCTTAGCTAGCCACCCCACACACTTTGCTAAGCTTTGCTCCCAAACTACAAGTTTTGAGTAGAAAATTACTAACAGCCAAGCTTGCTGGCAAGGCCATGCCTCTAAGCATTAAAATAAAAAGGATGTAAGACATAGAGATGTACTAAGACATTGATTGATTATTAAAAGAGAGAGAGAGAGAGAGAGAGAGAGAGAGAGAGAGAGAGAAGGAAGACTAGGACTTAGATGGCGTGTAGGCAGGCTGTGCTCTCCTGATTACGGTAAGAGGGAGGAAGGGTCACGGGGTCAGAGTTCACAGACTGATCGCTCCACTCAGTCTGTGTCCACCTGCCGCTCGGGGCCTTGTAGCCTCATAAAAGGAGCGGCCTTGCTCCTACAAAGGCTCTAATTATGGATCATGGTGACCTGGGTAGGAATTTCCCAACAAGCTCAGTTGATGGCGCTGTTTGGTAGGTCAAGTGTGGCCTGGCTTGAGAAACTACCTAGGGTTAGCCTGGAGAATACACAGCCCCACCCACTTCTGATCCGCTCCCTCTATTCCAGGGATAAGAACTCACAGTTTCTGCTCTTGCTCCCATGCCTACTATTTGCTGCCACACCTCAATGCCGTGATGGACACTCATACACACACACACACACACACACCGAACCACAACCCAAAATAAGCCCCTTCCTCTATAAACTGCTTCTGGTGGGTCATGGTGTTTTATCCCAGCAAGGAAACAGTATCTAATATGTCAGGGTCATTTGTTTCCAACTGGTTTTGTTTTGTTTTGTTTTAAGATTTATTTATTTATTTATTTATTTATTTATTTCATGTATGCGGGTACACTGTCTCTGTTTTCAGATACCAGAAGACAGCATCGGATAACCATTACAGATGGTTGTGAGCCACCATGTGGTTGCTGGGAATTGAACTCTGGACCTCTGAAAGAGCAGGCAGTGCTCTTAACCGCTGAGCCATGTCTCCAGCCCCTCTCACACGGTTGTTTCCAGGTTAGCAAACACAGATGACAACCTACCTGAACTTGTTAGCAAGGCTTCCAAAGACATCTGTTCTCAGGAACCTGGTCTTCTGCAAAGCATGTGAAATACACATCAAAACAGCTAGCTCCTGGCCGGGCAGTGGTGGTGCACACCTTTAATCCCAGCACTTGGGAAGCAGAGGCAGGTGAATTTCTGAGTTCGAGGCCAGCCTGGTCTACAGAGGGAGTTCCAGGATAGCCAAGGCTATACAGAGAAACCCTGTCTTGATAACAAAACAACAACAACAACAACACACACACACACACACACAAACTCAGCTAGCTCACATTAATAAGGTATACATCCTAAGAGACTTTTTTTCTCTATATAAACATATGTGATAGTTTTATATGTAAACTAGGCATAGTAAGAGATTAACAAGATCCAAAAATAAAATAATTGTCACAATACACTGCAACAAAAATTATGTTATGAGAAAAATAAGATATGAGGTTATCTTTTAGGAATTTCCATTTAATATTTTCAAGCTTCAGATGACTGGAGTAATTGAAAACCAGAAAGTTAAAGCTTGGATGTGGAGACGACTGCTGTCCATCACTGGGAGGATCACTGTCCATCACTGGGAGGGCCACTGTTCGTCACTGGGAGGATCACTGTCCATCACTGGGAGGACTACTGCCCATCATTGGGAGAACCACTGTCCATCATTGGGAGGACCACTGTCCATCACTGGGAGGACCACTGTCCATCACTGGGAGGACCACTGTCCATCACTGGGAGGATCACTGTCCATCACTGGGAGGACCACTGTCCATCACTGGGAGGATCACTGTCCATCACTGGGAGGGCCACTGTCCATCACTGGGAGGACCACTGCCCATCACTGGGAGGACCACTGCCCATCACTGGGAGGACCACTGTCCATCACTGGGAGGGCCACTGTCCATCACTGGGAGGACCACTGTCCATCACTGGGAGGATCACTGTCCATCACTGGGAGGATCACTGTCCATCACTGGGAGGACTACTGTCCATCACTGGGAGGGCTACTGTCCATCACTGGTAGCTTTTCCGCATGCCTCTCCTTACCTTTCTGTCACCGTGCTTTGTTCCATAAGGGCTGACCTCCATGAGTGTTTTCTGAGTCCTTTCCCTTGGGCTTCTCTGGGTTTGCCTAATGAGAGGCAGTGAGAAGAAACCCGAGAAGGCAGGAGAGAGGTCAGTGTTTCTTTACAGTGGCAGGGTCTGAGTCTTTCTCCTGGTTTCAGCAGGCAGGTCACACCCCTTCCTCCCCTGGCTGCTATGGTTTCTGGAGGCCTGCATCCATTAGCCTTGACCAGCTTTATGACTTCTTTGCAGAATTCAATCTGATGCCACCTTCACCATCTTGCTTGGACGCTTTATCCTGTAGACCAACCAGAATTGTGATCACGCAAGGACAGTTCTGGCCATGGGCAAAGATTAGGAAGGGCCACAGACGTGTGCTCTAATTCCCCTGTCTTTGACTAATTGTTAATATTGCAAGCATGGGCAAATGAAGAAATTTAAGAGTGGGTCTGGAAAGAGCCCGAGTTCCTTGCAGGCATTCTGTTCCTGTCTCCATCTGCCAGGCGCATGGGGAACACAGGCTTCAAGGTGAGTCTGGGGAGGACGTCAGCTAAGAGGATGCATTCAACCAGGACAGGGGCAACGTAGGATGAGCTGGACTGAGCGAGAGGTCCTGGCTTCAAGCTACCCAGAGTGCTTGTGGTCTAGGAAATGTGGCCAGGTGGATTCCCTCACAAGAGCAGTAAACGCCTCATGTCCAGTCTTCCCATGCTCAGCCGGACTGTGATTGAGAGCTGTGCAGAGACTTCCACACATTCGTTCATTCCCTTCTTTATGTGGGTATGTGGGTATGTATGTATGTATGTATGTATGTATGTATGTATGTATGTGTTTTTAAAAGGACCCAGTTAGGTTAATGAGTAGAGTGTGGGTTCCCAGCAGCCTCCTCTGATCAGATGACTCCATGGAGTGTGACCCCAGAAGCACCCTCTCCAGGAAGGTTGGCTCACTCCTGCAGCCTCTAAAGAGGCTCTCACACCTCACACTCCAGCTCTCTCAGACTGGGGCTGGAGCTGCTGAGGGGACTGCCAGCCACATCTCTTGCCTCTGTTCTGTAGGCTTAGCATCTTCCCTGGGTACCTGGTTTCCAGTCCTCACTTTTGCTTCCAGTTCTAAAGCAGCAGCTACTGTCCACAGAGAGGGACTTAGAAGTCACTTCAGGGGAAATAGAGCAGACCAGAGATGATTAGCAGACACGGAAAACATACAAACACGAATGTGCGCGCGTGCGCACACATTTGAATCAAAAGTCTGTATATGGCAAAGCACTGGGCTTGTATAAACTCACTTTTCCCCACTCGGTTCCAGCCTCCCTTTCTCTCCTTCTGACCTTTTCTCAATACACAGGCACTAGATTTGGTGTACGCTGAACAGAAAAACAATGGTAAAGGCTATGGAGAAATGTAACTAGGCACAGTGCCACAGACTGTGGTGTGCTGTTACATGGCTTGCCTTTGCATTAAAAGACCTCTTCACTAGATCATAACAGGAGCTAATTTTATGTTATAAACACAACACATGGTTTAAAAAAAAATTGCTGGGCAGTGGTGGCTCACGCCTTTAATCCCAGCACTTGGGAGGCAGAGGCAGGCAGATTTCTGAGTTCGAGGCCAGCCTGGTATACAGAGTGAGTTCCAGGACAGCCAGGGCTATACAGAGAAACCCTGTCTAGAAAAACTTAAAAAAAAAAAAGTTTGAATTGTTTTATTTATCTGTCTGTGTCTATTGTATTAATATATCTATCTCTGTGTGTGTACAAGGGCATGTCACTGTGCACAGTGGAGGTCAAAGGTCAAAGGTCAGCTTGCAGGAGCTGGTTTTCTCTCTCTTTCTACCATGTGGGACCTGGGGACCAAACACAGGTAGTCAGGTTAGCACTGGGAGGGAGCCTTTA
Organism: Mus caroli; assembly: GCF_978045245.1. NCBI lineage: Eukaryota > Metazoa > Chordata > Mammalia > Rodentia > Muridae > Mus > Mus caroli. Next base: position 87,123,557 of record NW_028227272.1, read on the forward strand.
CCCTCATTGCCATCTCCCCAGCTTGGTATGCCCGAGGTGAGGCATGCACATGACACAACATGAATATTTACCAGCAAGAACAGCTTCGCTCTTTGTAGCCTTGATTTCCAAAGTTAAAGAAGATTCCAAGTGTGGCTGTGTGCACACCAAGGACTCGAAAGTCCAGATGTGCCTGTTACATTATTCTTTGTTTCTAAGGTGGGCTTTGTTGTTTGTGCTTTCCTTTGAGAAACTTCAGGCTGGCCTGAGTTCTCCGCCTCTCTTCTCAGCTCCCCTAGTGATGGGATTCCACGTGTGTCTCAGTGGTGAGGGTTACGCCTCCTTTAGCTGTTTTACCAGTACTTCTGGGGCCTATCCAGGTTGAACTAATGGTGGTGTTTGTGTATGACTTTGGAACTGTGGTAGCTGGCTGCCAGAGCAGCGTCTGATAAACTCCGGCTCCTGATACCTTGTATGGTTCCCTTCCCACTCAAGTTGGGGCTGATCTGGGGACACTAGGACCCTGTGGAAGGGATGGTGTGTGGTCTCCAAGACTAGTCATAAAAGACACGCAGATTTTTCTGCCCTGCTTTCCTGGCTCTCACTCTGAGGAAGGCCAACAGCTAAGGAACCTGGGCACACCAGCAGCCCCAAGGCAGCCAGCTCCATCAGGCCAGCTGTACGAAGAGGCTCCTGAGAAACAGGCTCTCCAGCCACACTGGAGCCTTCAGCTAATGGTAGCTCACCCCAGCCAACATTTGGCAAAAGGGTCAAGACCGCCATTGACTGGGGTGCCCCTCCAGTCTAAAGTTATTGAACCATGTAAATTATGACAAAGGAACAATGAACACTGCTATTTTAAGTCATGATTTATGGAATGACTGTTTTCAGGATGTAATACTAAAACATTATATCCATCATGGTTAGTGAAAAAGAACCAGTGTTACTGTAACGGAATGATACAAGTAACTGCATGGCATCCACCCTGGTTGGCCATCCATTCACTGCCTTCACTTTTATCTTATTCTTCTTGGTTATCGTAGTGCCCAGATTCATTTCCAGATATTAAAAAAATAAGTATAATTATGGCTGGAGAGTCGGCTCAGAGGGAAAGAACACATATTGCTCTTGCAGAGGACCTGGGTTCAATTCTCAGCACCTACAACCATCCATAACTCCAGTCCCAAGGGACCCAACACCCTGTTTTGACTGCTGTGTACACAAGAAATGTATGTGGCGCACAGATGTATATGCAGGCAAAACTCTCATACACATAAAATTGTAAATGTTTAAAAGAAATAAGTACAATTATATTTCCAGTTCAAGGATTGAACGTGGAAATGAGAAACTCACAGCCATGATGCACTCATTCATCAGTGTCAGATCATGAGTCTTAGGGAATGTGGATCAATTCAGAGCTCCTTTGCTATTCAAGGTGAGTGATGTCTTTGAGGAGCAGAGTTCAGGTGATATACAAATCCTCATTTTAATGTCTAAATTCCATTCCCAACTCTAAGGATCTAGTCATCTTTGAGAAAGAAAAATGTCCAGGTCTTTGGAGGGAGTGGTTGAGGTGACAAACCTTCTCGAGAAGGCAAGACAACCAAAAAGACATCTGAGGTTCTCTCTCCTCTGAGGGTCCCAGTTCCAAATCTTCAGATGTGACTGTATAACTTGGGAGTAACCACAGAAGCCAAGAAAGTAAATAGAGACTGTAGGGGGTAGGGGAAGCACGCGAGAGGAACAGCAGAGCAGAAGTAATTTGAAGTGAGGAATGAAGAAAATGGATGGAGAGTAATCCTGAGAGGAAAAGGTTAAAAAAAAAAAAAGAGGAAAAAGAAGAGCCCAAACAACAGCAAGAATGTCTGAAAAGTTATAAGAAATCATATTATTATCTAGTCACCCAAAATTAAATGTAATAATATAAATATTTGTATATAGAGAGTTCAAATGAAAAGTTTCCACTTGAATTGGCAATGCTCCCTGAAAAAGACTATCTTAACAAAAATCCTACATCAGACATGAAAATTATCCTTCCATGTTGTTAGGAAAATCTAAGAGGCTCCCAAAACACACAGGCTATTGCTGTTGTCCCTAGCGGCCTCCCAGAAGTCGAAGATAAGCCACTATTGTTAAAGACACCACATATTTGGACACAGGACACGGAGGACCTGAGCTGGGTCTGACACTGAAAGTTTCCTTCCATGTTTTTCTTGCATGGTAGGTACCAGAAGATGCCACTTGGCTTCCAAGGGAAGCAGCCAATCGTCTTACCCAGCCACACCTCTTATGGACTACAATGACCAGCATGCCACGAGAACCTTAAGGGCACAGTAGCAGTGCTCATGTCTTGGTTGTAACCAAACAGCTCTCCAAATGAACTTAAGGTTTGCTCAACAAAACTAGTACTGAAAGCTTAGCAACTCTCTGAGGTTAGCGAGGTCATGATTTTGGAGGAGAACCTATAAGCCCCACTTCACTGAGCTAGCAAAATCCCTAACTATACTCTAAATATTTACTCTTATACATACATACATACAAGTGTAGTTTTCACTCCTCAATATAGAAACTCTTTGCAACAGAGAGAGACCATTTCAGAAAAATACATCCAATGAAAATGTAGAGAACAAGTGGTCATGTGGTGCTCAGAACACAAGGACAACACAGAGAACACAAGGACAACACAGAGAACACAAGGACAACACAGAGAACACAAGGACAACACAGAGAACACAGGACAGCACAGAGAACACAGGACAACACAGAGAACACAAGGACAACACAGAGAACACAAGGACAACACAGAGAACACAGGACAGCACAGAAAACACAGGACAACACAGAGAACACAAGGACAACACAGAGTACACAGGACAACACAGAGAACACAAGGACAACACAGAGTACACAGGACAACACAGAGAACACAAGGACAACACAGAGAACACAAGGACAGCACAGAGAACACAGGACAACACAGAGAACACAAGGACAACACAGAGAACACAAGGACAACACAGAGAACACAGGGACAGCACAGAGAACACAGGACAACACAGAGAACACAGGGACAACACAGAGAACACAGGACAACACAGAGAACACAGGGACAACACAGAGAACACAGGACAGCACAGAGAACACAAGGACAACACAGAGAACACAAGGACAACACAGAGAACACAAGGACAACACAGAGAACACAAGGACAACACAACACAGCTCCTGCACTATGGCTCAAGAAACACTGTGAAAGAATATGGGAGAGGTAGAAGAATGATTGTAAGAGCCAGAGGCATAGGATGTCTACCGTGAGATTTCACCTCCTAAAAATACCTGAAAAGCTACACACATGAAGTCTCCCCAACATGGCTGCCTAAACAAGACCCGAACAAGGATGGCATCAACAGAGATGCTAACCCGGAACAGGGAGATCCCATGGAGCCCCAACCCTAGACAAAGAACTACAGGCAACCTAACACACACCTTATACAGAAAAGGAGAGAATAAAGAGGAGAGAGGGTGGTGGCTCACCCCTTAGTCCCGGTACTTGGAAGGCTTTGGCATGAGGATTCCTGTGAGGCCAGCCTGGGCTACATAGTGAGTTCCAGGGCTATAAAGCAAGCTCACTGAACCATCTTGCCACCCCTTCATTCGTTTTTTGTAGTGATGTGGTACTCTACTGTGAGACATGCTATAATTTATTCAAAAGACATTTTTACATATGAACATGGTTTAAAGAATTTACAAATTACAGATAGTAGTTTATTCCAGGCTGATGTCTGCCTGTCCATCATCTATTGATCATTTTCATAGTTCCTAAGTACCTTGAAGCGAGAGTTCTGCTTTGTCATTCTGTTACGGATTCCTTGTCTCCTCTACAGACCTCATATTATTTTGTATTCTCACAGACTAAGCACACAATGGCATTACCATTCTGCTGGACAACAAGTGCAGAGTAATTGATCTAGCCTTGGGTGTTTTCTCATATGTGCAGAGCTGGCATTCACTGTGAAATTGCCCCCAAAGGCCTTAATTCCAACAAGGGGCTTTTTGTTGGGCTTTGAGTATTATTCTTCAGGGAATATTCAATTCCTTTTCTTCCCCCCAGACAAGAGAAATGGTTAGTCAGCTTACAGGAATGGGCTCTTCATGGCCACAGTCATCAAATGTGCCTCTACATAAGTGGGCAAGCAGTACCATGGAAAACCATGGCATCTGCATGGAGCTGGTCACTTCTGTCTCAGTCCCCACAGCACCTCTTCCTGGAGGCACACAGATAATGTCTTCCCAGTAAGGAGGAAATGAGGAGATTCAAAGAGAGCAAAAGGTTTACCTGGAAAGTGGAAAATCCAAGACTAGAATCACATGTTCAGAGTCCTAGTTCAAGACTAAAAACTTTGGGCATTGGTTCCCAAGATCACTCTCATGTCTCATAACAGTAAGGGCCAGGGTTTCACTACTACTTCTACATTCAGTAGTTCACTACATGGCAGCAATTATGTTTTCAGTTATGATTTTTTTTAAACAAAAGGACAAAGATTGACAGCATCCAAGGAGGGAAAAACAGTTTCATATGCAAAGCTTCCCTGTGTCCTTAATCAGCGAAGTCTTAGGTGATATTGAATGTTTTTGGAAAAAAATGTGTGACTGTGAGTGTGACACAGCGCAGGGCAGGAGTGTGCCACAGTGTGAGTGTGTGTGACAGAGCGCAGGGCAGGAGTGTGCCACAGTGTGAGTGTGTGTGACAGTGCAGGGCAGGAGTGTGTCACAGTGTGAGTGTGTGTGACAGAGTGCAGGGCAGGAATGTGCCACAGTGTGACTGTGAGTGTGACACAGCGCAGGACAGGAGTGTGCCACAGTGTGAGTGTGTGTGACAGAGTGCAGGGCAGGAATGTGCCACAGTGTGAGTGTGAGTGTGACACAGTGCAAGGCAGGAGTGTGCCACAGTGTGACTGTGAGTGTGACAGAGCACAGGACAGGAGTGTGCCACAGGGTGAGTGTGTGTGACAGAGTGCAGGGCAGGAGTGTGCCACAGGGTGAGTGTGTGTGACAGAGTGCAGGGCAGGAGTGTGCCACAGTATGAGTGAGTGTGACAGGGCACAGGGCAGGAGTGTGCCACAGTTGAGTCTTATGAACATGGCAGCTGACCCCTCGGTTGGTCTCCTCAGTTTGTAATCACTTCCGGGGTCAGGCTGATATTTCTTGTCCAAATCTCTCACCATAAATTAGACTATAGGGCATTGTGCAAGTGCGTACAGCTAACAGCACTCTTTATCAGACAGGTCATCCCAAGAGTCGAGAGATGGTTTCCCAGGCGCTGAGGACAAAGGTTTAGAATTCTTTATTGCACAATCTACTCTCTTCTGTTGTAAGTGTGTACCCTGCGGGCCATCACATTGGATTTATGTGAGTTTCTGTGCCCACAGAAAGGGAAATCCAATTCGACTACAAAACATGACTGGGAAATAGAATGTGAACATCCCAGACGGGGAAGACGAGGTACAGGGGACACATAGGTGAACTTTATGAAGACAGAAATGCAGTAAGTTCCAAGGGCAGAGAAGTCACGTCTGGAGTTTTTCTCTGTGCTGTCCATGTAGAAGCAAAGCGCTGGCTGGAGCCCATTGATTGCTGGTTCCACGCCTGTTCCTGACTGATTGCACAGAGGACACCTAGGGCGAGTTCGGGGGTGGGGGGCTGGGAGGAGTCTGAAAAGCCACCCCAACTCAGGTGTCACGTGAGGGAAGCTCACTCGGCTTGCAGCCTGTGCAGTCGGTGTGGGCTCACCCCTGTACTCCCTTTCTTATCTTTGCTATTGGTAGTGGGAAAGGACCGCACCACCACTAGGGCAAAGTTCAACAGGAAGGAAGCCAAGGCTTATCATCTGGAGGAGCAGGAACGGGGGCGGGGCGGGGTGGGGTGGGGCTGGGGGCGGGGTGGGGTGGGGCTGGGGGCGGGGCAGAGATCGGAGGAAATGCTGGGGCAATGTGGAGGGCTGGAGGAACTGGCAGTGGTGCGCTTTTGGACTGACCTTAGGGAGGACCTGGCACGTTTCTCTTCTCCCTAGTTCTGAGCCTACCCTCTGCCCCTCTAAGATTTCAGTTCGCCTCTAATCTTCCAGGGAAAATCGCTGGGCTGTGGACCGCCTCCCAAAGACGCCTGTGTTAGCAGCCTGGTCTCCAGAGGGTGGTGCTGTTGGGAGGGGAGAAGATTGAGAAGGGAGACTCAGCCCTCAACCAGGCCCCAGACAGTATGGTGGGGGGTAGAGCGGAGGATACTTACAGGGCAGAGCAGCATGCGACTTAGGGTATGGGGTAGGTGACTGGAGCTGCGTTAGTCATGGTCTGTGTGTCTGTAACCAAGCTCTGTGGTTTGCCATGAGATACACAAGGCCCAGCATGACGGCACACACCAGCAGTTCTAGCCCTTGGAGCTGGAGGTAGGAGGATCAACAGTTTGAGGCCAGCCTGGGCTACATGAGACAACAATACAAACAAACAAAACAAACAAACAAACTCCCTCTCCTCCAGCCAAGCAAGATGCCCAAAGGAAAGAAGGCCAAGGGAAGAAGGTGATCACCCCCCTCCCCCCCCCCCCCATCGTGAGGAAACAGAAGAGGTGGTCAATCCTTTGTTTGAGAAAAGGCCCAAGAACTTGGACAGGACATCCAGCCCAAAAGAGATCCAACACGCTTCACCAAATGGCCTCGCTACATCAGGCTGCAGTGGCAAAGAGCCATCTTCTATAAGCGGCTCAAAGTACCTCCTGCCCTTAACCAGTTCCCCCAGGCCCTGGACAGGTGCCCTACTGCATCATCAAGGGAAAGGCCAGGCTGGGGCATCTGGTCCACAGGAAGACATGCACCACTGTTGCCTTCACACAGGTTAACTTGGAAGACAAGGGTGCTCTGGCTAAGCTGGTGGAAGCTATTAAGACCAATTACAATGACAGATAGGATGAGATCTGCTGCCACTGGGGAGGCAACCAAATGTCCTGGGTCCTAAGTCTGTGGCTCGCATTGCCAAGTGGAAAAGGCAAAGGCTAAAGAATTCACCACTAAACTGGGTTAAATGTACACTAAGTTCTCTGTACATAAATATAATTACAAAATTATCTCTCACCCCCCCCAAAAAAGCCCAAAGAAAGAAAAGAAAGAAGAGGGAAGATAGAGGAAGAGGAAGAAACTACAGTATTATCAGCACCTAAAAATAGCATTTTCAGTCTCCTGACAATAAAAGGTCTCCCGCACGTACCAGGATGGACACAGACGAAAGTCAGCAGTTCCTATAAAAAGTCCTCCAAGCTCCTGAAAGGAACCTTAGGCGTAACTCCACCCTAAACCACGCGTCAGAGATCCCATCTACGGCAAGGCCAGCAGTGACTAATCAAATGCAAGCATGTAACCTCCAGAACGAGGGACTTCTACAGCCAGTGGAAAGCAAGTAACTGGGGTAGGGACCTGTACTGGCTATTTTTGTGTCAACTTGACACAGCTGGAGTTATCACAGAGAAAGGGGCTTCAGTTGAGGAAATGCCTCTATGAGATCCAGCTGTAAGGCATTTTCTCAATTAGTGATCAAGGGGGAAAGGCCCCTTGTGGGTGGGACCATCCCTGGGCTGGTAGTCTTGGGTTCTATAAGAGAGTAGGCTAAGCAAGCCAGGGGAGGCAAGCCAGTGAAGAACATCCCTCCATGGCTTCTGCATCAGCTCCTGCTTTCTGACCTGCTTGAGTTCCAGTCCTGACTTCCTTTGGTGATGAACAGCAGTATGGAAGTGTAAGGCGAATAAACCCTTTCCTCCCCAACTTGCTTCTTGGTCATGATGTTTGTGCAGGAATAGGAACCCTGACTAAGACAGGACCTGGGACTCAAAGTCAAAGTAATAAGGAGTTCAAAGCTGGGCTGGGCTGTGGCTCACAGCTAGGGCACTTTCCCAGCATGCTTGAAGCCCCAGCACACGAACACATCAGTTAGTTAGTAGGAAGAACACCAGGGTACGGGGCACATGCCTGTGGTTTTAATGCAGATGAAGAAGGATCAAGAGACCCAGACTATGAAATTAAAATGCTTTTGCACAGCAAAGAAAACAGCCAACCAAGTGAAAAGACAGCCTGCAGAATGGGGGAGAAAGTCTTTGCCAGCCACATATCTGACAGGGCATTGATACTTTGAATATACAAAGAACTAAATAGAAACAACAATAACAGCCCAAAAATGAGCAGCCAAAAACCAAATAACTCAATTTGTAAAATGGGCTATAGACTGGAACAGAGAGTTCTCAAAAGAAATAACATAGATTTAGTGTGTTCAGCACCCTTAGAGACTCCATCTCACCCTAGTAGAGAAGAGCAATAAGGGAAACAAATGGGGCAGGAGCTGGTGAGCAGATGGGAAGAGCAAGTTCGCTGTCGGCGGATGTGTGACGGATGCAGGCGCTGTGAAGATCAGTGTGGAGGTGGCTCAAAAAGCTAAAGCCCAAACCACCAGAGAGACCCAGCTATACCACTCCCAGGCAAGTACCAAAAGGACACCACACCCTGCGACAGAGACACCAGCACGCTCACGTTCACGGCTGCTGGCGACAGCACCTAGGAAATGAAATCAGCCTAGATATCCACCATGAATATTCATTCATGACTAATGAAACTGTGGAGCACACAACAGAGGTTCATTCGGTTGTATTATAATTATAAAATTATAAAAGTTGCAAGGAAATGGATGGAACTGAACAGTATTATACTAAGTGAAGTAGCCCAGCTCCGAACAATAGATGTTCTATGCTTTCTCTCAATTGAAGACCGTAGATTCAAATTTTTAGATTTCTGGGTTTAAGTTGATGTGATCTCTGTGGAGGCCAAAAAGGAAGAAAGGAGCCATGTGATGCAGGAGAGGTGAAGACGGAGGTGAGGGGATAGTAAATCATGAGTGATATGGAAAGAGAGATGGTGGAATTTTTTATAAATGAATGAATGGGCAACTATGTTAGTTGAGTAATTATCAAAATTAGACTTCCAACCTCTCAGGGTTCTGGAGACTGAGACCTTATTTCCTAAGAATGGCTCTCAGGTCCTTGAAAGATGCTTCAGGACACACAGTTGCAACTGTCAGCCCTTCTTTAGGCAAATGTCGGGGAGACAGATGTGGCCCATGGAGCAAGGACTGGGTTTGAGTGGACTGAGGAAGACCTGACTTGCCCCGGATGATGTGGAGTCAAGACTTTCTGTGTTTACTGAAGGTAGAGTTTCACACCCAGCAGAACGGTATTTGATGCAGAGATTAATTTCAGTTACACAAAAGTTAAGCAAGCTGTGGTTCTCAGGACAAGCAGCTGGCTCAGCTGTAAAATGCTTGCTATGCAAGCCTGAGAACATCAGTTTGCATCTCCAGCACCCATGTCAATGTTGGGTGTGATGGTGCATGCTTGCAATCCCACAGCTGAGGATATGGAAACAGGCAGAACTCACTGGCCAGCCAATCTAGTTGAATCAGCAAGCTCGAGATTCCCTGAGACATGATGTCTCAAAAAGGAAAAATAAAACAAAACAAAAACAGAAACAAAGCAAAAACGTGGAGAATGATTGGGGAAGATACCTGATCTCGGGCTTACACACACACACACACACACACACACACACACAAACCTGACATACAGAATCCAGTGGGTCTTGGCTGCAATCCTGAAACTCACAAAAAAGGCTCCACGAGTCTCCTCAGCAGACAGAGCTTGAGTCCTAGGTGTCCGACCTTAGGCACACACTTCGTGAGTTAGAGCCACAGTCTCCCCAGCCGCGGAAGCGGTGATGGGAATCTTTCTCCTCCACCACTGGGTAGACACAGAGAAAAGCATTTGCCACTCGAGCTTAATACCTCAGTCTGATCCCTGAAATCAATTGTGAAATGGGGAAGTGACTCCTGAAAGCTTTCTTCTGCCCTCCACATGTGCTCCTTGATACATATACCTCTGTACATGCTCGTGTCCGCACACGCACACACACATGCACACGCACCCACAGCCTTTCAGGGGAGACTGCAGGTCAAATGCAATGATGTGTGCAGAGCCAGGCACAAAGACTCCTGACACAAGGGGACTGCTGCCTGAACTACAAGTCCTCCTCTGTACAGAACAAAGCTGTGGTGGCCTCAGGTTTCAGAATGGAGGATGGAAACTTGCAGGACCTGGGGCGCAGTCTTCTAACCATCTCTTGTGGCAAGAGGCAATTGTACATTGTAGCGACTGTTATGTAACAGGTTACATAACCACTCAGGGAAGCTAACTCCACTTCAGAGCTGAGATTCAATGCCTTGGTCATTCAGAGGGAAACTACTTGCCTCTCAGTTCATTCTCCCTACTCACCGTGTGCCCTAGCCCAGCACGACCACCACTGGCGCTTACTGGAGGTGAATCCCCAGCCAGCACACTCTGAGTGGGCTGCAGCCAACGTCACTGTCAGAGCTCTGGGTGATTTAGTATATGTGTATGTATGTGTGTATGTATGTATGTATGCATGTATGTATGATATATGTATGTGTGAGAAGCACTGATGACATCTCTGGCTCTTTCCTTCCTAAATTAGGGGCCAAAGCAGTATTTAAACACATTGAACATAAACACAAGCCACTAATAACTTAAACGAGTGATACACGTTCAGAGTTAACCTGGTAGGAAGGTAAGCACGGCTTTCCCTTGTTTCTTGGGGAACAGATTTTATTATACACCCCAGGCTTGTGCCTCTGTCTCCAGGGTGCTGGGATTGCATGCAAGTGCCACCATGGACAGCTTAAGGTAACCAATTCTACGCATGTTCTAAGCAGGGTTCGAACAGCTTTGCTTTGTTGGGGGTTGTGTGGTAGGAAAACCCATTGCTCTGAGAACCCTAGACTACATCTTGTGCCTCTAGATACCATTCCTAGACGAGGAAAAAGCTCCTTGCACCTCCGATTCAGTAAATCTGCCTTCTTCAGGTAGACTTGGAAATGGAAGTGACACAGGAGCTCTGTGACAGGAGCCCTGTCACAGGGCTCCTGTGACAGACCTGGTTCACTTGGCACAGCGCTCACAAGGTTCATCTCTATTACTTTATATTGTAGAGTTTTGACTTTTTAAGAACATACTTGTGCGTGTGTTTGCTACCTTGTGGGGTCTAGAGGTGGACTCAGGTTGTCAGGCCCTGAAGCACGTACCTTGACCCTCTGAGCCACTTTGCTGGTCCTGAATTCTTTTAGAAGGTTGAGTGGCACTCCATTGTATGTACCCTTCCCACGGCCTTCGTCTCCTTGTCTTCTGAGAGGCTAAAGTCTCAGTTGTTGTGAGCAGTGCTGCCGTGAACAGGGAAGTGTGGACAGCTCTTCAACATTATAGTTCCAATGGTGGCCCAGGTCTGTAACCCTAGCACTCAGGTGAGGCAGGAATAGCCAAGTTCAAGGCCAGCCTGGGCAATACAGTGTGACCTTGTCTTAAATAAAGAAATAGACAGCATCCAGGACAGTGTCGGCTGGCTAGAACAGGGGCAGCTCCAGATGGTCCCTACCCGATTCCTCATCTGGTTTAAAGTCTTCTGATTTTCACCGCTGAGCTGGCTGTACGGACTGAGTACTTCCCTACTGTTCATAACCTCTTGAAAGTTTCTTTCCTTTGAAAAGTGGTTTTGTCAAATGCTTTTCCTGCATGCATTGCTATGATTGTGTTATTTTTGTCCTTTATTATAATTTCCATATTCTGAGGCCCCCTAATGATTATGGTGTGTGACCCTTTATGGGCAGTTAGTTGTATCTGAGTTGGGACTGTTTGTAGACATCATATTCTTTATGGATACTGGTCTATAATTTGGTTTTTTTTTTTTTCTTCAAATATCTTTGTCTGTCTTTGGTTCTGGCTAATATTGGTCCCATGAAATGAATCTGAAAGTTTTTTTTTTCTTCATGTTTCTTCTGGAAGAGATTACGAAAGATTAGCAGTAGATTAAAAAAAAATTTGGGAGTATTTAGCAATGACATGGTCTGGCTCTGATAACCAATCCTGTTAATCCAATCGCCATATTAGTTACAACTGTTCTGCCCTCCTTTGCCATTCTGGTGTTCTGCGGGGAGAGCACACGGATTTCCAAGTGTTGCGTCTTTCCAGGATACTGACATCGTTATCATTAAGTTACACCTCTGCCCATCTGAGTCTGACCCCAGCTCTATTTTGTTGATATAAAGATAGCCACCCTTGCTCTCTCGGAGGATATCTTCTCCTGTCCCTTTAGCTTCCTTGTGGCCTTAAATCCACAGCAATTCTTATAGAAAGCATATAATTTTGTCTTTTATTTCTAAATCCATTCAGTGATTATATGTCTTCTGATTGATGAATTTAAATCATTACATTTAAAATAATCACGAACAGGGAAGGCTTTGCTGTTTGGACTTTTATTAATGGTTTTCTCTTATTTTCATAGTTCTTCTGTATGGGTTTTCTTCTCTTTACTTTTGAATTTATGTCCTGAGGGTTCTCTCTCTCTCTCTCTCTCTCTCTCTCTCTTTCTCTCTCAACTTCCCTCAGAATCCTTAACTAAATGTGAAGTCTGTGTTGAGAAGAGAAAGGCAGGATGGCCAGGCAGTCTACTGGATGTGTCATCAGCTTGCCAATTTAAAAGAAGTCTTCTTATTTAGAAACAGGACAAGGAAGCAGACAGAGGCAGGCAGATCTCTGTGAGTTTGAGGTCAGCCTCATTACACAGTGAGTTCCAAGGAAGTCATCGCACCAGGCTACAGGCAGTGAGGGTCTCCTGGTGTCCACTCACACCAAGCCAAACAAATGAGGAGTATGGCAATGCAAACAGCAGCAGCAAGAAGCAATCCTGGGATGAAGTCTTTGGATGAAGTCTGGCCTTGCCTCACCAGAACTCTGCAGCAGAGTAAGGCAGTGGGCTGTCTCCAGGGAGCTCGCTTGCCCACCACAGCTCTTTCTGCATGGTACCCGCCAGCCAATCAACCAACCGACAATAAACAGAACGAATCAGGGCAAGAGATTTTTGTCTCCTCGAGATTTAAATAACGTCCGTTCCTGACATACTTCCAGCACACCTTATGTCCAGCGTCACTGTTCACACTTCTCTTCTGACTCTAGTGCTATGCTAGTCGCAGACATAAGGCATCGAGTGCTTCCCAGACTCAAAGCACAGCTGCGTCAGAGTTTTCCACGCTGTGGACCTAACACCCCTTCTCTATACGGATGGCATTTCACATAATCTGTCTCTGCAAGCCTATGTGAGGATCAGATTCCATTCACGTGAGAGGACAATGAGGAATAGTGACACACAAGGTAAGCATCTGAAATAGCTGACATGGGTTAAACAGAACAGACAGCAACCCAACTAGGAGTAGAAAACACCTTGCCCACCATCAGCAAACAAGTTAACATGAGCTCCGTCAGAAACGCCCGCCTCACACAGCTGATGCCCTGCAATGGCTCACCAGCAAGTGAATAATCAAAGATGAGGAAATGAAAACTGAAGCCGACATTCTCCTTAGCTCTCAGGCGGGGCTTAAGAGGGGAGGATGGGAAACAGACACCGACATTCCGAAGGACAGTTAGAAGGAACCTAGCCAGCACTGTATGTGCTTTTAGAAGTTTGCATTTTATTGAAAGAAAATATGCACAGTGCAGAAGAATATACACACAGATCTCTTTCTCTCTTTGTGTGTGTGTGTGTGTGTGTGTGTGTGTGTGAGAGAGAGAGAGAGAGAGAGAGAGAGAGAGAGAGAGAGAGAGCACATGATGCTTGGGTGGAGCTCAGAGAAAAGTTTGTGGGCGTCAGTTCACTTCTCCCGCAGGGCTCCAGGATAAACTCAGGTCTTTAGGCTTAGTGGCAAGTGCCTGTAGCAACTGAGCCATCTCGCCTGCGCAATGCATGGTCATTTCTCAGGACACAACTAGGAAACTCAAACATCAAGTTATTTATTATCTGAGAGAGAGAAACAGAGAGAGAGAGAGAGAGAATGAAACAAAACAAAACAAAACAAAACAAAACAAAAAAAAAAAAAAAAAAAAACAAAACACCAAAAAAACCTGAAACTTAAACTCATCAGTAGTGGAGAAGTAGGCTCCTGGTTAATCTCTTGAGCTCCTGGTTAACCTCGGGATTTTCATTTTCATTCTAAAACATGCACACAGAGAATTATAACACAAAAAAAGTTTCCCCTCAAAGAGTTGTTAGAGTTAAGACTCCTGGCACACTAAAAATATGTTCAACTCTTTAAAAGAACATTTCTAGAAGGTTCTCACTTTCAGAAATAAACAAGAAGGTACTCTAGGCTCATTCCCCAACCAACTCACTAAGAACCACTTTCTCACCTTGCCAGACCGGTCAGACTTGTCTCCTGCACTACAGCTGAACTGTAGCTTCCTCTCATATTTGGAGTCTGTACTCCAAAATAAAAATAAAAACAAAAACAGGAAATTCCCCCAAAAGGCAAAGCTGCCAATCACTTTGGTCCATGAAAAGTCAGAGGATCACAGTAATTGTCAAGAATTTAAAAAGATCACACTCACAATTGGTATAATTTAAGGGGGCGGGGGAACCCTATGCTATATAATCCGGCAAAGATTAACCATGGAAGAAACTGGAGAGGGAAAGAGAATGCCAGCCAGGTGGCATGGAAAGAAACATTATCTTGGTTAGTATGAAAACACAGACCTCACAAGGCAGCAGCATGGCTTCTTGCTGAATCAAGACCAGGGGGAATCTTATGATTTACTCAGACTCACTATGCAAAATAAGAGTAACTGCAGGCCAGTGGTGGCGCACGCCTTTAATCCCAGCAATTAGGGAGGCAGAGGCAGAGGCAGAGGCAGGTAGATCTCTGAAAGTTCGAGGGCAACCTGGTCTACAGAGGAAGCTCTAGGATAGCCAGGGCTACACAGAGAAACCCTTTCTTGAAAAACCAACCAACTAACCAACCAAGTAACCAGACCAAACAAGTAAGACCAGTGATTAGAGTTTGTTTTAGACTGAATTGGACCTCATTATGGACTTCAAAGAACACAGGCTTTCAGATAGGGGAAACCTGAGTCAGGCCTGGTCACTACCATTTCTAGGTGCTGATTATTTTTATGAGCCTGTCATTTTAACCCCCCCCCCCCAGTTTTAAAATGGGATCCTGACATCTGTCTGACCTGTGCCTGTGAAAACAACCTGAGGAGTGTGAAGATAACTCATGGGCTGAGAGTCAAGGAAAAGCCAGGTATGTGAAGGGGTGGGAGGTAAGCCAAAAGGAGACACTGGGATGGTTACCAGTACAGCGTGAAACACCTGTCTTCTCGCAAAGCAAAGCAAAGCAAAGCAAAGCAAAGCAAAGCAAAGCAAAGCAAAGCAAAGCAAAGCAAAGCAAAGCAAAGCCCTCTGTCCCAAACAAGCAGTTTCTTCTGCAAGTCCCCGCACCAAGTCAGCATCTTATTCCAGAAGCCATCCTTTCCATCCCCTGGCCAGTTAGACGTTGGCTGTCTTCGTCTACCGCCCCTATCTGTGATTTCTGACCCCCTCTTCATCTAGTTAAAACACTCAAGAACAGACAAGAATGACAGTCTCCCCTCTTACTTTATCTACCAACTGGGATGCTTTCACAAGCAAGTGAAGAGACCCTATTTCCAAGAGGCTGAACTGATGCAGGGTATGCTATCTCCTGAAAGCATCCGTAGGAACTCAGTCTTCGCCTTAGCTAATTAGTAGGCTGGAAAGACAGTGTCTTTCAGCTGCAACCTTCTTGGCTCGTTTTACTGAAGTTAATTTCTATCATGTCTCCAAGAACGTTGCCCTGGGGCACAAGGAGAAGCCAGTCTACCTCTTCATTTTGTTCATCTTCATTTAAGAAAGAGAACATTTCCTGGGAGCTTCAAAGTGGTCCTCCTTCTGTCTCGAGGACCAGAATTAGGTGGCTCGCAAGCTTATCGCTAAGTTCCTTACTGGGGATCAGAATGGGATGAGTTTTGGGTGTGTTTAGATGCACAAGATCTTCAGCCACAGAGGTAGGGCAGACAATAGAACAAAACCTGCCAGTGTGGGATAAGTGGAAAGACAGGAAAGCAACAGTGCCTGCTGGATGGGGAAGACCCTTTATACTCCAAGTATCTGTGGGAAATGTGCTTACCGTGAATGGGCAGGCCCACCATGGGCTTTTCAGAGACACTGAAAATCTAACTATATCCAAAATGAAACTCATTCTTCCCTCAACTTGTTCTACTTATGCCTTAACTACTAACAACCCCTTCTACTTTGCCAACATTCTGGAGTTAACTCCTTTCTTTTGAACCCTACAGCCAGTTAATCCTGTTTGTGTTGCCTCTAACTGCATCCCAGAAGACTGTGTGTTGAGCCGCAGAGAAGATGGCGGGCCTTCCCTGCAGAGTATAAAACCAGCCATGTTCTAGTACCAGAGAAGTGGAGAGCATCTGGAAGCAGCCTCGTGGCGTGGAATTAGCTGTCCTCACAATGGGCAGTGCCAAGGAACGGACTTCATGCAGCTCTGTGGATGATGGGTGGAACAAGAAACAAGACAGATGTGAACACAGATGTCCCTTGAGGCTTCAGCTGGCATTCTGGTTTCTGGGCACATGACAATATCTGCTGTGGGTTTGCCCATAAAAAGACATCTGGGGGTCTCGAGATGGCTCAGCGGTTAAGAGCACTGAGTGTTCTTCCAGAGGTCCTGAGTTCAGTTCTCAGCAACCACATGGTGGCTCATAACCATCTGTAATGGGATCCAATGCCCTCCTCTGGTGTGTCTGAGGATAGCAACAGTGTACTCACATAAAATAAATAAATTAAAAAAAAACAAAAAACAAACAAGCTGGGGAGATGGCTCAGCGAATAAGAGCACTGACTGCTCTTCCAAAGGTCCTGAATGCAAATCCCAGCAACCACATGGTGGCTCACAACCATGTAATGAAATCTGACGCCCTCTTCTGGTGTGTTTTCCTTGGGCAGGAGCAAGCAGGGTCTGAACGAGCAGGGTTGACCGGAGTGAGCAGAGTTCCTAAAATTTAATTCCCAACAACCACATGAAGACTCACAACCATCAGTAAATGAATAAATAAATAAATGAATCTTAAAAAAAAAAAAGACATCTGGGAATGCGGCACAGGGTAATTTCCAATAGAGACGGTGAGGGCTTCTGTCAAAAGAATGCAGACTGGCTTTATTCTGACTTCTGGTTAGTGAGGGTCTCTGGGCAATAATTAGAAAGCTCCAAATGAAACTTAGAATACCCAAGATAGAATTTGCAAAACACAAAAAAATCAAGAAGAACGAAGACCAAAGTGTGGATACTTCATTCCTCCTTAGAATAGGGAACAAAACATCCATGGAAGGAGTTACAGAGACAAAGTTTGGAGCTAAGACAAAAGGATGGACCATCCAGAGACTGCCATACCTGGGGATCCATCCCATAATCATCCACCAAACCCAGACACTATTGCATATGCCAGCAAGATTTTGCTGAAGGGACTCTATTATAGCTGTTTCGTGTGAGGCTTTGCCAGTGCCTGGCAAATACAGAAGTAGATGCTCAGAGTCATCTATAAGATGGGCCAGCTGACTGTGACAGAACTACATACCCAGGCCATGGCTCCTTCTGGGGCCTGGCCTCTGACAGCAGTGGGAAAGGAGAAAGCAGCAGGTAGCTGGGCACAGAACTGCCCACAGTTTGAGGACAGCAGTGGAGAGAAAGGCTCTGAGAGTAACAGGAACAGGGAGATCCTACACGCATGGAACTCCTACCCCTATCAGATTCTCTCATCCACTGCTCCATGGTTACAATATTTACTAACACATCCCTGAGGACGCTGCCAGTCAGCCTGTGCCCTGGAAACCCTAAAAAGCCAGCCTAGCCATCTTTGATTGGCCACTTAAGTAATAGTGAAATTAAAAAGTAAAATCAAAAGCCGGGCGTGGTGGCGCCCGCCTTTAATCCCAGCACTCGGGAGGCAGAGGCAGGCGGATTTCTGAGTTCGAGGCCAGCCTGGTCTACAAAGTGAGTTCCAGGACAGCCAGGGCTATGCAGAGCGACCCTGTCTCAAAAAACAAACAAACAAACAAACAAACACCACATTCAAGTCAGAGGTAAGAGAAGTGTTTGAGGCCTTAACTGTTTCCACCTGCCTCCAGCCATTGGGAGATTTTCCAGGACACGCAAGCCGCGAGGATCTTTAGAAGGGGCAGGTCTCGAGTTGCCTGGGACCTGGGAAGGGAGAATGGATTAAGCATGAAAAAACTTGTTGAGATGGTTGTGTGGTTTATTTTGGTTTTTGTTTCAAGACAGGGTTCTCTGTGTAGCCCTGGCTGTCTTGGAACTCACTCTGTAGACCAGGCTGGCCTCGTTCGAACTCATAGAGATCCCAGTCTGTGCCTCCCGGTGCTGGGATTAAAGGCGTGCACTAGCACCACCCTGCTGAGCTGGTGAACACACTTTAAAAGTACCATTTTAGTAGGAGACAGCTGTTTGAATTTACTCAACAAGAACAACAAAACTAAAAAACCCTACACTGACAACAGTGAATTTTATGATAGGTCAATTATATGTTAACAGAACTTCTAAAACATGAATTCCTCTGGGGGTGGAACTTCACGCCACATACTCATCTGTGTTATTATACATGTGCATGTGTATATATATGTAATATAAAATCACACACAAAAAAATCAACAATTTCCTGCTCTATAAAATAGCAGTTATAACCATGAGCTTCCGTGCTAAGCCCCCTTTAGTGACTCATCCTCTCAATTACTAGGAGTTGCTTTGTCCGCATATAATGGAAATCTGGTTACACTTGTTCAATCAACACACATATATAATATGTTAATATATAATTAATATATGTGTATATAGTAATTATACATAAGTACACTGAAGCTGACTTCAGATGCGCCAGAAGAGGGCGTCAGATCTCATTACAGATGGTTGTGAGCCACCATGTGGTTGCTGGGATTTGAACTCAGGACCTTTGGAAGAGCAGCCAGTGTGCTCTTACCCTCTGAGCCATCTCACCAGCACTTTGGTTTGCTTTTCTTTTGAAGCCATGCCATAAGAACTACTTTTGTGTTAGGGACTGAACTCAGGACCTTGTTAATCGTACACTGCACCCCGACCTCACCAGCAGCCAGCGGTGTCGGCGGCATCTTGTGAGAGAGGACCTGACCACATCAGTCACCCTGATTTGCAGTTTGCTTCCTGAGGTTCCAGTTACTCTTGGCCAAGCGAAGTCTAGAACGCTAATTCCAGCAATCACTGTTCTTAAGCAATCACATGCATGCCTCATTCTGCCCCACAGGGGCAGGAATCGCCGTCTTGTCCAGTCCATGTGTGTGGAATCTGCGGTATTAGTCACTTAGGAGCTGTCACTGCTAACAGAGCCCTGTGGAGGTCTGCCAGTGACTGCCTTCAGTTAACTCCTGAACAGTGAAGCTGGGGCTCTGCATGTGCCAGAGAAAAGGCACAGAGCCTGCGGGGCTGCCGTGGCTCTAGTTGCAGCATGTGCTGCAAGGTCAGGGTTTGAGATCAAACACTGGAGGGAAAAAAGTAAACAGGAGAAGTCACCAAGTGATTCTTAGCTCAAAAGAAGAAAGTACAAGATATTCTGGGGAAAGGAGAGACCTTATTCACATATCATTTATTATAATCAAAATTTCTAATTTATACTTAGTAACTGTTAACCTCTTTCTGTGCCTATTTTATAAATTAAATCTTATTATATGTATAGAAAAAAAAAAAAAACACATAGAGTTTTACCCATGACCTCAACTCTCCGTCCACTGAGGAGCCTGGAGTATAGCCTTAGGAAGTTAGAGGGGATCACTGCATCTGAAGAAGCACGTGGTCTGATTGACCTTGGGGTAATGTAATGATACCAAACAGAATGTATCTCTATTAGCTCCCTTCCTGTTACTGTGATAGGAGTCCATGAGACTTTACCTTGTTCATGGTTCTAGAGGGATAGGAGTCCCTGATGAAGGGGAGGCTTGACAGCAAGCAGCAGGCCTACAGAGAGCACCCACCTTCTAGTGGTGGGCGAGCGATCCAATCTCAAAGCCCATCCATGATATATATAATTCCCCCACAGAGCCATCACCTAAATCTAAACATCCCCAAACAGAACCAACTGGGAACCAAGGATTCAAACGCCTGATTCTACTGTGGTACGTTTCTCATTCAAAAATACCAGTTCCTTTTTTAGACCCTTTGTCTCAACCTGACCAACAGTTTTGAGACAATTTGTAAAACTGTCAGTGATGAGACTTTGGAAGCATTAATCTCAGTACTTATGTTATCAGTCTTATCTTAGTGACAGCCCTGTTCGACCAAAAGTCCAAGATGTGCCCTTTAGCCCACATCCCTCTTCCCTGACGACATACCTGGGATTCAGCAAACCCGGCAGCCACTGCTCTGGTCTTCCTGTGGGGTTCAGCAGACCAGGCAGCCACTGCTCTGGTCTTCCTCTGGGGTTCAGCAGACCAGGCAGCCACTGCTCTGGTCTTCCTCTACCCCTTTGACTACTTGTTTGTTAACATTTTCTTTTATTTAGATCTTGAGGCAGAGTCTTACTCAGTGGCGGAGGCCACCCTGGAACTCAGAATTCTCCTGCCTCAGCCTCTTGAATGCTGGGATCAAAAATACACACCACCCCATACTGACTTTGTTTTTGGATTGCACATATGACTAAGAGCATCAAGTTATTTTTCTTTTGTTGTGTGGCCACTTTCACTTAGCACAGTGTCCTGTGGGCTGACTGCACTGTCTAGTATTGCCGTATTTTCCTTCCTCTGACGGAGCCGCATTCTAGGTGAGGGGGCAGGGAGAGGGAGATCTCTACCAGAAGTTCTTTATCCCTTCGTCCATCCCCTATGGACATGCAGGTTGTCTCAGTATCTCGGCTGTTGTGCCTCAAACCCAGGAGCACAGATATCTCCATGAGAAACTAAGTTAAATTCCATCAAGAACATACCAGCAGAGGGATTGCTGGGCAATAGGGTAAAACTGCAAAGTTTTTTTTTTTTATGTTTTTAAATGACTTTTTTAAAAAAAAAATGTACATTTGTGTCCTGCCTGTATGAAGATGTTAGATCCCCTGGAACTGGAATTACAGACAGTTGTGCGCTGCCATGTGGGTACTAGGACTTGAACCTGGGTTCTTTGGAAGAACAGTCAGTGTTCTTAACCATTGAGCCATCTCTCCAGCCCCCAATACTGCAACGTTTCAATATTTTTTTTCCTATCATCATTCCCACCAACAGTGTAGGAAAGTTCTCCTTTCCTACAGTTCCAATAACTGGTAATGGCTGGTCCTCCCAGAACAACCATCCCAACAGGTGTGAAGGGATTGCTTATTGTGGAATGACTGTGTGTGTAGGCATTGCTTATTATGGAATGATTGTGTGTGCAGGCATATAAGCCAGAGTGTGTGTGTAAGGGTTAGAGGACAGCTTGCATTCCATCAGGAATTGAACTCAGGTCCTCAGGCTTGACTACAAGCACTTTCACCCACTGACCTGTCTCACTGGCCCTCCACCTGAGACTCCACCTGATGTACATCAAAGTTGGTGAATCACTGCTCTAGAGAGACCACTTAAACTATTAAACAGGTAACATAATGGACACTCTGTTGGCTCCTGATACCTATGTGGCAGACCACGAAGCAAATAATGTCCCCTAAAGGGGATGGCAGACATGGTATCCCTATATAGCCCAGACTTAGAAATAACCTGGGGCTCAGAGGAGTGTCCAAATGGACTTTTCTAGCTTGATGGGTTTATGCACCAGAAATGCATATTCTAAATTAAACCTGGGTTCCTCATACTCTTGATGGTAAACGGCACGTCTCTCTCGCCCTGCATATCCAAAGGTTGTTACAGTGAGGTTCCAGTTTCATTATCTCCACCTTTCTCCCAGTAACGGTTTCAGGCCAGGCCCTAACTTATCATGTTTCCCCAAAGGCTTCTCTGCCTACAGTCTCACCCGTCTCTATTCTATGCACACATGCAGATACAGAGTGACCACCCTCACAGGTAATCATATTCACGCTGTCTCTGCTAAACTGACCACCGTGCCTTACCTCTCAGGAAGGAACTGCCTTTGAGCACTTGTGACAGAATCTGTGCTGTGCTTGCTTCATCATATAAAAGCTTTCTTTTCATGTGTGACAAACAATGCCTGTTGACTTGAGTTCCAGCCCCACAAATCTTGTAAAGGTGAAAGAGAACCGACTCCACAAAGCTGCCCTGTGCCCTCCATAGGCAAGCTGTGGCATGTGTGCACCCTGACATGCATCCTACATACACAAAGTGCCAGAGTGGCAACCACATCCAGTGATAACGGTTGGTAACTTCTTTTTGTTGTTTCCGTTCCCATTGGTAGCTTATCTATCTTACAGCAATGTAATGTGCATTTATAATACAAATACACTCATCCAAGTTTTAATTTAGTGAGGCCTAAGTTCCTACAGTGACTCTGATGTGCAGGCAGGCTGACACCAGCTCTACCCAGGTGCCTTTAACTAACAGCTTGATTCAAGGTGATGCAAGGGCTCTCGACGATCTGAAACCAAGCTAGGACTTCCCAACAGAGAACTTATGATATGTTTCATTGTCAAGATGCCTAACTACATGTCTAAATCTCAATTCACTTGTAAATTGCTAGTCCAGGGTGTTTACTCCTGCTTAACAATGTGAAGTCATTTTGTTGTGCCCTGTTCTGTCCCATCCTGTCCCCATTCCTCACCTATCTCCCTGCCCCAACCCCCTCATTGCTAACTTTCAAAAAAATGTCTCAGATACTTTGAGCCTCTCTGGTTTAATCTTAGCATTTATGCTTTTTTTTTTCTTTGCGCGCGCGCGCGTGTGTGTGTGTGTGTGTGTGTGTGTGTGTGCATTGGAGGGCTAGAGACAAGGTTTCTCTGTGTAGCCTTAGATGTTCTAGAACTCACTTTGTAGAACAGACTGGCCTTAAACTCAGAGATTCTCCTGCCGCTGTCTCCCCGGTACTGCAATTAAAGGCGTGTGCCACCACTGCCCAGATATTTAGGGTTTTTTTTTTAAACATTTATCTACATTTTAATGCATGCAGGTAGGACTAATGGCACTTTTGACTGTCTCATTGTGCTCTAGTTCTGAGTATATTTGTCCCTTAGCTGTAGAAGATTGTAGTGAGAATGTCTTGTGTATGTATGGATACATTACCTGTCAATAAAAAAACCTACACCTTATAGGAAAAGTAAGAAGGTGGGGCATCTAGTGGGCAGAAAGGATTCTGGGATAGAGTCAAGTGTGGGGAGATTCAGCCCAGACACAGAGGAAGATGGGCGCATGTAACTAAAGACCGGGTAAACAGCCATGTTACAGAACGCAGAATAGGATAAAGGGGATATTAAGTTATGAAATAGTCGGGGAACATGCCTAGCTATATGGTCTAGGTATTTGTAAATATATTTGAGTTTCAGAGTCATTATTTATGAAAGCCCGGGGCTGGGAGGAAAAACACGTGCTTACAGAAAACTCTTTACAACAGAAGATATCAATATCCATGCACATCATTTCGTCTTTGTAGTTTCGATGTTGTCCTACAGTTCATATAAAAGAATGTCCTTACCAAGGGCGTTGAGGCAAAGGCCTGGGTGACAAGCCTTCTGTGGCTTGTGATCTGTAGATTACAGACAATCCACAAATGACTGAGAAGTCTTAGACAGAAATGTTTTGAGTCACGGGAGGAAGGTACTTTAAGGAAGGAGAAAGGCGAAACAAAAGGGGATGTGGAAGAATTATCTCCACAAAAGTAGGAGGAAAAACCGGAAATGTAAGCGTGAGTTGCTGGTCTACCTCTGCCTACCCCTTCCTCAGCAGAGATCCCTCAAGGCCACTCTCAGGACACACAGAAGCCTGCAGAGTCAAGCCAGGAGTAGGTCTGTAATCCAGCCATTCTGGAGGCTAAAGCAAGAGCATCACAGACCAGGGCCTGTTTGGACTATAGCTCAGTTAAAGCCTGGACTGGGTAAATCAATAAAAAGTGAGAACAGAGTAGAGGATGTAGCTCACGGCAGTCCTGGCCCTGGGACCAATGTACCACCAAAGACCCCTGTCCATCATTCCTGAGGAGACCAGTGTTTCTGGATAACCCCCTACCCTGGTTGTCAGGGCCACAAACCAGCATACAATAAACAGCGTGGGAGCTTAAACTGCTCCAGGATTCTGTGATTTCAGGAGATGATGGCTCTCAGTGGAAGCAATTTGGAACAAGGGCAAGCATTTCATGCTATGTCCCATACTCCCTCCCAACCCCAGCTCAAAATAACTGGACTCTGACTAGAGTAAGAATCAGGGTAGCTGGCTGGTGAGATAGCTCAGTGGATAAGAGCACTAACTGCTGTTCCGAAGGTCCTGAGTTCAAATCTCAGAAACCATGTGGTGGCTCACAACCATCCGTAATGAAATCTGATACCCTCTTCTGGTGTGTCTGAAGTCAGCTACAGTGTACTTATTATATATAATAATAAATGAATCTTTGGGCCAGAGCAAGCAGGGACTCAGTGAGCGGGGCCAACCGGAGCGAGCAAGCAAAGGTCCTAAAAATTCAATTCCCAACAACCACATGAAGGCTCACAACCATCTGTACAGCTACAGTGTACTCACATACATAAAATAAACAAATAAATCTTAAAAAAAAAGTCAGGGTAGCTCAAAGCCATAGGACTTTGGAATACCAAATTTGGGATAAATTGTCTGATACAATACATTAAACATTTAGATGACATATGCCCTCCCCCAAACCTATGTCATGTTGTCAAAATTACATCCTAGCATCCTGTCTTAACAAATATACTTTTACAAGGTCCCAAAGGGCAAGTTCAAGTGTGGAATTCTTGGACTTTGAGTTCTGTGTAGGAGAGTGTAGCAGGGCGGAGCTTACTGCCCACTCCTGGCTTTTTCTCTTACCCCTATTCCTGGCTCTCTGTCACACTGAGAGGCCTATGACCAGCTCAGCTGTGTATCTTTAGTGACACTCTCTTTTTTGTCTGTTTAGGCCCTGGAAACCATGCAAGGCAATGCTTTTGGCATTCACTTAGTGTTCTAGGACAGGCATTCTCAGCCTGGGGTTAGATCAGTGGTAGAACCCATGGCTACTATTTGCAAGGACCCAGGTCTAACCCCTGGGCACCCAGCTCTGATAAGGAAGACTTGGTAATGTCTGGAGACATTTTTTAGTTGTCACAAAATGGGAGTGAAGGGAAGGATGCTTCTTGTATGTAGTGAGAAGTGGGCAGTGAGGGTACTAACCATCCTGCAATGTATAGGACAGTTGCCACAGATTATCTAGCTAAAAACGTCAACAGCGCAGAGGTTAGATAACACAAACACTATTAAATATCTAACTAGGAAAGTTCTGAAATCCTGTTTGAGGAGGAGAGGTGAGGTTCTAGGTGGAGGTACCTTTTGGGGCTTCATATAGCAGATGTTGCCTGAGGAAGGGTACAAGACTTCTTCTATAGCTCTGCTGGGGATCCCATTGTGCAGGCCCTGGGAAGGCTGCTCAACTCCTCCAATCCTGAAGCCCTTGCCTGGCTTTCCAGCGTCTAAACAAGAGACCACTACAGCTCTATTTGAGTGTTTCAAGAGTGGTAATCATTGTTTAAGGAAGGCCCTTTGTACCCGTGGCCTGCTTTCTCGGCAGGTTGACAATGAACTGAAATCTAACTCTAACTTCCTGGAACCCAAAGAAAGTCTGGCTTTGGACAAAGGCCCTTTGGCTGGGATTTGTGCTTATGTAATTCTCCAGTATGCATGCAAGTTATCTGGAGAATACTAGTCAGAAGAACATCATAATCACAGATATATATATATATAAAATCCTTTTACCTTACAATGGTTTAGTATAGTTTTTTTTTGTTTTTTGTTTTTTGTTTTTTTGTTTTTGTTTTTGTTTTGTTTTGTTTTTCTGAGACAGGGTTTCTCTGTGTAGCCCTGACTGTCCTGGAACTCACTCTGTAGACCAGGCCGGCCTGGAACTCAGAAATCCTCTTGCCTCTACCTCCCAACGGCTGAGATTAAAGGCGTGAGCAACCACTGCCTGGCAGTTTAGTATAGTTTTAAGCATGACTATTAAGGGGCAGGGTGTGTATCTGCAGGATGACGGAGGCATGCCTGGAGTGCCTCAGGAGAAAAATGTGAACTGTGTATCTCTCACAGAAGATGCATCAGCAGGGCTAGCTGTGTGCCTGTTTCCTTCAGCTGCCTTTAGAGTAGTAGCTGTGACTTCTACTCCCAGGCCCTCACAGCAACTAACATTTACCTGTGGTAGAAGGGGAAAGCTCGTGAGGCCCCACCCTCTCTGAAGCGATACACGTGGCTGGCAGAGGCTCTTCTGCAGTGTAGTGTCTGGGTCCACCCAAAGTAAGTAACCCAAATAAACTGGTTTGTTCACACTGGATTTGGGCAGAATTACTGTTTCTTCAGTTTGCTATGGACTTTTTCTATCTGTGGTAAACAGAAAAAAGACTCAGCAGGAATAGTCATAGAGCAGAGACCAGGGAACTACATAAATAAGCATATCCCATCCCTATGTGGCCAAATCAACTTCTCCTCTTGTTTCTCTGGCCTGGAGTTAGGTTTCAATATTCTGCCACCTTCAGAACTAAATCCTGCCTCCTGAGTGTAGCAGAACATGAGGTTGTATGCCTGAGCTCTTGGGAGACCACAGAGATTTCAACCTTAAGAAGACACCATGTTCTTTTTAGTTAAGAATTTCCTTTGTCAGCCGGGCAGTGGTGGTACATACCTTTAATTCCAGCACTTGGGAGGCAGAGGCAGGCAGCTTTCTGAGTTTGAGGCTAGTCTGATCTACAGAGTGAGTTCCAGGACAGTCAGGGCTACACAGAGAAACCCTGTCTCGGAAAAAAAAAAAAAAATCCCTTTCTCGGGCTACAGAGATGGTTCAGTGGTTAAGAGCACTGACTGCTCTGCCAGAGGTCCTGAGTTCAAATCCCAGCTACCATCTGTAATGGGATCTAATGCACTCTTCTAGTGTGTGTCTGAAGACAGCTGTAGTGTACTCATATAAATAAAAAATAAATCCTAAAAAAAAAAAAGAATTCCCATCCTCTTATTGATACCCTTTCTTGTCTCTAAGGACCCCCCATATATCTTTCTAGACATTTCTGAGAACTCACGTAAATACATGCTGAGCCCCCCCTTTGTAGTTTGTACCCTTTGCTCATTCCATACCATTTTAGCAAATTTTTTCCTTGAAACACTATTTCTCACCCATTGCATGGAGGTGTCACATAGGACTTTATTAGGCATCCTGTTCTCCAATGCATGGCTTAGAGCCAGCGTAATGCACGGCGTGTCTGAGAACCACTTCACACAGGGAAGAGAATACAGATTTTTACTCAGCAAGTAACACCAGCTGGGTTGCAGACAAGCAATCCTAGTTACTAGGGATGCTGAGGCAGGAGGATCTTAAATTCAAGTTTAGTCCCTATCTCAAAAATTAAAAAAAGAACGCCTCTAACCCTAGCAACTGAGAGGCAGAGAGGCCAGGGAGATCTCTGTGAGTTCAAGGTCAGCCTGCCTGTTCGACACAATGAGTTCCATGAGAGCCAAAGGTACACAGTGTGATATTTTTAAAAAGGTGTTTCTTTTTTTTTCAAATTTTTATTATTTTCTTCATTTACATTTCAAATGCTATCCCGAAAGTCCCCTATACCACCTCCCCCGCCCCTGCTCCCCTCCCCCGCCCCTGCTCCCCTCCCCACCCACTCCCACTTCTTGGCCCTGGCGTTCCACTGTACTGGGGCATATAAAGTTTGCAAGACCAAGGGCCTCTCCTCCCAGTGATGGCTGACTAGGACATCTTTTGATACATATGCAGCTAGAGACAAGAGCTCCAGGGTACTGGTTAGTTCATATTGTTGTTCCACCTATAGGGTTGCAGACCCCTTCAGTTCCTTGGGTACTTTCTCTAGCTCGTCCATTGGGGGCCCTGTGTTCCATCCAATAGATGCCTGTATCCACTTCTGTATTTGCCAGGCACTGGCTTAGCCTCACACGAGACAGCTATATCAGGGTCCTTTCAGCAAAATCTTTCTGGCATATGCAATAGTGTCTGCATTTGGTGGCTGATTATGGGATGGATCCCCTGGTGGGGCAGTCTCTGGATGGTCCATCCTTTTGTCTCAGCTCCAAACTGCGTCTCTGTAACTCCTTCCATGGGTATTTTGTTCGCTATTCTAAGGAGGAATGAAGTATCTACACGTTGGTCTTCCTTCCTCTTGATCTTCTTGTGTTTGCGCGCGCGCGCGCGCGCGTGTGTGTGTGTGTGTGTGTGTGTGTGTGTGTGTGTGTCTTAACTGGCAGAGCACTTGTCTTTCATGCAGGGGGCGGGGTGGGGGATGGGGACTGTCTAATCTCCAGCTCTAGTAACAAAAATGAAATAAGTAAAAAATAAGTAAAAAACGGGGGTGTGTCTGGAGATAGAACATGGGCTTTACACATTTTAAACATCATGAGAAAATAAAGCTGGAAATGACACTGGGCATCCATCTTGGCGCATCTCAACTTTCACACAGCAACTGAGGCGCGCTGTGCAAAGTCAGTCACAATCCGCATTTCCAGACACCGTGGGTTCAGACCTTCCAGGCGCGCACGCGGGCCTCGTGTTCTCGGTTTCCGCGGCGACTCGGCCGACGTCACAGTTAGAAGACAATAGCGACTCTCCCCACCCGGCTCCTCGGGAACTTTCTCAGGCCGCAGGCTCCGGGAGCCCGAGCTACCCTCGGCCCCGCCCCCAGCGTGCCCCGCGGCCCGGGAGCTCCACGAAGGGCGGGCGGAGGCCGCGGGTAGCGATTGGTCCCGTGCCAAGGTGGGCGTGGCCAGACTCAGGCCTATAAAGGCTCCGCGGCGCCCGGGCCTCGTTTTTTTGCGCCGTCCTTTCCTGCGGCGTCTTCCGTCCGTCGCCTTCTCGTCTTGCTCTCTCAGGTCCCTCCGGAGGAGGCCGCCGCGCGTCTCCCGGGGAAGCATGGCGATGAAAGCGGTGTGCGTGCTGAAGGGCGACGGTCCGGTGCAGGGAACCATCCACTTCGAGCAGAAGGCAAGGCCCGGGGCGCGGGGCGCAGGCCGCGGTGACGCGACGCACCTGTGCGGGAGCACGCCACGCCCCCGCCACGGCCTGAGCCCGCTAAGTGCTGAGTCACCGTGGCCTGGGGCAGGGGCTGGGCGCGGGGAAGCGAGGCCCGGGGCGCCGCGGGGCTTTCCGGGCGGGCGGTGGCCTCCCCGCGCCCCCGAGCGGCCGGGCCTGCCCGGGAGAGCCGGCTTGGCATCCGTTATCTTTCTGGGGCTGCTGCTTTTCCGGTGTCCCTGTCCCACGGGCTCAGAGTCCCGTGGCCACCGGCTGCGATTGTTGTAAGAATATTTGAACCCGGTGGTGCCAAACCGGACTAAGGCCGCAGGACGCGTTTGCGGCACTTGAAAGCAAAGTCCTGGGCTGTTCTGTACTAGGTCAGGGTCGTGTCGCAAGGGGGAAAGAAAGAGATGGCCTTGGACAGCCGTCCCTTGCTTTGCGCTCCAGAAAGAGACCCGGCTGTGGGTGTTTTCTACCACAGCGAGTTTCTGAGCACATTTTGGAAAAGTACATAGAAATATTTTCGAAAATACTGTGATCCTGCAAAAACACATGCGTCACAGGGAAGATGTGTGTGGTAAGGTTGTGTCCAGAGCCTTAGGGAGGTTACCGTTGTTGTACTCACCTTAATCCCGAGAGAATATTTGATAAATGAGCGTTACGTGCTCACTGAAGTGGTGGACATACGTGTGAGAAGGCAGACACCATAGTGAATCCCAAGTGTTTGTTTGGTTTACACGAGAACTGATAACGGCAATTTAGAGTTTTTCGTAACTAGCCTCGTTTCCAGCAGTTTCTTGGCATTAAAATGCGTTTTGTTGTTTTCCTGTGGAAGTTTTTTGTTTGTTTTTGTCTTTTTCTCCTCCCCACGTAATTCACTGTGAGAAAGACGAAGTTCGGCTGGGTCTTACCCCTGTGTCTGGGTTTCTGTCATCTTCCACCATGCCATGCCAGAGCAGCTCGCAGTATTTTTGTGACGCTGCAAACTACACATCGCTGGTGCCCTTTGTACCCAATGAAACGATAGTTAAGCATTCCAGATTGGCAGTTGTAATCAAAGCTGGTTGATTTAACCTGTTGCCAACTTCTCAGAATCAGATATTCTACCCAAAGTTCATATTCTCTTATTCTGTTGAAAAAGTTGGACATTAAAAAAAAAAAAAAACCCTAAAAAGAAATGATTGTCCTTGCTTGTTGGTCGGTTGCTTTTATATTTTCTCCCTATTGCTACACTTTCTGGAGCAGTACTAATTTGAATTTTGGGTGTTCTTTTCATTGTTGTTAAGTGGCAAAATTTCTAGATTTGGATACCTAATGAGATTTTTTTTTTTAAGGGAGCTCTGGTTAGACCCAAATGGATCTCCACAGGCAGTAGGACAAAGGCATTTTCTGACGACTAAATAAAAATAGGGGAACTGATAAAATCACTGAATGTGGAGAACAGGGTTCTGGGCAGCCAGTGTTCTGTAAGAGTCAAGTCTGACCATGCAGTAGCCATCTCTTCCCCAGGCCTGGCATTCATTAGCCCCTCTTTGTTCCACCTGGTGCTTTCTAAATGCTGTTCAGTCCAGGTGTCTGCACACATGGCATCTGGCAGCAAGTGTTAGGAGAAGTGTGACAGGGAGAGAGAGGCCTAGAGCTGAGCGTCTCCAGAGCCACCCTGTAGGAAGTGGGTCTACTTGGATCTGGACATAGGTTTGATTTTCACTGTTGTGTTTTTTGACTTGGGCTTTTTACTGTGAGTGGTAAAGGTGTAAACCAGCAACAGCCCTGGTGCAGGAGTATTTACACTCAAACTTGATGTCTTAATTTTTGTATTTTTTTAAATAAAGGCAAGCGGTGAACCAGTTGTGTTGTCAGGACAAATTACAGGATTAACTGAAGGCCAGCATGGGTTCCACGTCCATCAGTATGGGGATAATACACAAGGTAGGTCCTGCACTGGTTGGTGACCAGCTATCGGTACCTGGCTGACCAGTGACTAAAGGAACCGAGTCAGGACCCAATTACTAACCATTTAAAACAAACCATCACGTGTTTGTTTCCTTTTTCTTTTAGATAAAGTTAAAATGACCACTTAGGTCAACCTTGGAAAGTAGCCACAAAAGTATTTTATTTAGTATCAAGTATTGCTTGGTTCCTTAAGTGTGGGATGGTAAAGAAGGTGATTTTTCTTCATTGTAATTATGGCTTGACTTTAAACTACAGAAACAACAAATTAAGGTGTTTAATGGGTGCTTATTTGGGTGTTTGGAGCTGGGGGTTGAGGGTGGATGCATTAGGCACAGTGTCTAAGGACAACCATGCCTTAGCATGAGAGGCATAGTGGGACAGAAGTGACAAAAACTGAAGATTCAATATAAATGCTTAGAGTAGGATTTATTTTCTCTATTTGGGATTAGAATCAAGTCAGCAAAAAGTAGTGGCTTAAATTGCATTTAGTGAACCTTTACCATATTGGAGTAATGATCTGAATTTGCTTACAGTCATTTAAGAGC
Source organism: Mus caroli (assembly GCF_978045245.1). Classification (NCBI taxonomy): domain Eukaryota; kingdom Metazoa; phylum Chordata; class Mammalia; order Rodentia; family Muridae; genus Mus; species Mus caroli. The sequence goes on from NW_028227272.1 coordinate 87,155,172, forward strand.
CTCATCCATGTTGCCAGAGCCTTTTCCTTTCCTCTCCCTTCTCCCCTGCTTTCTTCCCTTCTCCACATAGCTCTCGGTGGCCTAGAATTTAGTCTTACGTGTGCTGTGTTAAAGGCATGTACCATCAACCTGTGTGTTATGTGCCATAATTTGTTGTATAGTTATTTAGGATTGGGTTTGACCCATTTGATAATTACTAAAGTTACCCGGAGTTGCTTTGCCTCTGGCCTGGTAGCTTTGATTTGTTACGCTCCTTCCAGAATCCTGCCCAGTTCCTATTTTCTTGGTCTGAGTAAACAGTGGAAGTCCTGCATATAAAAGGACTTGCTGCATTGTTGAGTTGTACCTTAGCCCACATGAGTAGTGCTGGTACACCTCCTGGAGTTGAGGACATCAGCCCTGGCTGGCCCTTGGCAACAAGCCATCTAACAGTCTGCCTGCCCCAAGTAAAAGCCAGACAGGTGAGCTGTTGGTGGCATATGGTCTAGAAAGATAAGTATTTTTATCATGAAGGTATGCTCCCGTCTTAAAAGCCAAGATCTTTAAATGTGGGACTTTAACTTTAGAAGTGCCATTAAAGATCATATCTGTTCCAGTTACAAGGAAGGAACAAGAGCCAGGCATGCTGTCCTGACACTGCCATAGCCGTAAGGCTAAGGTGGGAGGGTCATAGGTCGCAGATATCCTGAGCTGTAGTAGTGAAACACTGTCTCAAAACTCAAAAGCAAACAAACAAAAAGAAAAATGTGACAGTCTAGAAAAAAAAAGGTAGCCTGAGAATGTAAGGCTATACAGCGCAGCTACTTACACCAGGGTGCTGCTGCCTGTTTTTATCGCCCCAGCACATACCAGGTCAGTGTTTGCTATGTTAGGGGTTGTAAGAATGCCTATGTTGTTACATATAGGGGTTTACTTCATAATCTGACTGCTTGTTTCTGGTAAATAGGATGTACCAGTGCAGGACCTCATTTTAATCCTCACTCTAAGAAACATGGCGGCCCGGCGGATGAAGAGAGGTGAGCAGCACGCTCTGTATGCATGGTGGTGGAGAGGGGTCTGTGGAGGATACCTGTAAGACAGAACTCCTACCTCTGCTTTTGTGTTTGTTGTTTCCATTCACCCAACTCCCACAACCCCAAGTGCTGGAATAGTTTCTATTGGGTGAAGGAGCTGACAAATGTGGACTCTTAAAGTGATTTGGTTTTGTAGCATTTATTGAAGATGAACTAATACAAGTGCCAAAAGGAACCAATACAGAAAATATCATGGATAACAGTACTGTCAGTCACTAGCAAAGTAAATCATTGTATAATAGGATACTAATGCAGATAATGAAAACTAGTTGAGACTCCATTTGTTTGTGAAACCTTAGGAAAGTCCAAAATTTAAAGAAGGGCTAGCCTGTTTTTAGAATGGAGGCCTGGGAGCAAACCTTTGCTAACTCAGGAGCTGACATACTTTGCTAAAGTCCCAGATTATGACTCTTCTCCGAGCACTACCTTTAAACTTGAAGAACTGTCTGTCAGGGTATCCTATAGCTACCTGTTTTGAACTTTGTGTTTCCAGACCCTTGCCGGTCTGGAAAAGCCATCATAGTTAATGATGTATGTGCACTTTTTCATCCACTCATACGTATTTGACTTAGTCAGATGTTAACTTGGCTATTGAACTCTGGTGATGTGAAGTAGACATCATTGTTCATCCACCTGATGCTGTTTTAATGTTAGGCATGTTGGAGACCTGGGCAATGTGACTGCTGGAAAGGACGGTGTGGCCAATGTGTCCATTGAAGATCGTGTGATCTCACTCTCAGGAGAGCATTCCATCATTGGCCGTACAATGGTGGTAAGTTTTTCATATAAGGATATATACATAGGATTTCTTCTAACATAGTTATGTACCTTCCCATGACTTTATGGTGGTTAAACTAGTTTCTAAAGAGTCACATAAATTGTTAAGAGTTCAGGATAGGAAAAAAGTTCTTTTATTGGATGTGATAGTAAAGAATTAATTTGCCTAGGTCAGTTAAGAACACTGTTGTGCTGAAATGCGGTAGAAAGCAGGTTACATTTGATCAGACTGGATCTGAGTTGAGGATACAATAGTCTTTAATCTAAAACAGCTGGATTTTCTTGCCATGATTGCCCCCCCTTACAACATTTCGTTGAGTCTAAAATCTGCGATGGATGGCAGTATTCAAGTCTGTAGGTTATCGCTTGGTTACCATATGGGAGCCGTCTTCCCAAGTTACCCTCAGGAGATGAATCTGGTTCATGCAGAACACCAAGTAGTAAAGGCTCTTGCCCACCTCGGGCAGCTAACTTTTCAGTAGGCACTTCCTTTCAGTTGACCCTTTATCCTTAGAATTTTCTTCAGCCCTATTGGTGAAGCAGAACAATCATTCATAAATGTTCTAAAAATAAAATTTTAAAGTCTTGTTGCTAAGTAAAGATATTTAGAATTGCCTCTTATGTGTAGGCCTATCTATAGTTCATTCAACATGAGATTTTGATAGAGAAATTTGTAAGAATGACTACTATATATTTGGGGAGGAGCGAAGATCGGCATGTACCTGGTAGTTACTTGGGTCCTTAGTATTTCATCTAGAAATAGCCACTAGCAAGGGGAAATCTTAGTAGTCTGCTCTTAACTGCTAGTATAAAAACTAGCTTATTAATTTACTAATAGATTTGAACATTTTCTAATGTAACTGGACCTTTTAAGTCTGTAGTATTGCTGGGAAGAAGTACTAATTACTTGATTGCTCAAACCTAAATGTTCTTAATTCTTTTCAAAGGTCCACGAGAAACAAGATGACTTGGGCAAAGGTGGAAATGAAGAAAGTACAAAGACTGGAAATGCTGGGAGCCGCTTGGCCTGTGGAGTGATTGGGATTGCCCAGTAAACATTCCCTGTGTGGTCGAGTCTCAGACTCATCTGCTACCCTGCTAAATTGTAGAAAAAACCCAAACCATTAAACTGTAATCTTAAGAGTTGTAACTGTGTGACTCCTTTGACTGGGCTAAGGACAGCAATGACAACTGATGGAGAATGTGTATCTTACTGAATGTACAACTCAAATCTGTGAATTCAAATCTGTTTCTGTGCCTTTCCGTATTTTGCCAGACTACATGGGTGATAAGCTGAAATTCTCATTTGAGCCTGTGAGTAAATATGTGTGGCACTTATTTTGAGCCTATTAATGTATACAAAAAAAATATAAGTTAGCTCTATACATTGAGCATCAATAACAGACTCAATGATGCTAACTCATAGTATTTCATTTAGAAAGTGTTTTATGTGATACCATCAAAATGGTGGGTGGTAGCCCAAACAAAATTTGAGCAGAAAATTTTCTGCCCCTTATCAGAGAAATTATTGAAAGCTCTCAAGATTCAGAGTACTTAATCTTATATTTTAAAATTGTATTAGAATTAGATGTCATGATTTAAGAAAAAGCCCGTTAGTAAACTTTTATCAAACTCATAGAAAGCAAACATGGAGCCTCAGCTAGCTCTACTGGCCAAGTGAAGTTGGTACCACCCATTTTTAAGGTTGGCACTCAGGGAAAACACAATAGCTAGGGGAATGAAACCAAGTTTGACTGGAGGTTCTGGCTAAATCAACTTTTAAAGCCCCAGGTAATGAAATTGAGTGCCTTAATAAATACATACCCAAGAAAAAGTGCCTTTGAAAGGAAATATTAACAGGCTTGTGACTATCTGAAATAGTTCAATTGAAGTATTTTCGACAAATTGGGTGTAAGCCATAGTTCTCACTGATCTACAAGTCACTGAAGAAGAGACAACTAAATTGGAAAAGCACATAATTTGGTGTTTCCAGCCTTAAAATTTTTAAGTTTAGATTTCCAATCTAAGATTGCTCATAATGCATTTGCAAGTAGTTATGTTGGAGTTCCAGGTAAATCCTTAATGCAGTTTTGATGTGGGGGATGACTCAATGTGGACTAACTTGGTGTGATCACAAACCATTTAGTGGCTCACGTCTCAGTATTAGTTGGGAAGACAAGCTGCAAGTCTGTCCTTGGAATCCGACGTTGGCTCGTCACTGTCAGGTGCATGTTTTATGATACTCTAGTAAGGACTTAAAAGCCTAAGTAGGGTCACCAGAAAGCCAAAGCCTGGCACAGCTACAGGCACATTCCTTCCATCATTAGGAAGATCTCAAGATCGAAATGTCAAATGGGAGCATACAAAAAGGAACTTCAGTATGATAAAGCTAAGTTAGTTTGACAAATTTTTTGTTTGTTTAACCTAGCACCTTGTAGTTTTAAAAATCATTTTTAGGGTGTGTGCACTAAGAGGAAAACAAGTTCATGTTCTTCCACCTTTTATTGTCCCTGGGATCAAATAGGCCATCAGGGTTGGCAGAAAGTGTCTACTGGCTAGGTCTTTTAATGTAATTTGATGAAAAGAACTTTGACTGTAAGAGGTTCTCAACCTGTGGGCTGTGATCCAAGTCAGCTTGTTTTAATGTTATTTGAATGAAAACTTCCAGACTGTAAATAAGGTTCTCAACCTGTGGGTCTTGTACCTTTGGGGTTGCATTATCATCTATTCTGCCAATCAGATATTTATATTACAATTCATAACAGTAGCCAAAATTAGTTATAGCAACAAAAATAATTTCATGGTTGGGGGTCAGCACATGAACTATATTAGAAGGTCACAGTATTAGGAAGGTTGAGATCCACTGCTGTAAATAAATACCTAACATTTAAGTCCTTGACTCTAGACAACACCCACCACCACCTTTCTTTTTGGTTTTTGAGGACAGGGTTTCTCTGTGTGTAGCTTTGGCTGTCCTGGAATTCACTCTGTAGATCAGGCTGGGCTCGAACTCACAAGAGATCCACTTGCCTGAGGACTGGAACTACAGGTGTGTGCCACCACCGCCTGGCAAAAATCATTTGGGTAAACTTCTTTTGGTTTCTTGAGAGAGGGTTTGTTGTAACCCTGGCTGTCCCAAACTTGTTCTGTAGACCAGGCTGGTCTTGAATTCAGAGATCCACCTGCCTTTGACATTGCTGGGATTAAAGGTGCACTGCCCGCTGGGCTTGGACAACACACTTTTATGTCAGTGCTTTTTAATACTATTAGGAGTCTTGGTTTGGCTTCAGATGTAGTAGCAAAGGTTTGGTGTACTTCTTAGGCTATTGAAGATGGTAAAGACAACAGGCAAAGCTTACAAGAAATGGTATACTGTACCTAGTCTATAAAAAGGTTTCTCGTTGCATATGTTAACCTCGTTTTACACCTTGGAAATTCCAATGGGATGATTATAAACAACACATTCAGCCTTCTAAATAAGTAATGCTCAAGCAATTAGGTAATCAGTAGTATAATGCATAATACTGGGGATCCAATTATTTCCCTAACAAATCTCTCTTTTACAAATTAATTAGGGCAACATTACCACAAAGCCAATAGGAAAAAAATAAAAACCCTGACCTGCAAACCCAAATTTCTTAGTTGAACATTAAGACTACTAACCTTTACCTTAGGATCAAAATGTTAAGTCAAAAGAATAAAACTCCAAGTATTGGCAAATACTACATAAGTGTTTTTTTCCCCCATCAAAGAAGTCTAATTTAGACTCCAACAATTATTAACAGCTCAGTTTTTGATGGTTAACATCCGTTCCATCTCACTGCAGTGTATGAAGAATAGCACACATTAACGTTTGTTACGAAAATAGAGTTTATTAAAAACATCCCTATGGTTTGAGGGGCTGTTCACCGTTACCTTATCTTAAATTAAAAAAAAAAAAAATAGAGAGCACTTCTAATTAGGATTTGTAAACTTTTAAAAGTCAAAACTTTTAAAAAGTTACAGCAAAAAAAGGGTAATATATCTTCAGTATTTTTTGTTATTTTTTTGGCTATTTTTAAATAGAAGGAAAGCAATCAAATTGCTTACAATCCCCACCAACTACTGTGGGATGATGTAGCAGGAGCGGATATTATACAGCATCTGTACACCTCACGTTCTACACCCAAGTGTCACTGTCACATTCTGTCACATCCAGTCTCTAGCGAGGAGGCTCTGCTGCTGAGCCAGGATCCTTCTCGGGTCCAGCGGGTGAGGTAGCCTCAGCAGGCGACTCTTCAGGCTTTACCACCGTGGCCATGGCCTCCCCCTTATTAAGTTCTGAGACAGTGTCTATGGTTCCTACTTGGCTAAGGGGAGGTTCCACAGCTTTGTTACCACCTGCCCTGTCTGCCACCTCGTGCTTCTCCTTTCCTCGATTTTCTTCCTTCTCTCTACGGGACTCTCTATCTCTAGAATCCCTGTCTCTGTCCCGATGCCCACTAGAGCGTCTACTTCTCTCTTCCAAGTCTCTGTGTCTGTCCCGGTCAGGGCTCCTTCTTCCCCACTCTCTCCTTTCACGGTTACTATTATCTCTATCGTCATTACGGCTCCCATACCGTTCCCGGTCATTTTCCACCCTACTTCCAAAAGATCTTCTTCCAAACCTTTCTTGGTCTCTACCTGAGTTGAACTGCTGCCTGCTATCATTTCTAAACTGCGGTGGCTGCTGCTGAGCTGGCGCTGGCTGCTGTGACGGTGCTGGCTGCTGTGACTGTGACTGCTGCGGTGGCTGCTGCTGCGGAGGCTGCTGCTGCTGCTGCTGCGGAGGCTGCTGCTGTGGTTGTTGCTGCCTTCCATCTCTGTCTTCTGATCCTCCCGGGCCTGGTCCTGGGCCCCCCAGTCCTGGCATCCCACCAGGCCTAACAAAGGGGCCATGTGGTGGGAAGGGCCCTTTCATTCCATGAGGTGGGGGCATGGCAAAGCCCCCTGGTCCTGGTGGCGGCCCCCTGTGCATCATGTGAGGTGGCATGGGCCGAGGTGGCATCATAGGGAACCGTTGCAAATGTGGTGGAGGCATCCCTGGGGGGCGCTGGAGTGGGATCAGGCCAGGTCTGGCACCAAGAAGACCGGTAGAGGGTGCCTGGAGCCCAATTACAGGACCCGGCGCAACTCCTTGAGTGCCTGAAAGAGAAGCCAAATGGAAAATGTGAATGCAGTTTACTTTTAGCTGTCTCCTGTGGGCTTGTAAAGAAAAATAAAATTCAGTCCTAAGTCAATTTCACTCTGAATTCATGCCGACCTAACCCTGTGTTAGCCAGTAACTAAGGCTCACTGTTCATGCAGCCATTACAGGCAGAGGACAACGAATACTGAGACACTTGTGATCTTGCAATTTCTGTCAGTTGTCTTCTCTAGCAGAATCTCCTCAGAAGCTGTCTTACCAACACTGAAGGCATCTAAGAATGTCTCACTGTGCTATGTTCAGTGAGATAAAGGAAGGCCTGCATCCACTGTCAGCTATTTAAGACAGCAGAAGAGTATGTCCAGTGTTCTCTCAGCCCATGTTTACAATCTGATTTCATGTCTTAATGTGGCTACTGTGAAGAGGCCAATGACTTCACGCATGTAGTCAAGACCTTCTGTTAGACTGCTCCATGTAGTTACTATGCAATATGCACCATTAAACTAGAATAGACAATAAAACAATCCACACACACACACAAAGCTTATTTCTTCATTGTTTTCTAAGCACCGTGGAAAGTGTAAACCAACAAGACTGCTGGGTCACATGGGATCCACAGCCACACAGCTCCTCTTCTTCCAAAGGAAGTAAGAGTGACAAACTGGCCCGGTTTATAAAGTCACACTGGCTCACTGCCTTTTGTTCTGGTTTGCAAGAGAGCCTGCTCATTTGGGCTCAAGAACCATGTAAGCCCAACAACCTTACAGTAGTAGGGTAAAGGAAGGATTTGTTTTGGTCCCAATCAGTAGGCATTAAATCTCTCTCCAAATACAAAGAACAAATGGTGCTGTCATCAAGAGTGAGTCTGAAAATGTCAGGGTTCAGATGTAAAGGGCAGTAGTTCTAGCAGTAGCCCATGTACCACACAACAGTCTCAGTCTCTGAGAAAGTTAGTTTATGACCACCAGCTGACAATGGCCACAAGTGCCTGTGTGACAGAAACATGTTAGATTTACAAGTTGAGTCAACTTACATCTACTCATTGTAGAGAATTAGTGCAGTAAGTCCTGTAAGTCCCTACATTTTCTGTATGGACAGTCAATACTAAGGGGGAACCAGAATTCCCATTCTGCTTCCCACTCCTCAGTGTCTGGGCCAATGTCTGACTAGACTAAATTACTCAGCGGACAGAACACCAGCTTACAATACTGTAGACTCAGACTCAGAGCCACAGGATTTACTTAAGCAACAGAGTCCCACGAGGGCACAAAGACGAGCACTCCTCAGGAATTACCTTTGGCATCTACCTGAGCACTCCAGGAAGGAGAAGGAACCACCTGCCACTTTAAATGGTAACACTCAGTGCCTGCTCAGTACCTGTGGACACTATTACTCCACACAGCCTGTTAGAAAGGTGATATTCTACGACTAAGCAGAACGTTTAAAAGTACATTATCAATTCTGCTTTATAGCTGTTTAGTAGCTGAGAAGAACTTACAGCCAATCAAACTCCTAATGGGCCGCTTGCGAAGCCCTGAGAGATGGGTAAGCGTGGCAAGGGTTTTCACAATGTCCTGAGAAAATCCCAGCCAACACACTAGACCACCAGCCTGACGAAGGCCAAAATACTCAAGTGGCAAACCAAGTCAGTACTTCCAGTACACTGAGAACAGGTCACACAAAAGCCCCTAAGGGTAACAGGGTCCCCTTACACAAAAGGTGCCCAGCACTGGCTAGAGGCCTAAGGCATGGGCTAGAGGAACCAAAACACCATCACACTTGACTTTGCTGGCATCTGTAATTAGAAAGGTTTTTTGCAAGGAGTTAAGGACTGATGCTTACTGTTAGGTTGATATGGCATCTTCCAGTGTTCACTGTAGGTTCACTGGAACAATCTCTAAACACTCTAACCATTCAGACAAGTCAGAGCAAGCACAACTATTCCCGCAGGGCAATGGGGAGGTCCTGAACCACCAACCTGACTGTGGATGGAAATGCAACACCAACCCCACACCACAGAGAAGAGACGGGGAAAATCTTTATTAACGTAAGCCAGTCCCCAGGATTACTCATAAATCCTCCACAGGATGGATCTGAAGATGCGCAGGAATAAACTGGGTAATCACGCCCTTAAACCTCTCATAACGTGAAATTAAGGGGAGAACAAGAAACCTGCCCCATCTACTGTATAGGTGTGAATGTTTCTATTTGGCATCCGCTTTAAATATTATACAACCAAATTCTCGTCGCGTTAGCAATGCTGAGAAGACATGTCAGATGGGATTATGTCCTTTTAAGATGTTTAAAGCCCCCCCCCCCGGCCCCCGCAGCACAGTACCTCTGTAATAAAGGATATAATTAAAATGTGTAAGGTGAATCCTGTAATAGGCATACAGGCAGACAAATGCTAACTTTTCCCAGGGAATCTTTAAGCCAGAGTTACACACCAGTGAAATATAGAAAAGATCTGTAAACTAAAAGACACACAAACAGCAATGACGTTCACCTAGAGTAAGCTGTGCAGCATCGCAAAGCTCTGTGGTTATAAACTTTTCCAAAAGCAACTACTTAATGTACCAAAACTTCACTAAGAACTCACTTAGGCCTTCCTCTCAACGTCAACTGCTACAGATGCCACAGCAAGATGGGAACGGGACAGAAAGGTGGAGTTGGCAGACGATGGAGACTTAGATGGGAACACAGAAGAGGTCTGCGTTGCTACAAGACCAGTGTGGGTAATGTGAAATGGGCAGAGGGAACAACTTTACAAAAGATTAGTACTCCACTGGGGCAGTGGGTCCTCTCACTGCTCAAGAGAACTGCAGGATGGTGACCTTGGGTGCAGAGAGGAGACCCTCTCTACAGACAAGGCTTATGAAGCTGACCAGGTGGGCCAAGGCAATGGAGGGACCTTGAATGTCATGATAAATAACCCGGCCTTTGCCTAATTAATAGAAGAAATCAGAGTGGGACCCTAAGCAGATGAATAACCCACCTTTCTGGTAAGTGGTGTACAGTAAGCAAAGAGGGCCATGGTGCTGGAGTAGTGGCTAAGTTACCCCCAAGCATCTCAGAATGACAACAGGCTAGACTCAGGAGCGTAGGAGACACACTGGGAAAAGCTAGTGAGCAGGACTGAGTCTGGGGTTAAGACACACAGACCTCTGCATGAATGGAGGTGTCAATGCAAGAACAATGAGAGGAGATTAATGAGAAAGGTCTCATCTTGGCACCAACACTTGGACAGCCTTGCATGTAGGCAGCAGATCATGTTTGCACTCAGGGTTCAGCAGGGCAGAATCACAGCATTAATACTGGCCAAACAGAGAAAGATCTTAGACCTGAAGAGACTAGACATCACACACACTAAATTTCTAGTAAAACCATGTTTGGGACAGATTGAGGGGGAAAAAAAAAAAAAAAGGAAAAACAAAATCCAAATGCCTTCCTGTAATCCCAGAACTCAATGTGGAGGCAGGATGGTAGGCTCCAGGTTAGACAGGGTTAGAAAGCAAGACTGGGGTAAGGTGGAGGTGGTGACAGCAAAACAAAAACTGAAGTTAAGCTCAAAATAACCGCATTTCCTAATCATCTCCAAAATGGCTGCCTCTGTTAAATCAGACACTGCCATGGCAGAAGAGATCTGGGGAAGGGCTCAGGGGCAGGTGGCAGGCTGCCATTTCTGAGGGTGAAAAGGACACCTGAGCACAAGGGCTTTCAGCAGAAGCCCACCGAGGGCGCAGTTTAAATAGATCTTTAAAGAGCAGTGTGCAGAGGCAAGGGCCACAAGCAGGAAAAGAATGTGATCCTCCATCTCCACTTGGCCAACCCAGTCTTCCACTTTCCTGGGAAACCAGGCATTTCCAGCCACTGCCTCGCCTCCAGCAGGGAAGGAAGGCTTCATCACTAGGAATTACTCAACTCACATTCAGGCCACCCTGCCCACGCTCCTCTCAACAACCCCAACCCTGCCCGCCAAGCCTACACCTCAGTGTCCCCCTCAGTTCCCTCCTCATAGCGACCCAGAAAAGCCCCAGCACCAGTTTCCTATTTTAAACATTTTTGTGGCATTTGGGACTGATCCCAGGCCCTCCACTGAGCTGCACTTTGATTCATTTTAAATGTGGGTCTAAGCATGGCTGCAAGTCACTTCAACCCCAAGTATACTGACTGGCCTCCTCAACAGACTACTTAAATACAAGAACGTGTGTTCTCTGCCCAGCAACCTCACATTTCCCCAACACACACTCCCACACCCAGGGAATCTACTGTTTCTTTTGTCAGTTCAGTTCTAGTTGATCCACTTTATAACTTTAGTAAGATAATATTTCCATATTCTCTAATGTGCCCATACAAAAGCTTATAGAGCCAATGGTTTTTGCATGTATCCTGGGAAGAAAGCCTGCTCCATTGACCGTCATCTCCCTCCCCAGCCCAGCCCACTCAGCTACTGTTTATGTGAACTTGCCTCTTAACCAACATCTCATAAAATGGACTCACACAAGGTCTCCTTCCACTTGGCTTTTTTCCAAGGTCCATCCACGTCATGTAGCACGAACAAGTACTTCACTTATCAAACAATCTCCCATTATGTGAACACACCATTTTCTATTTTTATTGTACTTGGTTTTGTCCTTGTTTTCGTGCCCCTGTGACAGCTGGGTCCATCCACTCCCCTCTCCTTATTAACCTACTGCACCCTTCTTTCTTGTTCCTATAAAAAACTCTCCCCAGGGATTTAAACCCAACCTCGTCTACCTCTCATCACCCCATTCTTCTGTCCCTAGATGACCAAACTCATCATTCCAGGGAAACTAACTCACCAAGAGTCTTCATTTTCTTGGCAAATGCCAAGGGCTCACACACTGTTTTCTGGGACAGCATCTTGCTACTTGTTACAGGTTGGCCTAAAACTTAGGAACCTCCTGCTTCTATGTCCTGGGCTTGGGGATTGCAGCCCTAAGCCACCACAGCAAAACTTAGGAGTTCTGAGCCAGCGGCGGAACGTGGTAGCTCATCTCTTCCCCTCTGCCCTGGCATGGCCTCCTGAGTACTTCGCTGTGTTCAGCCCACTGGCTCCATGTTTTCACCACCCTCTGCTGGACAACAGTGCAAGAGTGGCTCGAGAGAGAACAGGTTTCCACTGGAGCGAGCTTACCTTGACTTTAACCCTAACAAGTACAGCTATGGGACCTTAGCTTACTTCTCCAGCAACTGATTAAACTTCTAACAACTGCTTAGAGCTGCTGTCAGCACCTTATTTTCAACTGTGAAATGTTTAAACATTCTACAGCAATGCCCGTTTACCAATTCTGTTTCTGTAACTCTACAGGATCTGTGACATTATCTTCATGGCATATGAATGCAACTCTCTAGAATTTATCCGGTGCACTTGTAAACCCTCATCCCCACACACAATGGCCACCACCTCCTCTTTCAAATCTGATCATCTCAAGAATAGTCACAGCACCAACTGCTCACAGACATGTCACACACACACACACACACACACACAATTTCTTTTCACATGGCATACTTAAGAAGTGGGACAGTCCTGAAGGGCCTACCTTCAAAATGCATCCAGATCACAAACTGCAGTACCTTCCACATGGGGCTGCTGCTCTCTTACCAGCTCCCAGTCTGCTCCTTAAACAGTTTAGAACCCAGCACTACTCCATTGCACCCCCGATGGCCACAACATCCCTACATTCCTCTGTCAGTCTCTCTGAGACTGCTCTACCAGTCCTTGTGGTTTCTCCAGGCATATAAAGTTGCTTCTTAATCCAGGTGCCTTTGCTGGTGTTGCCTGGAATGCCAGACCTCAGTACTTACGTGGCTTTTTTTTCCATGTATTCTCTACTTGGGTTTCTTTCTCAAAGCCACTTCCTCCAAATGCCCACTCAGGCCATCTTATTGACAATGGCACATTTCAGTATCGTCACCCACTAGCACGCCTCTCCTTTCTTCTCTTCAATGCAAGGGCTTCATGTGAGATTACTTATTTTCCATAGGGATAGACACACTAGGAAGACAGGTCTCATGTCGCCCTCCCTGCTCTCTTTAGTACCTGGGAGGTTACTTGGTAGGGAACAGGTGTCCCCAGTAGACATGGACCCACGAGTAACACTCACATTTGGATGGTGGCTACAGAGGTGGTGAACAATCTTATCGACAAGGTATTTCCCCCGATGAGAGTGGAGGCTACAGGTACCAAAGTGGTGAGACTCTTTTCAACAGAAATCCTAGAGCTCCTGAACTTAGAAGACACTGCACTTTCCCCCTTATCTTCTTTTTCTATTCCTAACTGCATTTTGCTTTTAACTGTGACCGACAGAATGGTCACTGTAGTATTTTCCATTGGGCAGGGTGAGTAGGTGGGTGGTGTTCCTTACACAGAGGTAATATTTACCAGCCGCTCATTTCTTCTTTATTTGTACTGCTGGGAATCCAACCCGGGAAACAGTTCACAAGATCCAAGTGTACTGAATCTTGTCTCCCTCCAGCCCACTACCAATGACCCTTAATTTCTCAACCAATTCCTGCTGATCTGTAGGTAAATATACACACCTGTATTTATTGAATCAAGCAATCAACAGAAGTCATTTTCTGATGTGCTATCCTACCTTCAGAGAGCTGGCAGGAGACTATAATCAAAATGTGGGCTTCCCACCCTAGGTTCACCAGTTCACAGTACCTGGGGCTTTTCCTCTGACAACACCCCAGGCAATGCTTGCAGTGGACTGTGCTGAAAGCTGGTAAAAACCTGAGCTAATTTTCAAGAATGAGAGAGATGGTACATCTCATTCCCTGTTATAAGCAGGACCTTACATGCCACTGCAGGCTCTTCCAGAGGAACTGGAAGAAGGCACACACATGTCTCATCGACTTTAGCAAGAGGCATGCTAGATACTGATGCAAGAATTTTAAATGAAATGTGAGTGTCAGCAATCTTTCTAAATAAGACATTGTATGGCTAATTAGCCGACACCATTTATAACTAATTTAAAAAATTAATCCATGTGCTACTTGCTAGGTACCTCACCAATAGCTACAATAATAAGTTTCACTCCTGGGTAGTAAACTTGATACAAGTTAATTTAACCTTCCATTATACAGCTCCCTGGCAGCAGTTGTATTTTCAGTGGTAGCTAGAGTCAGCTCTGTCTATGAAATCCTCTCTAGATTCCCAAGTTTCTGCCCTCCCACTCCCAAAGTGTCCCTCAGAAAGAAGGTGCAAGGCCTACTCACTTCAGGCTAGTTAACACCAGGTAGGCAATGACAGCCTCAGGGGACACGGAGACAATGTAGCACCTGGAGGTTTCATGTAAGATTTTTCTCATGTTCTGTTCGACATGCTTTGCCTTTGAGATAACATGTTGTATTATGTACAAAATTTCATATTTTCATAGGCAAATCTCTGTTGCAGAGTAACATTACTTTTGTATCACTCACTGAACAACACTGTGTGTGTTAAGTGGAGGCACTGTAATGAATACTTCCAAGCCACTAGTGGAACAACATTTACGTAGGTACTTTAAGGCTTTCAGTGGTATATTCTCCTAGCTTGTAATTTAGTATAACCATATTAAGGTTTAGTTTAAAAAGTATTAAAATGCAGACATTGTTTTTAAAACCTACGTTTAAAAATATATAGTTTCTCTAATTTTCTCTTGATAGTCTGTTCTTTAATATTAATGACTGGTAGACAACAGATTGGTGCTTTAATGTCCTAATTTAAATATTGTTTAAAATTGCTAGTTATAAAAATTATAAAGTTCAAGACGAGCCTGAAAAGAGAAATCCACAGCTAAACGATCAGAAATCAAATACCCATTTTCAAACAATACCAAAATATAGGTAAAACTTAATCTCCTAGGTTCATTTTAGAGCTCTTAATATAAAATCAAACATATTTTATATAATTTACAAACCAATTGAATCCTCACTTTTTCTTGAGAAGCCCTAGTCTGAGATGAGCTCAATGCCTGCTGCAGCTACATAGGGTCTGAAGTGTGCCGGTCCACACACCAACAACTCAGCTAACAAGCCATCCTTCGAGTCCTGCTTTAAAACCTCCTCGACTTCCAGCAAAGGAAGAGTGACCTTACATTTGTAAGAGTACTCTCAGAGGTGAGATGTCATTTATAAAGGTCACCATCTGCACTTGGGTGACAAAAGCAGGAAGGGTGAGAAACGAGAGTCGGTTTGTAACAGGAATGGACAAGCGATGTGTCTGTCAGGAGAAGCTGTACTGTCCCACCAAAGGAATCAATTCCAGCTGGCAGAGGTTGTGTCTCGAAACATATTCCTTGTAACACAGGACAGATAGGTAACACAAACACATTTTTTGTGTACTTTTTTTTATTGTTTGGAACACCAAAGTAACCCAAACTTTACATTTACAATTAACTTTTTAATAAATATGCTGTACATCATGTTAGCAGTACATATCATACAAAGGTTCCGAAAGGCAAACAGATGTTTATACAATCAAAAGAAGACTGCAACTGCCACCGTCCGTCTTCTCTCCTAGGTGACTGACCACTGCAGATGCCATCCTTAGCTTTGACAAAGCACTATGGGTTTCAGCTACTTTGGCCCATGAGATACTAAATCTAGTAATCTTTAAAATCTAATAATGAATAATGGTGCCATGCCATTTTTACTTTCAAATGATCAGTACTATTAAAAGGGATCAAAATGCTCTAAAGATATGATGGAAACTTGGGTCCTTCCACATTCAGAGTTGTTTTGTATGTTTGTTTTTGGGAGGGGGCACCTAAGCTCAGCTCGAGCAGCAGGCTGTTGTCTCTAAACTAACATTCAAACTCAAGTCTGATGACAGAAAGTTCTCAATAGCAAATAATCCCAAGGCACTCCACTATCTTCCCCATTACAGTTAGGCCTCAACATGAAGTTTTGGTCTGCTTACCATCTAGTAAGCCTGTGCTGCTTCAAAACTGCTGGCACACATTAGAAATGATGTTGTCAATAATCATGGCAAGAGCACTGTTGGAAAGACTGCAGAAAGACCACTGCAGAAAGATGTGCAATACCGAGTTGTGTTACGAAATAAAATGCTGCTATGACTTAACATATTTTCTGAGTATGTCAAATAGTGGAGCTTCAATACTTGTGATCTAGTCTTATATACCTTAAAATGCACAAGCAACTATACAAAGATAGACTTGTTCACAGCGTGCCTTCTACTTGAGAACACACAAGGAGCTTATGAGTCAGAGCCCAGCAGAGTCAGCAGGCTGCGGAGATATCGCTTGTCTCTAGATGTCCTCAGTCCTCAGTGCGACTACAGTTTCTTACCTGTGACAGCTAAGTGCCTCCCAGGTGGCAGGCATTCTGTGTGTTAGCCACTGAATCGTCACCACTCCCTGGTGTATCCATGTATTCCCCTTTCCAGACGAGGAAATGGGACTTCGGCATTAGCCGTTAGGTTTAGTGTTCTGGTCAACACAACATCTCTTTTTACAGACTTATGGAAACATCAGAGCACCAAGGAAAGGGGGAACACCTGGTCCCTAAGTTCCCACAGGGGGATTAACACCACCTGCACCCAGCTCGTGGTCCACTGGTACTGTGACACCATAGTGGGATTCTTGCGTTCCTCAGTCAAAGTGGTGCAACTGTGATGCTTCTGAGTAAATTCTCCTTTATTTGAATGCACATGGAAACAACAACAACAACAACAAAAAACACCTCACTTAAAAAAAAAAAAAACAAAAAACCAACAAAAAACCCAACTCACCCCTGTCAGGCAGGAGGAGGTATGGGTGAGTACTTTGACATTCACTGGTGACAGGGATGTCCAAGGATCAGCTTCCTTTTTGATTCTTGTGACAGATGACAATGTGAATGGCAAATGAAGGCCAGAAAAGAGTGCTGGGATGGAGTGGGAGGGACTAATCCTACCATACCAGAAGCCCTGGGAGGAGTGCAGTGGCAGTTCAGGGTGGACACCCACTCACCTCTTCAAAGGGCTGCTCTACTACAGTGTGAAAATCAGGTCAAGAATGTTAAACTTTCGATTAAACCTTTGGAATAGTAAGAAAACCAAAGCTTATTTCTCTGAAAGGTCAAGATTTATGCGACTATCTTTGTTGTTTCAAGATTTCTTTCTTAGAGACAGGGGCTTGCTATGTAGCTCAGGCTAATCTCCAACTCAAGATCCTTGGACCGCAGCCTCCCGAGTTCTGGGTGCACAGTGCCACACACAAAGCCCAGCATGTTTCCAGATTTCTGACTGAAGGCATGCACAAGATTTTCCTTCTGTTAACGGAAACTAGACTATAAGTGTTAGTTTAAAGTACTTATTTTAATAAAAGTTTCCATTTTTACCTTATATCAAATTTTAAACCTTCCAGGATTTGAAACTACCTTCAAATTTCAAATTTTGTCTTAAAAGTTACAGACAAAGAGGATGGACAGGAAAGAGCCCTGCATTGTCAAGTCCCTTATTCACCTACCCCCCCTTATTCATGGGAACCAGGGGCCTCTAGCATGACCTACCATCCTGTGAGGGAGGACACACACAGGTCAACAGGCAATGACACCCATGGAGGGAGTCGGTGTTCTTTAGCCATGCTGTGCTTACCACATTAAAATTTTAAGCTTACAGATTTTTTGTTTTATTTCATGTTGGTTGCAAAGGTTAAGCTGTCTGCTCAGTGGTGGCATGAAACAAAGGGTGGGGTCTCAGGATGCAGGGGTAGAGAGGCAGGCACTCACTTCAAACAAGAGTAGTGCTTATAAGCAGCGGCTAGCACACTCTTGGAGAAGATAAAATCTCTCTACTCATTCAGTGAAGTTACGAAGTCCAAAGAAAATCACAAATATACACAACTTTGTAAGTTAAGGGCAGCCTGACAACTTCGGACCTTAGACAAGATTGTTTTCCAAGTCAGAGATGTGCACAGGTGGAAAGGATGTGGAGGAAGGGCTGACTAGAAAGCTGCATCTGATTCAGATTCTCAGATTCTCATACAAGCACATTAGAAATATGAAAAAGTCCTATCCACATGAGGCCAGGCAATGCTGGTGCCCCATGGTGCCTCTCTGCCATTCCCAGCCAGGACAAGAGTCAGAGCCCTTCATTAACAAACACCTTCCCAGATCCTTCTCTCACATTTTTCCCCCTGCTTACTAAGGAAATTCAAAGTAAAGTTAGTATTACAAGCCCTAAAGTGTAGCCTGAACAAGGATGATATAGCCATTTGAAAAGAAATCGGCATGTTTATCACAAATGAGCTTCATGCAACAACAACAAGAAACTTTAATGCAGAAGCTCTTGGTGAAGAGGAAAGTGCTTTATCTGAAATCAGCATCCCAGTCACGCATCTCAGGCTGCCAATCAATTCTCCTCTAAAGCTACATAAGGTTCTGAGAGCAAATGGGCAGCACGTGTGCATGCACCCACACGCACGCACTCTCTCTCTCTCTCTCTCTCTCTCTCTCTCTCTCTCTCTCTCTCACACACACACACACACACATACACACACACACACACACCTCTGAAAATAAAACAGACTCAAACTCACAAGAACTAACTTCCCATTAAGAGAATCAGATGTTAATTATTCTTGGCAATACACTTCAAGTATGATTTATTACCTTAAAAGATGGTCTGTTATAAAAACTACGTGATGTGAAGCAGGTCAGTACCACAAGGAAGCTTTAACGCCTGCCTCTAGGCTGTGCCTCTCCTGCCTGCAGTGGTGAGACTGTGGAAAGAAGCAACTCCAGCAGAAGAAAACCAAGGAGCCAGTCAGAAAGGCCTCAGCTCCACCGTAACTGTACAGCCGTCACTCAGAAAACTCCATTCTGCTAGAATTATCCTAGGGATGTATCTGTCAGAACTTTAAAAGCTCTCGACAGGGAAGACGAGAAATGTCTACAAGGAACCAGCTGCTGGAGATGCAAGTGTGGAATGATATCCATCAAGAACAGGACTGTAGCAATGCTTCCACAGAAGTTAATTAGTGTATACACCAAATTAGCATGCAGACGGGAATGTTTTATTCAGGACACCTAGGCATCAGGCCACCTAGTGAAGAACAACTGCACAAGCCATTTAAGATCTTCCTTAAAGGAACACTGCACGGGGGATAGTACTTTGCCAAAATTCACAGTATTTTTAAAAAGCAAACATGAAGGGGGGAAAAAAAGTAACAATAAAAGAATAATTAACTTACCAAGCAGTGACACGGGCTGGGTTACAGGAGGGGTGGGCAGACTCGTGGGTGCAGCAGGTGGCCCAGCAGAACCATACATTTTCGCACTGTCACCAGACTCGGCATTTCCTCTAGCCCCAGACACCACTGTTGGAATGGGATTTCCAATAGATAAGTCTTTTGTAGTGTCTTCACTTATACCAGCGATAGTAGCTAAGGAACAACCACATTGACATGTGAAGCTGAGTGATTAGTCATGCTCCCGGTCAACCATCTCAACCAGACTACAGACCCTCCTGTTTGTTCACTTTCCCTCCTACCCAACTCCAAGACGTCAAGTCAGCACAGAGGAAAGACATGCTTACAGTTTGGGATGCTTATTGGTGGAGTGTGAGGTGGAGGAATGGATACTGGTGGAGTTATAGGAGGTGGGGGTCCAGGAGGAAGGAAACCTAGATAGAGTAAGAAAAACCATGTCAACTCCTGCTACATGACTTCATCTCAGGGCCTAAGAAGGGTATTCTCAGGCAAGCCAGTGTACCTGGTGGTAAATGCATTGGGTTGAATCCTGGGCGCAAAAATGGTGGAGGAGGAGGGGGAGGAGGAACGCCAGGGCCAAAGCCTGGAGGGGGCATTCCTAAGGGAGGGGTGAAAGCGGGCGGCTGGAGAGCACCGACAACAGGAGGGCCCGGCTGATGGGGCGGGACCTGCAAGAAAAATGAAAACATACTTAGTTGCTTCCAAATACAGTATATGTGTGCTGAGAAAATAAAAGCAGGCGCTCTTCAGTTTTCATTATACCACTACATTGACTAGAATAAAAAGATAGTAACTAGGCAACCTGTGCCTACCTAAATGCTATAACCCTAAGCTCTGCTCTCTCCGGTAAGATGGCCATTCTGACTGGCATCAATTAGTGTTCTGATGGCATACAATATGTCTAATAATACTCTAAGGCTGGAATTTTAAAAAATTGGAAATGTATGTCTAAGAAAGGATAGCTGGCAATTTATGTATTAGGCGAAGATAAATGATCCTAGAGTCAAATGGTCTGTAGTGCTTTCCTGGTTATTTAAGCTTTCTAAAGTGGAAACGTAATCTGAAGTAAGTATGAGATTACATGAGTTAATACACATTTAGTAATGGTGTCTGACACTTACCAAACCCCTAACAAATGCAACCTGTAGTTTATCAATAAGCCAGGTAGATATATTGGGTCATGCAGTTCTAGCACTTGGGAAACTGAGACAGAAAAATGCAAGCTTGAGGGTAGCCTGGGCTACATGGCAAGACCCTGTCTTGAAAAAACCAACCAACCAATTCCAACAACAAAACAGTAAACAAACATGAAATGATTCCATCTTCCTCCCACAAAGCAGCTGGGGCTTGGGTATGTGTGTCTGAGTTCAGAACACAGGAACTCCCTGAAGAACGAAGGCCTAACATCTCCATAGGAGTTTTGGATTTCATCTCTAGGCCAACGTAAATCAAGGGCACTGAGTGATCCACACACTTGAAAAAATCTAAATTTAATCGGGTTTTATTGACATTTACGGAAAAAAGCTGGAGTTTCCAAAGAGATTTAATACCAAAGTCGGGAAACTCCTACGCCTATCTACTCACTTTTAGACAGAAGAGTAAGATTTCAAAAGTCGTCCTTCAGACCTTTGAAGGGTTAATCCCTTACCTGTGGAGGTGGCACTGTTATAGGCGCAGGAACAGGAATGGGAGGCACAGGCACAGGCACAGGCTTAGGTATGGGGGACACTGGCTCTGTGTGGGAGGCTTCTGCACCTCCATTCTGGGCAACTTCATTTTCAGGCTTCTTGGGGATGCCTTTCCAATCTGTGAATTAAAGAAATGTAACAATAAATGGTTACCATTTTCATGTATAGCTTTAAATATATAAAGTTGAAAACTAAAGATTAGAAAATATTAGCTTCACTGAACAAACTCATGTTATTATTTTTAGTAATTATTTAAATCAACAAGTAACCACAGAAATATGGGTGAACATATGGATCCAGCAGACATTCTCAGCTCTAAGGCTATCCTCTCAGTCACTCCCGATTATTAAAAACTGAGAGCCCCTTCCACCTCTTTTGGTATCTTCGAAGGAAGAAAATCCAGAAAGTTATCTTTCCATTCTGTATCCCAGGGCTTTACTGATCGTCCTTGCTTTTGTTGTCAACACGCTACACACCTTTTACCCCCACAGCAAGCTTACTACTAACTTGACACTCGTAATATTTGTGTCCACAAATAGACTTCCTGGTCTAATATGCAAGCGTGCCTGTGCGCGTGAGTGTGTGTGTGTCTTCTCTGGGTATTTAAAGAAATAATTTTAAGAAATTATTTCTGAAGCATGGATTAAAACATAATACAGAGTTGTGCCACCATATCTTATTAGTACAGCATCTCTAATCAAAGAGCCCAAACCTAAGATGCTCCTGTGTTCAAAGTGTTCTGATGAGGAGGCACTGTGCATTAGCCAGGCAGCTTGTACAGATGATGCGCAATGGGGACTCAGTAGTCTGTTTTCAGTGCACAGTCCTGCTTAACCACAAGCCTCACAATATCTAGAGTGTCTGTACTTCTCCACTGACCACACTACACAGAGAAAGATCACAGTGTCTCCTGACTGGGACTTAAGCCAAGCATAAACTTACATTTGGTTACATGACTGTGACCTATCAGTGACAGGTCTGCTTACCTGGGTTAAGTGTGTCACTGTCCAGCATGCCTCCTTCACAGAAACTCTCCAGCTCCTCAGCTTTGACTTTGTCCCACGGAATGTAAGTGACACCAAGTTCAACATCCCAATACTGTTTATAATCCGCCTTTATTCCTTTGTTCAAGGCCCAGGCAATCTACAATTGGTGGAAATACACGAAGAACCTTCAATTGACCACTCCCCACCACCCTCCTCCTCTGGACAGGGCAGCAGAAGCAGCCTGGCCGAACTGGGCCTGCACACTTAAGACTCCTCCTCACTAAGCAGACTAACGCCTCTGCTGTCTCCCACATGCACAGTCAGCACACAGCAGAGGGATGGGCTCAGCAAGGAGAAGCCCAGCACACTGGAGACCACTTTTCAGAGTCGACAGAGAGGGCAACATCCTTTTCCAGTCCACATTAGAGTAGAACCAGGCAGTAACTACAACAGCACCGAATCCCGACTCCTCAGAGGGTGGCTGTCTAATTTTAAGAGGATGCACTTCTAACTTTCTTTACCTTTGTTAATTTTGTTTTCACAGTTAATTCTAAGATGGGGTGGTAAACCTTAGGTTGTGGAATATCCACATTTTTATACAAGAATATTTGACTAGAAAACATCTTTAAAGCACCAATTAGAGCTAGACAGATGTGGTACTCTGCAAGTGATAGGAAATAACAGAGACCCAACATCCTAAATGGGCTACCTTCTTTAAACCCTCCCCACAGGGTTCAGGGAACTTATGTGCAAAGGGCCTGGGTAACTCCAATTGTACTGATACACCTATGAAATCAGAGAGGGAGGTGGGGGGGAGCCGGGTGTGGTGGCGCACACCTTTTATCCCAGCACTCGGGAGGCAGAGGCAGGTGGATTTCTGAGTTTGAGTCCAGCCTGGTCTACAAAGCGAGTTCCAGGACAGCCAGGACTATACAGAGAAACCCTGTCTCGAAAACAAAACAAAACAAACAAACAAAAATCAGAGATGGCTTCTACAGGTCCTGCCTGGGATCAAGCCAGATAAGGCACCAGCTCAGAAATGGGAGAAGCCAGCACAGGCTCCCACCTCTAACCAAGAGGTTCCTGAAACTAACATTTGCTTGCCAAAGAAACATGAGTTTTTCCCAATTAGTTTTCCCTGCATTTATTTCCCTCAGAGCAGGCCCATGCTCAGTAGTGCACGGACAACTCAAAACAAACTCTTTGTTGGGAGTTTTGTTGGACTTTTTCTCCAGCTGCTTTGGGCATTTTTGTCTCAGTGACTTTTTGCCTATGTGTTTTGGTTTCTGATTTTGAAGAGGATGTGATGTTTTCTGTGCTTTTCTGCCCTCGTTTTATTGCTTGTTTTCCAGACCCCAGTGGTGGTGGTGGGGAGTGAGGGGGTGGGATGAAGGGACATGGAGAGTTAGGGAGGGAGGTGGGATCTGGAAGAGCTGGGGGAGAAGAAAAGCTTGGTTAAAAACAAATAAACAGGGCTCAGTGGTTAAGAGCGCCGACTGCTCTTCCAAAGGTCCCGAGTTCAATTCCCAGCAACCACATGGTGGCTCACAACCATCCGTAACGAAATCTGATGCCCTCTTCTGGAGTGTCTGAGGGCAGCTACAGTGTACTTACATATAATAAATAAATAAATCTTTAAAAAACAAACAAACAAACAAAGAGGGCTGGAGAAATGGCTCAGAAGTTAAGAGACTGACTGCTCTTCCAGAGGTCCTGAATTCAAATCCCAGCAAGCACATGGTGGCTCACAACCATCTGTAATGGGATCTGATGCCCTCTAATGTGGGTCTGAAGACGGTGTACTCATATAAATAAAATTAAATAAAGAAATAAATGCCCTAAGAAAATTGTTACATAAAATTTTATGTCAACTAGTAACGTTATTGCTTTGTTATTGTTGTTATCGTATTTTTACAGGGTAGCTTTTATGTCTCAAGCCATTCCCAAGCAGTAAAATTATAGTTGAAGAGAAAACCCCCAACAACAGTATATTTACATATCAAACCCTTTTGTAAATGATGAAATGTACCTTTATGGATTTCTGGTTCACTTTGTAGTTTCCTCGGCTCAGTTTCTGCAGGGCACGGTATGCATCTTGTCTATGAACCATGACAATGTAGGCACAGCCCCTGGGAGGAATCATCTGACAGAAGCAAACCACAGGTCAGAGCACTCACCCCTTCCTTCTCAGCAGCGCTTTGAGTCCACAGAAGAGCTCAAGCACTGTGAGCAAGCACAACCTCGCAGCCCCCAGCACCACCACCAAACAGCTAAGTAAGAACCTGTGGGGTCAGACCGTGGCAATTCAAGTCTGCTCTTAATTAAACCGTGCACATTTTGTTACTTTCCTAGAAAGGTATTTCAACGTAAGCACCATTGTCCAAGAGGAATCTACTGCACAGAATGTTAAGGGAGCCTGCAGCTGAGAGCTCAAGGCCTCAGTCTCAAAACAACTGAGCACTTCTTGCTTAGTTAGCACCGCATCCTAAAGGCAATAAATACTCACATTAATTGATTCAATTGGGCCAAACTCTTCTAAGAGACTGGCAACATCCTGCTGAGTAGTCCTTTTGTCCAGTTGTCCCACCCACAGTGTGGTACTACAAACTGAAAGTAAATTAGTCATTAAAACACACACTTCACCCAGCAGCACTGCACATTAATAAGTGTCATGACTATGTCACATCACAATGCCAAAAGTTTAAATAGGAAATCCCATTCATTAAAGTACATATAAACTTAAAAGTTTAAAAGTAGTTATTTAGAAATTAAACTAGCACACAAGACTTGGAAAAGCACTTAGTCCCTCTGTGACTAGACCTAACAATACCTATGAAGCCTCAGGCCCTAACAGCAGTGACCATCCGTCAGCCAGAACAAAACCAGGCTGGAACCTCAGGCTCTTACCAACCACCTAGCCTTAAGCAGCAGCCACCCACTTGTAGCTTCAGTGCATAGTTTCTTTGTATGGTGTCTCCTAAGCATGAGCCTCATTTTAAATACCTACTGGTCACTATTATGATGTAAACTGTAGTAGTTAATGATTTACAAGAATATGCCTACTATGTATGTTCTAAAAATGATGACAACCAAGCTAACACAGCCTACAAATTACTGAATATTCATCAAAGAGGGAAGCAGTTGTGCTGGTGGAAAGATACACTAGCTCATGTACAGAAGTACTAGAAAGCCCGTGTAGTACATAAGTCAGACATACACACAGAAGCCCTACTCAGAATAAAACTCGACCACAATGATAACGTATCATTTATGGCTTTGCCAACAGTCATAAAACATCTTAAACCCACAACGGGGGTGGGGGTGGGGAGAGAGTATGAAGACAGGTTCACTATTTACCACTGGCAGTTTCTGACTTGATCTGAGGGAGGCCTTTCTGCCGCCGTTCCCTCTCTTTTTCTCGATCCCGTCTTTCTTGAGATCGAGAGCGAGGTGAGTGTCGGCGCCTATCCCTGGACCGAGACCGAGAGCGACGGTGGCGGGATCTCCGAGACCTAGAGCCAGACCTAGATCTTCTCCTTTTTGGTGACCTAATACGTTTCCAATAAGGAGATGGATAGCACACGAGAAAGAAGGGAAAGATGCATATATTAAGTTTAAGAAAAACCACAAGTATGTATGTGAACATTTGGATCTGTAAGAACTTGGTAACAGGGAATGCAGGGTAAAATTTAAACAAAATAAATAAAGCTGATGGCTTATAACTGTCTTCTCCGTGTAGCATCTCTAACACTCCCCGCAATTCCATCTTCATGGTCTAAGAAGTCCATGCTCACGGCTGGGAACATTGCTGCTCCTAACCCTTTCTTCTTTGAAGAACACAGTGGACGGTGACTTCAATATGCTATGCCCACTTCTGTTGTCAGTGTAGAACTTAAAACTCCTAGAACTCCCCCCCACCACCACCACCACTAAGTCACTCAAACAAAATGTGGGTAAGGTGACTTAAATTTGAAAACAATTTTACTTGGCTGGCTGGCTTGCTTATTTGTTTGTTTGTTTATTCTGATCTTTTCAAGGCAAGGTCTCATGTATATCAAGCTGGCCTGAAACCTCTGATCCCCAGTGCTGGGGTTATAGGTGTGCAATAGCAGACCTAGTTCAAGCAGTGCTCAGGACTGAGCTCAGAGCCTTAGGTACATGAGGCAAGCACTCTGACTTAGCTCCAACCCCAGATTTGACTAAAAAACAAAATGAAAATCTGTTATTTTTGATACCTTCTCCTTATGTACCAACTGTTAATGTTAACATTTTGAATATCAGAAAAACCTAAAGCTGGATATGGTTAGGTGGATTGCTCTGAATTCAAGGCCAGCCAAGTCTACACACGGAGTCCCTTGCCAGTCAGGGTTATATAGTATACTACACCCTATTTAACAACAACAACAACAACAACAACAACAAGCAGCAGCGGCAGTGTAATGAGGTTTCCCAGTGTCCTCAGATCACAGAGCCACAGCTCATCCTCTAAGTTACCTGGATGCTGACCTGGATCTCGACTTTCTGCTCTCGGGCACATGCCGCTTAACCTCTGTAACACAAGGCTGCTCTACTTCCATTTCCTTTAAAAACAAAACAAACAAACCCAGAAAAATCAGAAATCTAGAAACTGAAAGATATATATACATACTAATTTTTTGTTTCTTGGATCAAATGAGTACTAGCCACCATTAAACAAAACAAAACCTTTCACAGTATTTGCAAACTAAGGGGAGAGTTCACTACTTGTGGAAGTTACTTTGTATAAATCACATACAAACACTGTAATCTAGGCACTGACTGAACCTCTTCCCTCTAGCTCAGCCCCACACTTGTATGGACTCTCTACTAAACTCCTGGAGCACCCTGAAACAAAATCAGCAAAGGAACAACAAGGAATGTGTGTAAATCAACCTAAGAAACTACTACCTGCTGATGTGGTTTTTGTGAATGGGGTTCATTTTGTGGCTGAAAAGTTGATTGGAAAGTTGGCTGTACTGGTGGAGCTGGAGAAACCCCAGGCTGAGCCATCCCTGGCTGAGGCATGGCAGGCTGAGGCATCCCAGGCTGAGCCATCCCCGGCTGTGCCAATCCTGGCTGAGCCATCCCAGGCTGAGGCACCCCTGGCTGCGGCATCCCTGGCTGTGGCATCCCTGGCTGTGGCATTGTAGGCTGAGGCATCCCAGGCTGTGCCAATCCCGGCTGAGCCATCCCAGGCTGCGGCATCCCCGGCTGAGGCATGGGAGGAAATGGAGGTGGTGCAGAAAGAAGCCCAAATCCTGGCATCTGTCCGTTAGGAGGAAGCGGAACCTTTCATTTTAAAGAAGAGTTAAATCTATTAAGTACCAGCAACAAAAAATAGCTTTGAAAAACTTCAATACATTTTAATTGAGAAAAGCTACCCGGTTTCTATACCATTATTACATACTCAAATATGACATATTTGAAAGTTCTGCAACTCATCCAGAATTCTGAACAGTGATTTAAGGTGCAGTTTTATGTACAAGGTGACAATGACAAGCTAACCTCAGCCAAGGAGGTGCTTGATTGCAAATGGTCTTCCTTCAACTTTTTAACAGTAATTACGATTTTAGAAGGAAAAATGGCTGCAAGAAGTGGCTTTTTGATTCCTTAAAAAAAAAAAAAACCTGTGTTTGCTAGGCATGATGGTGTACACCAGAGTTGTCAGGCTGGTCTACAAATGGAGACAGATCCACACACAAGACTTCATCTCAGAAACAAGTGCAAAAGAAAAAAACAATGGTTTTCGATTCATAGCAAAGTGAAGCTACAGAATCTCCTGTAACCTCTGGTGTACATACACACTAGCAACACAACTGACACTAAGAATGGAAAGCTCTCCATAGTATCCAATCATCACAGCATGCAGGAGAGAGACTCTAGCAAGGGAAACATTCTGTGACGAGGAGGTTTCTTTACAAGGTCAATGCTATTAAATTATTTTAACGAAAACATGTATTATTAGTAGATGAGATGTCATGTTTATAACCCTGTAACTGAAATCAAAAGCAACTCAAGACAGTAGCCACTCCACAGCCTCCACTGGAGCTGCAGCTCGCCTCACAAACTGTGTAGTAACAGCAGTGCTTAGAAGTACAAAAAGGTCAGTACAAGAAAAATGGCCGAGGATGGCCTTGTCAGTCATCAATGGGAGGAGAGGCTCTTGGTCCTGTGAAGGTTCTATGCACCAGTGTAGGGGAATGCCAGCGCCAGGAAGCAGGAGTTTGGTGAGCAGGGGGAGGGGAGAGGGGATAGGGGGTTTTCGGAGGGGAAACCAGGAAAGGGGATAACATTTGAAATGTAAATAAAGAAAATATCTAATAAAAATAAAAGAGGGGGCTGGTGAGATTGGCTCAGTGGGTAAGAGCACTCGACTGCTCTTCCGAAGGTCCGGAGTTCAAATCCCAGCAACCACATGGTGGCTCACAACCATCTATAATGAGATCTGACTCCCTCTTCTGGTGTGTCTGAAGACAGCTACAGTGTACTTACATATAATAAATAAATAAATCTTTAAAAAAATAAATAAATAAAAAAAATAAAAGAGGAAGCTGGGCAGTGGTGGCGCATGCCTTTAATCCCAGCACTTGGGAGGCAGAGGCAGGTGGATTTCTGAGTTCGAGGCCAGCCTGGTCTACAAAGTGAGTTCCAGGACAGCTGGGGCTACACAGAGAAACCCTGTCTCAAAAAACAAACAAACAAACAAACAAACAAACAAACAAATAAAGGAGGAATAAAATATAAACATGGAAAAAAAATAGAAAAGAAAAAGAAAAATGCTGGTACCTGATGGTGCATCGTATCCTGCTGTATTGGCAGCATTCGAGGCTGAAACTGGTCCATACTTTGATGCTGTGTGTATGCTGGCTGTTGCACACCATCTCCAGGGTACCCACTAAAATGAGGTGAGCACTTTCATTACTCACTCAAAGCACTGAATGCCCTAAGTTACATTTATATTGCAGAATGTCACTCTGGAGTAACAGGCAATCAACATATTTAGTACAACATAAATGCCACATTTTAAAATTCTAACTCTGATAAGGACAATATTCCCAATAGGAATTTCTTTAATATAATTTTTTAAAACAAAGACTGTACTGGAATGTGTTTTTATCCTAACTGTTGCTTAGATTATACAACTTTCAAGGCATTAGGAAGAACTCACAATGGGGCCTGTGGAGGAGGGGGAGAGGTAGCAGAGGGCACAGGCACAGCCGCGGCAACAGCAGGTGTGGCTGCAGTGGGTGCAGGAGGCGCAGCCGTGGCAAGGGCTGCGGTGCTGATAGCTGCAGCATCCTCTTTCTTTGAGTCTTCCACAGCTTCTGGCTCGTCATCATAATCGAATCTATCAAGCAGCTTCTGCAATATGTATGGCAATATTCCATTTTAAAACAAAGACTGAGTCACTAAAAAAGAAACTACAGAAATAACACATTTGCACTAGCCATACCCCTACCATGCTGTATACACAATTTCTTTTTCTCCTGCATGTTCTGGGGGCCTTGGTCTAAAGACAGTCAATTTTGACTAAGTGCACGTTAGAAAAAAATACAACTTTAAATTCTATTTTCCTTTTCCAATGATGAAAGCAGTGTTCTTTTTTGCTTATTTCATAGTAAGTTTATGAGTACACTTATGTAAAATACCCACTTGTTTAGGCTAACCTTCTGGAGCTCTGTGCACAGGCTAATAGGTGGATGCTTTCAGGCCGCTACAGTGCAGACTTTACCCTATCCCTATAAACGCATATGCCCGTGTGCTGCCCAGTTGAGAATATACTAATATAGTCAAAGAAAAAAATATATATGGGGTAGGACAGGGCCAACAGTCATTTCAGCAGTTTTACTATAAAATTTCTTTCTCAAAACTTCAGCACTCACACATATTTTCCCAAACTTTTCTTAAAACAAACAACAAAAAACCTAACACATATAATCTGTAAGTTCATGGGTTGGCAGATAAGCTGCCTGTCTTGCAAGCCTTTTGAATTCCATCCTTAGAACCCTAGCAAAGGTGGAAGGGGAAAAAAAGACTATTCAAAATTGTTCTGACCTCCACGTGAACCATGCCATACATAAATCACACCCATCATAACTTTAAAAAATTAAGCTTATTTTAAGAAGGGAATGTAATACACTGAACAGTTACTGTGGCTTCCTTTAAAGAGATTATACACTTTGTAATCATAATAAAATGATCCAGCTATGCCTACTAAGCTCATGGGTTTCCACCTCAGGCTCCTAACTCACATTTCTTGTGCTGTTCTGCCTTCCAACTCCAGTGTACATTATGAAAAAATTTCTAAGTCACAAGAGGAAGGGCTTTCCTAGACAACACTTTACACAGAACTACACCGAGGGTAAAGAGTGTTTGGTGGCACAGTAAAACTCTTTGTCTGACAGAGGGTTTCTCTGTGTAACAATCCAGGCTGGCCTGGCACTCTTTGTAGAGTGAGCTGGCCTCGAACTCAAATCTACCTGCTTCTGCCTCTGCCTCTCAAGTACTGGGATTAAAGATGTGCATCATCAGAGCAGTAAACTTCTTTATAAAAGAGCAATTAGTATTTTCTGATCATAATCTGTATTTCTGGTACTAATTTGTGGTAACAACAAGATACATTTTTTTTCAGTTTTAATATCCATGTATATTATCTGGAAAAAGATTTGAAACAAAAAAATCTCTAGTTTAAAAAATAATAATTTCTGGTGGTTTAGAGGAAGATGTAGAGAGATCTGAGTAAGTGTTCCCAGTGTCTAGTGTAAAACAGGCCTCACTGCAATGAGGAGCACAGAGCACACAGCATACACACCCCATGCCATTACCCCCAGCATACAATGTCTTTGTGCAAAGGACTCCTTCAGGTAAAACCACTGCCGGGGTCTTACTCAGCATTTCCACTGCTGTATGTAAGAGGGAAAGTAATAGCAGCAGATGCTGCATGCAGAGAATGACAAACAGTACTACCCAGCAATTCCAAAAGACTAGAAACGCAAGTATGAATGAAACAAAGAAATCCATTCACTAAAGTAAGTGAGCTCTCTGCAGGAGAAACTCTCAGCACACCTGAGAGCTGAAGGGATGCGTTTATAGTACTGTCTACTCGACAGGTACATCGTGAATACCTGGATATCTAATATAGGCACCAGTTGTCAGGTCCACCCTAATAAAGACATTATTGTGATTAATCGGAGGTAAAATACTTTAGATCACGTCATTTAATCAAAAGACCAGGAATGCAGCAGATCGACCTGTCAAGTAAGTGGGCCCTGGACATGATCTTTCCCCACGAACTGTTTCCTGAAGAAGCCCCCTGAGGAGCACAGCACAGAAAGCCTGCCCAAGTTTCTAGTCCGCTGCCCTTTGGGATGTTCCCAGGAAGGTCTACATTGCTGACATTATATGGGCTTACAGGCTGCTCATCTACCTGAAAAAAAATTTTTTACATTTGCTGGTTTTCTACAAGTACACAAATGAATTCTTTAAGAAAAAAAAAACTCATACAGCTACAGAGACAGCTCAGTAGTTGAAAGCACTGACAGCTCTTACAGAGGACCCAATTCAGTTTCCAGCACCCACGTGGTGGCTCAAAAGCATTTGTAACTCCAGTTGCAGAGACGTTGATGCCTTTTCTGACCCTCATAGGAACCAGGCATGCACATATATACATACATACAGGCAAAACATTCACACACATAAAGTAAATCTAAGAAAAATCTTCCCATCCAATCAATTATCTACTGTCCACGGATGCCACTTGTAGTTTATTTGTAGAATCCATTCGTAAGGACTTAAGAAAGATCAAGCAGAGGTGCATTAGGAAATAAGTGTATATTTATGTCTTGGGTGGTCAGGTATTTGCATATGCTAAGATTTTGAGTTTAATCCCCAACACCAGATACACGTTACTTCAACCTTACTAAGATGCAGAAATAAACATTGGTGTGACAAAGCAGTGTCCAAAAAACAAGCCAACAAAGAAGCACCCAACATGAACACAAGTAAGACATTATAATAAATCAATAACACATGAAGTATAAATTAGTTATTTTAATACATAAAATACATACGCTTAACAAAACCTTCAACAAGGCTAGAGAGTTGGCTCAGTGGTTAAGAGCACTGACTGCTCTTCCAGAGGTCCTGAGTTCAAATCCCAGCAACCACACAGTGGCTCACAACCACCTGTAATGAGATCTGATGCCCTCTTCTGGTGCGTCTGAAGACAGCTACAGTGTACTCATACATAATAAAATAAATCTTAAAAAAAAAAAAAAAAAAAAAACATAAAAAACCAAAACCTTAAACCATATTGTAGAATAGACTCCACTCCAAAAGGAGTGGACAAACATAAGATACAGAGAGCCTTCCAAATGATACCAAGGGATTAATTCTTCTGTTCACATGTGTGCACACATCCAAACACATCTTTTCAAACCAGTCTAGCATAGCTTCTTTTTGTTTTAGAACTCTGTATTCTGTTTCCCCTTCAACCACAGATTCGGGGGGCAGGTGTGAAATGTGTGTGTTGTTGTCCAGCTCTACGCTGAGTATGTTTATTATGTCCTTGGTCTTACTCTGGGTCTCACAGACTTGGCTAGACTGGGTGACAGCAAGTTCCATGGAGCACTGGGGATGTGACCTCAGGTCATGATGCTTACAATGCAAGCACTTACTAGCTAAACAATCTCCCTAGTCTTGTTTGTTATTTTTTTTCCACTCAAAATTTAACCCAGTCTTTCTTAAAGTCAGCAGTAACTCATTAATCACTGAGATAAAATAATGAAAAACTGGAATTTATCTACCTCATCATTACTAATTACTGGTGATAAAATTTTTCTTATGTTAGGCAAAATCACAAATTTTAGAGACCATGATATTGAACATGTCATTTAATGCTATGATTTTCAAATTATATATATTTTATATTTCTTTTTACTGTGAAACTAGAATAAGAATTTTAAGACCGGGCTGGAGAGATGGCTCAGTGGTTAAGAGCACCGACTGCTCTTCTGAAGATCCAGAGTTCAAATCCCAGTAACCAGATGGTGGCTCACAACCATCTGTAATGAGATCTGATGCCCTCTTCTGGTGCATCTGAAGACAGCTACAGTGTACTTAGATATAATAATAAATAAATCTTTCAAAAAAAAAGAACTTTTAAAGCATAACCCTAACAAAAACCCACGAGACAGAAGAAGAGCCTTGTGGTATCCACACAGCCCAGGGATACCATAAACATGCTTGACACATTTCACTTTCAGATGCTCCCCACAGGCCCATGCTCAACATTTACTTGCTCCCTAGCTGGTGGCATGTTCCTTTTTTTGGCGGTGTGTGTGTGTGTTGGGGGTGGAAAAAAATTTTGGAAGATGGTGCATGGTTGTAAGAAGGCCACCAGGGGCATAGTTCTCAAAGATTCACCTGGTCCAGGTCCTCTTCCCTCCCCTTTAAACTGAAGAGGCTCATCTGCCACACAGTCCTCCTGCAACCATGGATTCAATTCTCTGACACCAAGAACCAAAATACACCCTCCCTCAATTTTGTTCTCTTGGGTATTTGGTCACAGCCACATAGAAACAGAATGTCTAAGGATGGCAAGGCCCCCTGAGTAAGCAGAAAGATGCTGAAGTCCTCCTAGAACTCCCCTCACAGACATGGTAACTATGGGTATCACGGCAACAGCAAATGTCTATCAGTAGCAAGACAGGTAACCTCGGATGCCTTGCCTATTGGAATCTTAAGGACCATTCAAGCTGAATGTAGAGAGACCTAACAATAAAGATCAAAACAAAGGCACAGGCCCACAGTACATTACTTCTGGAGAAAACGTACAACAGAACACTGAGCATCGTTGTGAGGCGAGTGGGCCAGTCAGTGAACAATTTCCTTCTGCTCACTTTTCTTTATTCTGGAAACTTTTTATAGCGAGCCTGCATCACACACCAGGAAAAATATACATTTTGATGTTGAGGAGAAAAAGATCACCAAACCACAAACAAAAGAACAACCCAGAGAAGCTACAGAAGAGAGAAGTCTCACAAGGTGCTCTGAGTAAGACAGACAGTGGGTGATGTGAGAGAAGCGTACCTTGTCAAATGCAGTTTTTTGCTCGGGTGGCTGTGTAGGAGCTGTCTTTAACTGAGCTGTGATAGCCTGAACCTGAGCCATCACAGCACTGTCAAGGGCGGGAGACTGTGGTTGTGGAGGTTGTTGAAAAGTCTGAAGGATCTGCTGAAGCTTAAAGAATGGGAAAACTGATAAACCACACGACAAAGCAACATCATCAAAGTTAATTTACTGAAAAGAAACGAATCTTCAGTGACTGAGAACAGACAGGTGTAAGTAACAGGAAAGCACCCAGCTCTGACTAATGTACGCTGGGTTGGTGAGTGAACACATTACAGTGCGCATTGCTTACGGTCAGAAATGGATGTTGACCATCCCAAAAATACAAACAAGGCTCAGAGAGAGAAAACACGTGGAATTGTGACAGGAGGTTTTCTAGAAATACAGCAAAGTTCACTCCATATCGTCTTGAATCACTCAGCAGTACTAGGATTGTTAGCAACAACACCTGCCACTCCAACAGCTCTCAAGCTCTTTCAAAGAGGTCTTCTCGATTGATCGCTTCCTTCTTTCTCAAGCTCACACTTCCTCAGCAGCCCTAACTCCTCACGTTAGCTCCCTGGTAAAGGCTACTCTGACGGAAGCCATTTTCTCCGGTGAGGTGCATATGGAGGAGGACGGGAAGCGAGCACAGTGGCATCTGCTCTGCCAGCACCTGGTCATCAAGCTGCTTACCTGCTGGCCTTGAGTCGTCTGGAACAGCTGAGCCACAGCAGCAAAGGCATCGGAGCTGGGCAGCTGGGCTACAGTAGGCATGGAGTTTGTGGGAGCTTGTGCAAGTTCAGAAGAGACTTTTACTGGGGGTGGAGGTGAGCCTGAAAAAGCAAAGGGCAGCAGGCCTCACAAGTCAACATACTTTCCCTTTAAGATGCCTTTCAAGTTTTGCTGCTAAAACAAAATCCTGTCTAGTTTTACATAGGAAAATGAATAGATAGTGGTTCCTAAGACATATTCTAGATAGAGAGAGAGATGAAGCAACAAAGGGCATATTCTCATTTGAAGTAAAAATACAGAAAGAAAAACTGTACCTTCCAAATGCAAATCAAGTCTTCTTCCACAGGAATTTCTACCAGCATAGAAACAAAGCCTTTCACATACAGAAATTCTAGTCTTTCTTTGTTTCTGTTTGCTTGCTTGCTTTTGCTAACTTTTGTTAAATGCTGACAAGCTACACTATGTTCTGATCATGGTTTTCCTCCCCAGCTCCTCTGAGATCCTCCCTCTTATCTGAACCCACACCCTATGAAAACAAACAGGCAGCTAAAGAACAATAAGAGAAAATAAGATATAAAACAAAGGCAAACACACTGGGACAGGACAACACAGACACACACACAGAAAAGCAGACAGACGCCAGTGCACTTGCAGGACCTTCTGTCACTAGCAGATATGCACTGTACCTTCATTGTTGGTGACGTTTTCTGCTACTGGAGCAGCATTACTGGTTCCTGCTGCCATGTCCAAAAGAGGCTGAATAATTTCAATTTTGAACACTCCATTTTTTTGCCAAAGATTTAGCACACGAACTATTTTACTCTGTTATATGCAAGAAAATGAACATACAATAAATATTTATAGAAATAATGTGTCATATCTGATTTTAAAGAGAATTACTGTTTCATAAGGGAGAAAATCCATCAGAATTATTCCCCAGTTACTCAAATTAGCCTTTTCTCGGTGGTATGATCCAATGAAAGGAACATAAACAGAATACACGCCTAGCAAATAAAAAGGAAGGTAAACACTTCAAGAACCATTTCTAATGTTCTTACACAGACTCTGCAAAACCCACAATGCCTCTCCTAATGCAAAATGTCTCTACTCTCAGAAACGGGCATTTCTCCTCTCTCTCTGGTTTGAGCAAACCAAGTTTCCTTTTCTGTTACATAACTTCTTTAAGAATTAAGAGAAACTAAAGCAGCAGGTTAAGTTAGCGTTAGTGATGTTTACTGTGAATTCCCACCTATTTAGCGTGCAGGTATCGTTCATGTTCGTTCCTTCTTTCTTTCAGTGAAACTGTGTATGTGTGTGTGTGTTTGTGGTGTTTGTGGTATGTGTGTGTATGTGTGTGTGTTGCAGTCTTATTGCAGATTGATCACTTGCATGTGTGAATGTTGGGGAAGAACAAATCTGGGTCTTCTAGAGTAGGCAAAACCCTGGTGAGAATTTTCTCTCACACAGAGTTGTTTGTCTTCCTTCTGTAGCTTCAGCTTGCTGTTATTAGCAATCTGCCCACTAAGTGCTGAGATCAAAGGATATGTGTCTCCATGCCCACTAGCAATATGTTCTTTAAGGAAAGATAATGCTTCCCGAACAACCTTTGTTAGTTTCTTTTAACTGCAGGATATGTAACATGAAATGTATCTTCTCTAGAAATGTGTAGTGTACAGCACCTAGCTGTTGGCTGTTGTTACCATGCTGTTTAGCAGAGGCTTCCCATGCACGGAGGTAAGGCACTCCTTCCTCATACCCACTCGCCAGCAGCAGGCTCTGCTCAGCTCAGCTCAGGATCTCTAACTCTGGCTCCTTCTACAATTCAACATTATACAAGTCCTTGTACAGAGGCCAAGTGACTCCTCCATTTCACATATAAGCAAGAATAGGAAATGAGCACTGTAGAAAGAACTGAACTTACAATTCAAGACCAGAACATGAAGATCCAGTCACATAAACAACAAGCTTCAACAGCGTGAACGTAAGCAGTGTGTAAGAAATATAGAGAGGAAAGAAGCTCAACAAATGCAAAATGTTATTAGCTTGTTAGGTTTTAACCATACCTTATCTTCAGATGGACAAAGATATAAATACTGGAATGTAGCAGTTATATTTTTAGAGAATCTTGGCCCAAAAACATCTTTATCAGTTCCAAACTGGTGCCGAGACTGTCTCACGATGGAGTCGATGACATACAGGCCTGGAACCTTGTATTCTGGCTTACACTGCAAAGGGGAGGAGACAAGCTTAGACCAAGGAAAGTGGAATCGGAGGTGCAATGGTGTACGCCTCCACGCTCAGCATTCCAGAGGTGAACCTGACCCAATCTGGTCTACTTAGTGAGTTCCTGCCCATCCAGGGCTACAGAGTAAAACTGTCTGGAATTAGCAAGGGAGAAAGAAAAGAAAGAGGGAAAGGGAAGGAAAGGAAAAGTAACGAAAAAGCCCAAACACATCCACCACCCACTATGTCACACATCAGCTTGCAGCTTGCCACATGCATTGCACACTGTGCAGCAGCTGCTCACGTACTCCAGCCATCTCTCTATCTGTGTCACATCTGTCAACAGTGACACTCTTTGTTACTTCAAAGTCGCTCTCAGGACTTTGTTTCCCCAAATCCTTGACTTCACTTCCAAAACTTTCCAGGGCCACTTTACCAACCCACTTTCCTACAATTCAGTTATTCTGAGTCTTGAATAACTTTCTGAAGTTACTAAAACATACTTTTAAACATGCTAGTTTTACTTCTGTTAAAATATGTACCAGAGAGTTTGAGGCCAGTCTGGTCTACAGAATGAGTTCCAGGACAGCCAGGGCTATACAGAGAAACCCTGTCTCAAAACAACAACAATAAAACCAAAACCAAACAAATAAAAAAACCTAAGACCATTCTCAGTTCGCTCCTGAAAAAGACATGCTAATTATTCACACACACACACACACACACACACACTTACTTTAAGACAACATACTACTAAAAACAGCTTAATGATGATGGTAACAGAAAAGTCAGGGAAAATAAAAGTAACTTCATCTGAAAAACGCACCTGAAAATCAAATGTCAACAGAGCAGATGAGGCAGAGGATAGAATGGCAGGCTCTTAGGGCTGGGAACCAACACTATTCTCAGCTATGACAGAACCCAGCACCAACCTTCTCACCAATACTCAATGAACGGCAGAAATATGAAAAAAAAAATACCTTTTAAAACTTCTCAGTGCTTAAAAAGAAATTCAGTAAATATTTTTAAAAAACATTTACTGTGGACTGGAGAAATGGCTCAGCAGTAAAGAGCACTGACTGCTCTTCCAGAGGTCCGGAGTTCAAGTCCCAGCAACCACATGGTGGCTCACAACCATCTGTAATGGGATCTGATGGCCTCTTCTGGTGTGCCTGAAGACAGTGACAGTGTACTCACATATATAAACAAATAAATCTTAAAAATAAAACATGTATCATATATGCGTGTTTTGTCTGCTTATGTATATATGTGTACCAAGTGCACTCCCGGAGCCTGCAGTTCTGGAAGGACGAGTGTTAGCAGCCCACGTGTGTGGTGGGCACGGAACCCAGGTCTTCTGGAAGAGATTGCACTGCTCTCACCTGGTTGAGCCGTGGCTCCAACCCCAATGACTGCTTTTTTTTTCTAGAGTGTTTTTTAGACGCATGCATTCAAATTTCAATTCACATATAAAAATAATTGCTTATCATAAACATGCAGGAATGCAATAGTTACCTTTTTGATGAACTTTTCTACTATTTGAACAACGTGCTTATAAAGCTGAAAAAGAACATAAAATTAGTTTCTGTATTTTCTACAATTCAAAACACTGAAAATTGTCAACTTAAAAAAATTAACAATTAACTCAAAGAGCTATCAGAAATAGTTCACAATCAACAACTTTAAAAAATCTTGGGCTGGAGAGATGGCTCAGCGGTTTAGAGCACTGACTGCTCTTCCAAAGGTCCTGAGTTCAATTCCCAGCAACCACATAGTGGCTCACAACCATCTGCAATGGGATCTAACGTCCTCTTCAGGTGTGTCTGAAGACAGCTACAGTGTACTTACATACATAAATAAAACATCTTGAGAAAGAAATTCATCTAAACAAAACTACCCACTCTTCTCCAAGGCCAATGTCCTTTCTTAACTGATCGGTCTCCATGTATGAAGACATGAGGTTATTTCACCAGGGACAGAAACAGAGCCAAAACTAAGCAATGCTATTTTTAAACTGTGCCATTGACTAAAACATGGTCTTCAGTAACATAGCTTTCCCCCATAGCTGGCTTATGAGGACTGAAATATAGAAAAGCGCTGTGAATGCATGTCACAATGCAAATGCACAATATTACCAAAAACTTTCAGTTTGGTAATTTATCACAAGATAAATTCTCCTGTTTAACAATACTTAAAAAGAATTCAAAAGCAGAGCTGGCAAGATAGCTCAATGGGTAGGGATGTTTGTTACATAAGCCTGGCAAACTAAGCTAGATCCCACTAAAGGTGGAAGAGAACTGACTTTCAAAGTGGTTTTCTTTTTTTTTAAAAAAAAAAAGATTTATTTATTTATTATATGTAAGTACACTATAGCTGTCTTCAGACACTCCAGAAGAGGGAGTCAGATCTTGTTACGGGTGGTTGTGAGCCACCATGTGGTTGCTGGGATTTGAACTCCGGACCTTTGGAAGAGCAGTCGGGTGCTCTTACCCATCTCTCTCCAGCCCTCAAAGTGGTTTTCTAACCTTCACATATGCACCATGGCATACCCTTCCCTGCCACTAATAATAATAAACAATTAAAAGTATTCCTAAATTAAATATTTTTCTTACCTTAATAGCTTTGATAGCAGCTTTAGTAATGAGAATCATCTTGGCTCTAGAGATGGGAGGCTTCATATCCATAAGTGAGAAGAGCTTAAAAAACAAGAAACAAAATAACTCAAAAGACAAGCTCAATTCCCATTGTTTTACAAAGACCTTTCTACTTATCAGCCAAGAGAACAGCAAACATTTGTAACTACAATGTGTCCACTGGGCTGTGTTCCAGTATCACTAACAATTCTACATGCCTGCATCATCGCTTAGGAAATCAGCAGAGATCACAGCAAAGAAAGAAACCTATGAATGCAGAGTCAAAAGTATTAAACATGCTACAGAACTAACCAACAGTATATCAAAGTCATGACCAGGAAGGAAAACAGCCCACCTCCCCACTGACTATGTAAAGTGGGCGACAGTGCGATTTTACCGATGTTTAAAGTAATTTCAGTTCCAGATCTGAATGAGACGTCGGAGAACTTCCATAACCTTAAGGCTCATTCAGATAAGTATGTAAAAAGTTGAACAATAAATTTAAAATGCTTTTATAAAGTTCCAAGTATCTATGATGCTAGTATGAGAATTCAAAATTTCTTCTCTTAAAACCTAGTCCACCTCTGAGAATCAGAACTAAGTTTAATTCATCTTTATAGCAATCATGGAATCCCATGATGACAAAAACACAATATTCTTTACCCCAAAGACTAAATGCAGCTAAGACATTAATAATCAGAATAAAAGGGTTATAAGCATAAATCCTTGAGACTAAGTGCAGTTTAAGGTCTGGGAGATCAGTGCTGCTGTGGTAGTGCACGCCTTTAATCTCCTTGGCAGAGGCAGACAGATCATTGTGAGCTCCAGGGCAGACAAGGATCGAGTCCCTGTTTCGAAACAAGAACGCCCAGGCAGGGAGATGGTCCAGTGGCACTGCTCTGAGTTTGATCTCTAGAACACACATAGAAAATGGGTGTGTGGTGGCTTGTTCTCGTAACCTCACAGCTGGGAGAAGTCAGATAAACTGGACGTGCATGACACCTGAAGTTGTCCTTTCTCTCTACATACATACACACACACACACACACACACACACACACACACACACACACACACACACACGGTTCTTAAGACTCTAAAAAATAAAAATGCTGTAGTGATGGGTGAAATCAATGAACAAATTTAACTATTTCAAGTTAAAAATCTCTAAGAATGACTCATAAACACACAGCACACGTCTACTATCTTTTCTGGCTTCAGAAAAGTCAATGTATGTAAGGGGTCAAGAGTACATTTTATTGAAGCCTAAGCCAGTTATTTGTCTAATGCTGAGATTGTACATAATAAGTAATTTCAATAGTAAGCAAGTCCAATGAGCATACAAGATTGC
The DNA here is from genome assembly GCF_978045245.1 of Mus caroli. NCBI lineage: Eukaryota > Metazoa > Chordata > Mammalia > Rodentia > Muridae > Mus > Mus caroli. The sequence continues at coordinate 87,196,152 of NW_028227272.1, forward strand.
TACTGCTTCCAAATAAAAAGAAACTGTCATAATCATTTTAAAAATTAAAGCATAGCCGGGCGTGGTGGAGCACGCCTTTAATCCCAGCACTGGTGGGGGGGGCGGTGGGGGTGGGCAGAGGCAGATGGATTTCTGAGTTCGAGGCCAGCCTGATCTACAAAGTGAGTTCCAGGAGAGCCAGGGGTATACAGAGAAACCCTGTCTCAAAAACCAAATAAATACATAAATAAATAAATAATAAAAATAAAAACAAAAAAATAAAAGCATAGACTATCACACAGCAATAGTCAATATTTGGGAAAAGATTAACAAGAGATGTGGAAGGTAGCAAGGTGACCTCATCACCTCTAAGATTTGCTTTCACTAAAAAAGATATGCTAAAAGGGAACCTAGAGCCTACTAAAGCTAGGGATGGGGATGCAGAAAAAAAAAAAAAAAAAGTCCACTACAGCAGAGAAAAGAACTGCATGAAAGAGCACCAGAGCCAAGTGACACCCTAACCCAGAAAGGCACATAGCACTTTCAAACACTCCAAAACTAAAACTAAACTAAACTAAACTAAACAACAGCCTGATCATCACCACCAAAGGACAGGCCTCTTAGTGACCTGGAATTGACTAAGCTAGACCCTGAACAGCAACCCCCTGGATTCTTATCTACTCAATTCTGGACTTACAATCACATGCTAACAGGTCTGGCTTTTTACATAAATCCTGAAGATTCAACCCAGGTCCTTCCCTGCAAATATTTTACTAACTGAGCTAAGTCCTCGGTACTTAATGCCAATTTTTTTGATGCATAAATGGTTCCACAATTTAATGTCTATGCAATGTAACAAGACAAAAAGAAGGTTAGTCTTTGGCTGGAAGAAGAGGAGGACCATTGGGGTGGGCCTGTGGAGGCTGAACCTGACCCTACCTGTGCTCCACTGTGATGTGACATGTCCACATTGCTATGAATGCCTCATGCCTCTGCTGCCATAGTGGACTAAAACCTTCTGGAATCTGAGTCCTGGAAAGTACTGCCACAGTGACAAGGAATGCAAACCAGTACAGAGTGGCTGGAAACACTGCTTAGAGTAGGGCACTTGTTTCCCAAGTAGTACACATCCCTAAAAAAAGCAAAACCCAGAAGCTTGTCCACGGTGTTCAGGGGATCAGAGTGAGGGCTACTCAGAACGGTTTAATGTCAAATGATACATGACAAGTACTCTGGTTTTAAGCTCTTCAGTTATGTGAGCACAGCAGAGCTCTCAATCCCTAGCTAGCCTTCTGTTCTATACACTGACTATACTTCTAAGCACAGACTCATACAAGCATGCCTAGGTTCGTTGCCCCCACTGCAACTGTTTCCGGATTTGATCCCGGGTCTTTAAAAACAATACTGTATTACTGTCCTGGTCTTTAAAAACAATACTGTATTACTGTCCTATGAATTATTAATTCAGATTCCAAATGGAATTATCTTAAATGAGTCTGTAGTAGTTGTCTTGACTTTTTCTTTTCATGGTCTCCATGCCTACTCTTCCTCACATGTATCAACTCTAACTATTTCCTTAGTTAAATCAGTTATGTTAGGCTATGGTTATATTAAATCAGTTATGTTGGGCCCAATACAAAGGTTCATGACAGCAGCTATAAGAGAAGCTATGAAGAGTTTGCAAGTTTAAGGCCAACACAGGCAACTTAGTAAGATCTTGTTTCAAAATAGAAAGTAAAAATAAGTGCCACATACACTTTTAATCTGTCTTTTATCTATGAGTAGTTTCTCTCATTCTAAAGTAAGTAATTTACTATCTAGTCCTTCCTTGACTCATCGAGAGACAAACTGCAATTGAATAATCTTAAACAACAACAACAAACCTGTCAAGGCCACCAGTGTTGGTGGGAATCTCTCAGATTTATAAAGGCTGATTTTGTGATAATTCAAAATTCTGATTACAGTTACTGAATTTTCATAATCCCTATTCTTAATTAGAACACAGACCCAATAATCACCTAACTGCCCACTAGGTTTGACTCTGCCACTGGCTAATACTGAGACCAGGTCATCAGCACAATAGACATCATACAAGTGTGGAGTATAAGCATCTCAGAGCACTAATGCAGCACCTAGCAGAGCGAGTGTCTAAGGGGTGTCAGATAACTGCAGTACCTCGGAACAGTTCCGAGCAGTACTTCCCAAGCTACAGATGCAAGTCACAACTAAAAACCGTTAAATACACTTGCCCTGTGGCACTGACTCCCCACCAAAGTGGTATAAAATATGCACATTCTGTAGTACACTTTCAATCATCTCTAGACCACTTATAAAATCTATTAAGTATCAAGTACTGTGTAAAAACAAGCACTCTGATATACTGCTTAGGGAATATGACAAGAAAAAAAAGACTGTATGCAAGGTATACAAATGAGATAACAATTTTCAAGCAAGTGCTAGTGGGAGCAAGGACTCTGCACTAAGGGGGAGTCCGAGGACACCACTCACAGAACTCCAAGCACTGCTCAGCAGTCACCTCAAGTCTAACCTCTTGAAACTGTCTAAGTTTCACCCCAATATTTTTTTACTGATTTTTTTACATACATTTATTTATTTATTTATTTATTTATTTATATGAAGACACTAGCTGTCTTCAGACACACCAGAAGAGGGCATCAAATCCCATTACAGATGGTTGTGAGCCACCATGTGGATGCTGGGAATTGAACTTAGGACCACTGGAAGAGTGGTCAGTGTCTTAGCTGCTGAGTCATCTCTCTAGCTCTTACTCCCAGTATCTTTAAGCCAACATTAGTGATTTTTGTGGATAGCAGTGTGTCAACTATACTGTTTCATAAAACTTTGTAGCTTTGCTTGTGGGCAAATAACACTTACACACCTAAATCATAGGACTGTGGTTAAAGAGTAGAAAAGCGAGGGGCAGATCTCACTTTAGAATGAGAAAAATAAAGGCGAGAATGGAGAGAAAGGGAGGAGGGTGGGGAAGGGCTATTCTCAACCAACATCTAATCTCAGCCAACACACCTCAAGGGGAAAGCAAAACAAAACTCTTAACAACTCAAACACCAAAGTATGAAAACCATAAAAACTGTTATTCCAACACTGTCTCAAAAAACCCACACCAGACACTGAGCTATTGGAGTCAGAGAACTGATTGTAAATCACGTCAATCCGCCTCCCAACCTGCAGTAAGTATTCCTATCCTACAGAGGTGTGATGCTATCTACCAGTGTGTACACATCCCCATGAAGCAATCCTTTGGTGCAGGTCCACCCCACATGACAGCCTGCATTTCCATTCATTTCTCAATGGGAAACCCCATCAGAGAGCAGCATGGTGAGCCATGGACTCCTCTTACATAGATTATTAGCATCAGGCTCTGGATCTCAAAAGTACAAGGCCTCATTGGGCATTGCATACATTAGAAAGTCGGTTCATGGCACCAGTCTGAGTTAGGATCTGTAGTATGTAAGTGGGGGACGATTTGTAAGAAAGCCTATCCTCGACCCTGTCCTCTCTCATGCTGGCTTGAGCTGCAACGTACTTTAAACACAAAGACTCATGCTCATCCTTTAGTAAAAAGACTTAAGATAACACTCTACTAACTGCAAATGCCTTAGTTTTGTGAAAAGTTACAGAATACTACACACTAGGCAATTTAAAAAAGTATGTGGGCAGGGCGGTGGTGGAGCATACCCTTGATCCCAGCACTCGGGAGGCAGAGGCAGGTGGATTTCTGAGTTTGAGGTCAGCCTGGTCTACAGAATAAGTTCTAGGACAGCCAGAGCTACACAGAGAAACCCTGTCTTAAAAAACAAACAAGAGCCGGGCGTGGTGGCGCACGCCTTTAATCCCAGCACTCGGGAGGCAGAGGCAGGCGGATTTCTGAGTTCGAGGCCAGCCTGGTCTACAAAGAGAGTTCCAGGACAGCCAGGGCTACACAGAGAAACCCTGTCTCGAAAAACCAAAAAAAAAAAAAAAAAAAAAAAAAAAAAAACAAACAAACAAACAAAAAAGTATGTGGGACAACTACATTCTCAGCCCACTATGTGAATTTTTAAGGAACTTTTATTTGTTTTTAAATGGAGTCTTACTCAAACTGAAGGCAATTCTCATACTGTAGTCTCCCAAATGCTGGAAGAAATGTCTTACAGTTCTATAGGCTGGAAGGGTGTTGCTATCTGGAGAGAGCATCTCATGACAAAGGCAGAGGTTAACAGATGACAAGGAGAGAAGAGGAGAGGAAGGACCAAGCCTACATCTTAATAACCTGCTTTTCTTAGTAAAAGCTTCCTGGTATTGCAGCCATCTCTGATTAAGTCTCATCTGCCAACACACTTGCATAAACAACATGAACATGATCCCATGCATGAATCTAATCATTCACACATGTCAATAATTCTAGATAACCTTTCCAAACTACAAGATTTTTTTCAATTTGAAAAAACAAACAAACATGTTAATGGTTCTTATCTCGATCTGCAAGGTAGTTGAAATTAAATAAGGCAATGCACATATCTCAAGCCTAATACCTGCGCCGCCCCCCCCCCCCCCCGTAAATGAGCAATATAATGCTCTGGAAATCTTTTTTTAAATCTTTATAAATTATAATTTATAATCTTTATAAATTATTCCCTTTGTCTGTGTACTATGGTATGTGTACAGACAGAGCACAAGGTCATAGAACACTGTTCTACCACTCACTTATTCCCCTGAAACAGGATGTCTCAGTGAAGCTGCAGCTAAGCTCCAGCAACATGCCAGTCTGCACTCAGTACAGCAATGGGGTTACAAGCATGCTCATACAAAACCCCACCAGTGTTTGGCATGGGTGCTGAGGTCAGGTCCGCAAGCTTGCAAAGCCAAGTGCTCTTCACTTTTGTACCAATGTAAAGCCACCAAATGCTACACTCAAAGAATCACGACTTTCGTAACTGCTAGTCAGTCATTTACAAAGGTTGCAGCTTCACTGTCTGTACAGACTCACAATTTAGCCCAAGGCAGAATATGTGAAGTTGACTACCATGCCTTGCCCTTTATAACTTAACTACTATAATGCCAAATGATGTGACTTCTAGATCTAACTATCCCCGTTAGTTTGTAAGTGTGACACCCTAAAATTCCAGAGTTCAGATGTACTCTAAAATACTTCAAGAGTGAATTAGCTTGACTGCTTTTCTACTGGTACAATAAAAGTTTACAATGTACCCTAAAAAGGCTTTAAGTGATGCATCTTATACTCCACAAGGCAGACTTTTATTTATTAGTCAAGCATCAACATGGTAGTAGGGCTGAACCTGGCTGAACTCTGGGAGACTGTATGTCAGCTTCCACAGGCTGACACATGCTGATGGTGCCTGGCCTGCCTCTCCCTCTCTGAGCTCTGCTTGGAGCATCTTTATCACTGTCTCGCCATTCTTGGATAAGGACCCTGGTGATTATACAGGGCCTTCTCAGGTAATTCAGGTCTCCATGTGGAGACCATTAAACCTTCAAGTTTTTGGTATATAAGAACACAGTCCCAGGTTCAAGGAAACCACACTATTGGTACCTATCCATACAGGAGAGGGGTATTTATCACTTTAAATAAAAGTGTTCATTCACCTTGTTAAAATCTGTAATCATCCAGGCGTGGTGGCGCACGCCTTTAATCCCAGCACTCGGGAGGCAGAGGCAGGTGGATTTCTGAGTTCGAGGCCAGCCTGGTCTACAGAGTGAGTTCCAGGACAGCCAGGGCTACACAGAGAAACCCTGTCTCGAAAAGCAAAACAAAACAATCTGCAATCAACTTAAACCCCAACTGTTTTCCATCATCTCTAACAAAACTACACCTCCATAGTGACTATGATGGTTTTAATGGTCTTTCCAGTCTATTTAGATAGTTTGGAAATCACTTAAAGCAACTTCCATTTCACTTCATAAACTCACTTCATATGCCCTGTCCAAGTCACATGGTGGCTTCGAATAAAAAAAAGAGGGAGAACAACTAACTTCTAGGATGACCTCGACTGAGTCTTAATATTATTAAAATTACTTGATAACCTTATCTGACCCCTATTTTTCTAAATGGATTCAGAATAAAGTTACACCTAATATCTTTCTGAGAAAAATTGTTATACAGTTTTCACTTGACAAAACATTTTTTGTTATAAACTGTTAGCAAACATGTTCTGTCTATTGATAATTAGCAGACTAGATATTCCTAAGAGAAACAGAACAAGAAGAGATAAAAGGGAACTGATATAGACTCTACAACTTCTAGAATATGTCTTACTCTAATCTTGAAATTAAGCTATCAAGGAAATGAAAATAAATTACAAAGTGGTCTTAGTTTTTAAGCTATTTTATGAGTGTCATTCTGCCTGTAATATGCACTCTAGAACCAGTTATGGACATCTGTGAACCACCACTGTGACTCTTTATTGCAGAGCTGCCTTCTACTCCCAGTCTTAATGTTTTAAAGAAAGGAATGTATGGTACATGTTTGTGTATGTGTGTACGAGACAAGAGGTCAAAGTCAGATGTCCTCTACCTTGTTTGAGACAGGGTCTCTCACTGCATTTGATGAACATTAAATGGCCAGACTGACTAGCCAGGACCTGTCTCTGCTCTCCCAGTGCTGGGTTTCCAGGATGTCTTGCCACAGCAAGCACCTAGCCATGGAGCCATCTCTCCAGCACCTTAAACATTCTTTATAATGGTACTTAGCCCAACCTTTCTTTTCCTTAAACTTGAAAATTGTTTTTCTCAAATTTACTTCCCAATAGATTATAAGTATGCCTACCATTCTCTTCTTTGCTAATATTATATAAATTCCAAGATGACAAAGTATTTTTCCTTTAAGTCTTATTATTCCTGTTTAATTGCAAAGTTTAAGGAAACAGACAAAAACCCAAGGTTAGACAGTGGGACAGACAGCAAAGACAGGTGCCATCAAGACTGAGCTGGCTTCTCAAATCCATATGGAAGAGAGAACTGATTCCTGAAAGGTGTCCTCTGACCCCACATTCACATGTGGCACAAAAGAAAGAAAGAAAGAAAGAAAGAAAGAAAGAAAGAAAGAAAGAAAGAAAGAAAGAAAGAGGGCTGGGTGTGGTGGCGCACGCCTTTAATCCCAGCACATGGGGGGCAGAGGCAGGCGGATTTCTGAGTTTGAGGCCAGCCTGGTCTACAGCGTGAGAAGATAAATTCTCAACAAAAGAGAACTGTCAGGGGGGAGGCAGGGCACAGGAATGCTTATCTAGCTAATTATAGCCTAAAGTTAACTCCAAAAAACATTACTAAAACAGGTCAGGGGTGACTTAAAGTACCTTCTGACGTAGCATTTCATTTTAGGTCTTTAAAATGTTATTTACTGGGCTGGAGAGATGACTCAAAGGTTAAGAGCACTGGCTGCTCTTCCAGAGGTCCTGAGTTCAAATCCCAGCACCCACATGGTGACTCACAACCATCTGCAATGGGATCTGATGCCCTCTTCTGGTGCGTCTGAAGACAGCTACTCATCAATATCAAGTATGACTTGTCCACGAAGTAAGTTCTATTTGATTGCAGTCTGTGCTGCTTGCAAATTTTAGAACCTAGTAGTACTGGCATACTCAACTTAGATATATATTATTTATATGTCTAATATATATAATACTATATATATCCACCTTTTAAATAAAAATTTTTAATTACAAAAATAGTATTTAAAAACTTTTCCTCCTTAAATTCTTAGCAGTGCATGCTGAATAGAAAATGCAAATCTGGAAAACTATGGTTGTATGTGTATTTGTAAATGACATCTGTGCATTAAAGGATTAAAGGGTCCTTTTAAAAATGTGTTATTTCCACATAAATTCTATTTTGGGGGGGGGGGTGCCAAATCCTTTGAAGCCTAAATGTTTAACCAACACTTTTCAGTTGCTTATATGTAGACAGGCCTACCATCGACAGAAAAATACTTTAACTTCAAAAAAGTTGTTTTAAAAACAAACAGGGGAAAGGTACTGTGTTGCTTCACTGCTCCCATGAGCAGTGTCTTGAATTCTTCTTCCCAGCCCCTTTTCTCTATCCTCTTTGGTACTGGGGACCAACCCTTGGGTGTCTATGTTAAGCAAGTGCTCTCTACACTCCAACCCAAGGTCTTTAGTTTGATGTAAGTAGCACATTTCCCCACCTACTTCTTTATAAAACCTACTCAGATTTCTACACGTTTCAAACCAGACACAGTTCAAACCAATTTTCCCCTAATTTTCTTTTTTTTTTTTTTTTTTTTTTTTTAAGATTTATTTATTGATTATATGTAAGTACACTGTAGCTGTCTTCAGACACACCAGAAGAAGGAGTCAGATCTCGTTACAGATGGTTGTGAGCCACCATGTGGTTGCTGGGATTTGATCTCTGGACCTTTGGAAGAGCAGTCGGGTGCTCTTACCCACTGAGCCATCTCACCAGCCCCCCTAATTTTCTATTTATCACATTTTCCCACAAATGTATCAAATTTTCTAATTCCAGAATTTAGAGAAACATTGTACAAAGTAAACAAACACATGTAAATGTAAAAATTGTAGCTATTAACCATAAAACCGTGTGATCTTAAGAGCATGTGTTTCCCATGAAAGACAGCACAGTAATACAGCAAGCGACTCACTTGCTTTACTCCTACTCTAATCTCATTACTAAGTCCAAACTCGGTTACACTTACTGTTGGTACAAGAAATTTTCAAAGTAGTTTTTAATGATCTGCCCTAAAATATAACCCAATTTATGTTTCATTTTAGAGAACTCTGCCTACAATTTCAAGTTTTTCACTTCAGAACCAAGTGGCGCTTCCCTCACCGTTTGTTTTGTTTTGTGTTGTTTTGTAAGCTGTTCGGCTCCTGTTTCCAACACCAGGTCTTTCCCATCCTTACCTCCACTCTGGTTCACAGAACTGCAGTCAATCTAAAACTCCCTTTCATTTGCTCAAGAAATGCACCAGAAGGTGATGCTAAAGACATGCTGGTGCTGGCAGGGTGGTTAAGTGGATAAAGGTGCTTGTCACCAAGCCTAATCACCTGAGTTCAACCCCCAGGACCCATGCAAAGGTAGCACTAACTCCATACGGTTATCCCGACCTCCACAAGCACACTGTGGTGTGTACACACACCCACCACACACACAGCAATATTCTAGACTGTCCATGCTTTATCTCTGCCATTGCTCTAGTTCATTAACACAGAGCCAGTTTCAAGAACAATTATTATTCTTATTAATATTACTATGCTTCACTAGTGAACTTGAACATTAGTATCTCATTGAAATCACCTGTGAAGAATCTTTTTCAGTATTTCCTCCTAGATATCAACAAAGAACAAAAGAGCTTGTTTCAAAAGTGTTAAGTCATTTTATTGGAAAATAATTAGAAAAAGTTTTAGCATTTAGACAGATACATAATATTAGCTATAGCACCTGGTTGTTATCAATGAGCAAACACAGAATTTCTACCCTCTCCTGGCTTTTCCTAGAATTGTCTCTTCTAGCTAATTTCTTAAAAATATCACATCAAAAACAAATATACCGGCCGGGCAGTAGTGGCACAAGCCTTTAATTCTAGCACTTGGAAGGCAGAGGCAGGAGGAATTCTGAGTTCAAGGCCAGCCTGGTCTACAGAGTGAGTTCCAGGACAGCCAGGGCTATACAGAGAAACCCTGTCTTGGAAGACAAAAGAAAAGAAAAGAAAAGAAAAGAAAAGAAAAGAAAAGAAAAGAAAAGAAAAGAAAAGAAGGGCTGGTGAGATGGCTCAGTGGGTAAGAGCACCCGACTGCTCTTCCGAAGGTCCAGAGTTCAAATCCCAGCAACCACATGGTGGCTCACAACCATCCGTAACGAGATCTGGTGCCCTCTTCTGGAGTGTCTGAAGACGGCTACAGTATACTTACATATAATAAATAAATAAATCTTAAAAAAAAAAAAAAAAAGAATGTTTAAAAAAAAAAAAAAAAGAAAAGAAAAGAAAAGAAGAGAAAAGAAGACAAACAAACAAACACCCCCACAAATATACCTTCTGAATAAAATTCAGAAATCAACAAAATAATTTTTTCTTTAAGGTTTTCAAGACAAGGTTTCTCTGAAGTCTTGGTTGTCGTTCGCTTTATAGACCAAGTTTGGCTTCAAAAATCAAGAATTCCTCCTGCCTCTCCCTCTACCTGCCACATGCGTTTTGCCACCACTGCCCCGCTCAACACAATAATTTACAAAGCCATGTAGTTGGCTAACAGATTTTGTTTTCAATCTGACAAAAAAACAAATCGAGCAAGAAATAGTAAAATGGTTTGTCATAATGTAACATTTGAGTTTTAAGAAGTTTTAAAAAAAATATAATGAAACTATACTCTAAAACTGTACAATTCACTGGTTTTTAGAATACTGGACAACAATGAAGGGTCTTTATATAAATTTGGACAACCGCCATAATGGCACATACCTGTTATCCTACCACTCCGAAGAGCCAGGCACTGCTGCACACTCAGAAGTAGTCTGGGCTACAGTGTTACCTGCTAGTCAGAATTACAAAGAAAGACCCTGTTCTCAGGAAAGAGAAAGACTTGCATGTGACAACCACCATGGTTTAGCTATCCTTTGTTTGGTGGACTTAACTATTGTTTGTCAAATCTTAGGAATTAGATGATACATACACATTTTTAAAAATGTGTGGTGGCACCTGCACAAAGCCTTTAATCCCAGCACTTGGGAGGCAGAGGCAGGTAGATCTGTTTGAGTAGGAGGCCAGCCTGACCTACAAAGGAAGTTGGCAGAACTTCAAGTGCTATACAGAGAAACTTGTGGCGCTCACCCGTTCAGTAAGGTTAGCTGCCCAGGGATCCCCAAGCCTGTCTCCTCAGTGCTAGAGTTAGAGCCACAGATCAACAAGCCCAGACTTTTAAGTGGATGCTGGGATCCACAATCAGGACCTTATGCTGACACAACAAACACTACAGAAATGAGCCACATCCTCACTCTAGGCGTTCATTTGTAAGGGACACCATGTTACCTAAGGAGTTACAAGGCTCAATGGAGCACCTGCTGCTCTTGCACAACAACAGGTTCAGTTCCCTGTACCCACATGGTGGCTTTACAACCACCTATAACTGCAATTCTCAGAAATCTAACACCCCCTTCTGGCCTCTGCTGGCAGTGTGCACCTGATGCAGAGGCAAAATGCTCCTACAAATAAAATAAAACCTATAAAAACTTAGATACATTATAATAATAATGTAGTTATACCCTATGTAGGTAGGGTTTTATTGCTTCAGTTAAAAATTAGTGCTAACCAAGAACAGGGAGAGGACAAAATAGAAATCTCATTATTAAGTACATGAAAACACTGGAGATCTTTCAGAGGTAGATTTTATACTACAAAGTTGGTCAACTGCTTTAACACAATAGCTTATAGAGAGAGGCAACTCCACCAGTAGACTAGTAGCCTAGGGAATAGGATAAATAAGATCCGGTCTAAACACAACACATGCTCTGTTTATTCTTTACTTACCATTAAGTATTTGTAATATAAATACCATCAGGAATAAAATATCCCACCATCCTAGTATCTTGTTGGTTTAGACTCTTAAGTCCTAAAGGAGTACAGTGGCTCCTGCTGGGATTAACCAACATTCCACTGCCAAGCCTACATATAACCTAGAGCGTAAGTTCATCAGGAAATACCCATTTCCCCACCTCAAGTTGTCAGTTCCAAATAGTCAGTGTAAACTTTGGGTCAGTGTCTCCAGTCTTGTGATACACCTGTGCATATCCCTGTGTTTGAGCAATATTACTACTCAACTCTGCTGGTTATGTCAATGCCTTCTCCTCGCTGAGATTATGTTTCTAATATACTTGCAAAGAGCTAGAATAAGTGTCAAACATACAGTGAATATGGAGCTTTAAAACTGAAGCCTCATGAACAAAAACTATGCAGAATGTCATTACTAAATGACAAATGGGAAATGGGAATTCATACAGTAGTTTACAGTGGTATAAACAGGTAAAAATCAGACATGGGCTTTTGGGGTAAAAAGCATGACTGAATTAAAGACAGATGTCTGTGGTGTGTGGGAGCGTATGTGGAGGCCAGGTGACAACTTGACGGGGTGGTTTCACTCCTTTCGCCTTAGCTAAGGTTCCAGGGACTGAACTCAGGTGGTGAGACTCTCTCAGCGAGTACTTTCACTTGCCTCTCCGTGGGGTAGTTTTTGATTAAGATGATAACTGACACTAAAATCAATGCCGCACACATGGCCGGTATGAGGAGTTCTCAGTCTTATTGTCAGCCAGGCTTTTTATGTTCCTACCAGTCTCCCAGGGACTTCCTGCCTATAAACATGCTGCCTCATGTACAACTTTGTAATTAAAAGATTATTTTTTCTTCTTCAGTTAAGGGTATCTAGTCATTTAACTGTCTACTGAACAAAATTGTGAAGATTAAGTTTAGTAGCCACTGACAAAACAATTTACAGGTTGACGAATTGGCTCAGTGGTTAATAAGAGCACTGACTGCTCTTCCAGAGGTCCTGAGTGCAATTCTCAGCACCCACATGGTGGCTCACAACCATCTGTAATGGAATCTGATGCCCTCTTCTGGTGTGTCTGAAGAGAGGAACAGTGTACTCATATACATAAAATAAATAAATAAATAAATAAACCTTAAAAAAAAAAAACCACCAAAATTTTACTATTATTTGCCACTGTGACAGATGAATACAGTTTTAAAAGAAGTTGTATCAGGTACTGACTAGCTACACTTTTCTGCTGTGATACTTACTTGCAACTGGTATGAGTCTATGTATGTGTATACAATTCAAATGTCTTTTTTGGCCCTTTTTTAAACCTAATTACTGATTCTGTTTGTGAAAATAAGTGTCTGTGAAGAAAACCCAGCACTGTCAACTCTTCTGCCCATCTCGAGTCTGTTGGGGGGGGGGGACTAATCACATGGCTTAGACTATGGCACTCCAATTATCCAAACAAATGACAATTTTTGAGAGCTAACTGCATGGCTGCCCATTTTTAGTGGGTCTACTGTCCACTCACCTCTGATAAAACATAACAAGTGGAAAAACAAAAACAAAAAACCCAAAACAACAACAACAAAAAACCTAGTTTCTAATTCTTAACTGCTTCCCAGAGTTTCCCCTGGTTTTCAGATTAATCTAACCCAGCTACATGGTAAGGCGTCAGTTCATATACATCAGTAAAGAGCTCTACCTATGCTAGGCAGTGGTGGCGCACGCCTTTGATCCCAGCACTCGGGAGGCAGAGGCAGGCGGATTTCTGAGTTCCAGGCCAGCCTGGTCTACAGAGTTTGTTCCAGGACAGCCAAGACTAAACAGAGAAATCCTGTCCCGGGGAAAAAACAACAACAAACAAACAAACAAAACGTTCTAACTATAAAGTAAGGAATGTAACCAACAAGCCACACAAATGCTGAACATAATGGTCATTGTCAGGGGATATAATACTGTGTTATCAAGGTAATTTAAAATGTGATTTCAATGTGTACAGACATCCATACAAAGTAACTTGAAAATACTTAAACTGTGTCTTCTTCTAGCCCGTGGCCAAAAACCTACAACTTATTTCTGGCTGTAAACAAAGAAAACCATCATTTTGTCATCTTTCTAAAAAAAAAAAAAGGTATAGATTATCCCCAATTCTGTTTAACCATATGTAAAAACTAAATCTTTCTATTACTCATATTTATCTTTAAATGAATCTATTATTTATATAGGTAAGTTTTTCTGGAGCTAAATACTTGACAAAAATGTTAAAGAGGAACACATTTTTATCAACATTAGGGATAAGTGCTGTTGGAATGCCCTTCCATTATCACTGTAACTAGACTTCAAACCCTGGCAGAGACAGACTTGGGAATAGAAGAACTCGGTAACTAACAGAACCCACACTCTCCTGGAATCAGAGCACTGCACAGGCAAATCCTGTAAAGCTGCTAACACATTAGTACATCCCTTTTACAAAATAAGAGCATCCCAAAACCTTTTCCCACTCAGACCTCTCAATAAGGATCGATTTAAACAGTATAACATTGCAGGTTAAAAAACAGGCATAGTCTCAACAGAGATCTAAGTCCCATCGAACAATCGTCAACATCAAGGCACTTACAGTGTAAGCAGGGACAGCAAGCTCCCAGCTGACAGACTTCTCCTTTCAGGGTAAGTGCTGAGTCAAGAGCGGCCGCAGAGCATCAGCTTATAACCAAGTCCTCACAGCTTAATCTGTGTGACTTTAAAGGTAGCTGGGTCTTAAAAACTACTTCTCTTTCTTCCCCTCACTGCAAAGCAGCACTGTGTGCTGCCACACCTCAGTGCTAACACTCTCAGAAAGCTTCTTTGGTGCCGTAGTCATGTCAAGACTCTAGATGCTTCCTCTCCTTTTTCATTTTCTCACAAGCACAATAGTGCGACAGTGCTTGCCAGGGGCTGTTCCTGCATGGAACTTCTCCCAGCCCCCAAATACTTTGAGTTTAAACTTCTAATTAATATATATATATAAATACAGTTTGCTATTGCCTTTAACATTGAGAATCTAAAGGCGTCAAAGCGCAATGTGAGTACAACTGTCAGCTCAGAGGGATGTGCACAGGAATACATTTGACAAAGTTCATTGCAGTTTATCAGCAAAAATGGAAGAATTTAAGCACATTTAATGTGCACAAAAAGCAACATATGTACAAACACAGACTGTCTTTATTGGTCACAGGCCTCAATTCGCCATCTGATTGTCTGTTGGAAGCAACAGCTTAGGAGAGGACAAAAACAAAAAGAGCTATTTTTAAATAAATAAAAAAAATAGCTCATTTTCATTTAAAAAATTTACAGTCTTTTTATACATTCAAGATTTTAAAATTAGAGATATATGGGAGGGGTAGGATATATTCTTTGAAAGCCTAAAAATATAATTATAGGGGTTAAAAAATCTATAACGTTCTACCTTCCAAGTGCTGGGATTAAAGGCACCCACCACCCAGCTCAAAAATTCTGTAATTTTTACTCATTCCATAAACTTCAGCGAAATTTTAAACTTTCACACTGAGGAAAACCACACAGAAGAGTACAAAGTATTGGCCAACATGGACCTGCCTTAGTCCACCATCAAGACTTATTTATCAGTGTCTTTGAGAGAATAGTGCACCCAAATAGCAAGTTAATGAGTGCCTTTCTTTCTTCTTCTGTACCAAGCAGACGTCAGTGACATCATTCCTAATCTGTCTTCCTTTTACTATGCCCAACCTTCTCCTGCTGCTTTAAACTCACCTCTTCACATTCCTTCCCTGAACCTGCTTAATTCTCTCCTTTCAAGTTTATTTCATGTATATGGATGTTCTGTCTGAATGTATGTCTGTGCACAAGAAGAGGGCATCAGATTCCCTGAACCTGGAGTTACAGACTGGTGTGTGAGCAGCCAGGTCTCCAGCAAGAGCAGTCAGCACTCTTAAGCAGAGCAATGCCTCCAGCCCCAAAGCCTCTTCCTACTGCATAGACTAGGGTTTATGCCATATCACCCCAACAGCCCAATCGCATCTGATAGTCCCACCTCCTACCAAGACTAAACCTTATAGTGTAACACGCATAAACACATGGCCTGCCGTTCAGCAGTGCTAGTACACTGCTAGCTGGCTTCCCATCACCCATAAGGCAGCCTTTTCCTCTAACTACTCAAAACCAAACAACCAAAGAGTGCACTTGACCTCTTATTTCCTTATGCATTCAACCCCAAACTTCAAATTCTATTACCCTTAAAAGGCTCAGTGGCCATAAGTCTGTTGGCCAGTCCCTTAGTACTCTACAAAGCATATCAATTAAGCAAAGACGTTTACATTCAAACCCTGGCTCTGCCAATATTTAGAAATGGGCCCTTTCTTCGGTGAATTTTTATTTAACTTCTTTGAAAATCTGCCTCTCTCTATGTAACTGGATGTCTGTGCAAGGCTGTAGGAATACATACCTGTTAAAGCAGACATAAAGTGCCCAACAAGCCAAAGCATACTCTCTCTCTCCCCTGCACTCTGGAATTTGCACCAGCACCCATCTGAGAGTGACCCTGTCCCTGTTTTGGCTACTTCCAACTTTAAATACTACATTCCCTATGGCTTGCCAAAAACATCCATGTGACCGTTCCACACAACAGCTACTTAACCTATTTCACAACCAAACACACTTTCTTCTCCACCAAGCTTAATTTTGAAGACTGGCTTGCACTGATGGCACCACCACCATCTTGGCATCTAGAATACAGTGGCAAAAACCATTTATGGAACTGCTGGGCACCAAGTTCCCTGAATTACTTTGGCTCACATCCCTTCATGCCTCTCCCACATGACACCAATACAAACTGAACACAATCTTGCCATCTTACTACTTAAAACCTTTCATGTTTACCCACAGCCAAAAATGACATCAAGTCCTTTAGATGGGAAACATCACACCACACACTACCATCCACTGGTTCCCAGAATCAAACTGCTACCCACTTCTCAGCCCTGCTGCCCCTTCAAACTACCTCCTCTGAAATCCTAAAACTGAACCTTTTCTTCTGAGTCTTCACCGACACCTCATGGACGCCGCACAACCCACAGAGGAAAAACTCTTCTTTTCCTATCAGACCTGAGTGACAGAGTCTTCTGATGCTGGGCGTGGGGGCGCACGCCTTTGATCTCAGCACTTAGGAGGCAGAGGCAGGTGGATTTCTGAGTTCGAGGCCAGCCTGATCTACAGAGTGAGTTCCAGGACAGTCAGGGCTACACAGAGAAACCCTGTCTCAAAAACAAAACAAAACAACAACAAAAAGGACACTCAACATTTTTAAGCCTCCCGCAGACTTAGGAGATTCAATGTTACTGACAAGCACCTGACCTCCTCAGTGAGGTTGTTCTGAATGGGGGAGGAGAAAGAATGAGCACAAGACCTTAGGTTTTAGTTTGCAACTTAGCAGAGAGTTGGCAATGGCAGCATTCACCTAACAAGTGTAACTTCAAGTTCATAGACTAGGATGAAAGGGAAATCTATGAGAAAAGCCCTGTATGCCATTTAAAGGTCAAAATGCTATTTCCCCTTCTTAAAGAGCCACACACACAAGTTTCATATTTCAAAGCAATCAAACGGACTGCAATTTTAGGCTATTTTTCCTCATCCATTCAACCAGAAGCTTCAAATTTTATTATCCTTAAAAGGTTCGATGGCCTTAAGTCTTTAATCTGTTGCCCACTTCCTTAGTAATCTAAAAATCCTAATTCTGTGGAATGGTTAACACTAGATACCTCCACAATACCTTAAATAAGGAGTGAATGTTTCTGGTCTTTAAAAACACACGAAAAATTCTCCTTGTTCATTAAACCTTCAGGTTAGCTTTCACCTCAAGAGGTGTGTCTGAAATCTTAAGACCGGCATTTGTGTAAGTTCACCTCTATTCAAGAACCATTTGCCAGGCACCTGCTATGAGCACCTGCTAGGAGTGCAATTCTACCAAGTCAACGTCCAACTTGAGTAGTTCGTGAATTATCACTGACTTCTGGGATCCCACATTATTTTACTGCTTTGAAAATCATCTCTAGTCAACTCTTCTTTGTTATTGTTGTTGTTGTTTTGTTTTGTTTTGTTTTTTCGACACAGGGTTTCTCTGTATAGCCCTGGCTGTCCTGGAACTCACTTTGTAGACCAGGTTGGCCTAGAACTCAGAAATCTGCCTGCCTCTGCCTCCCAAGTGCCGGGATTAAAGGCGTGCGCCACCACCGCCAGGCCTCTAGTCAACTCTTTCATCTCACTTCCCATCACCAAGTGCCAACTACGGCTGTCTGGGAAGACATGGACTCCTCAGCTGAGGAAAAGTATTTTAAGGGGGTAATCTGTACAGCAATAAATATTCTCAACTGCAGGATTAATTGGAGGGTCCCCTTCTGCAGCGCTACGAATAGAAAGAGAAGTAACAACCTAATATTACTGCGAACTGAGCCACAGAAATCTCATTGTGAGATGAAGTAAGTTCTGACACCACATCAACACGTGTCAAACTATGACATCAGATTCCCTCAGTGGTAGTTTATCTTTAGTATTTGAAACGGGAAACATAATCCAACTTAATTCACAATAGTTTCCACTCTGTAACTGCGTTTTAAAGCATCAGTGGTCGTCTCCTCCTCCCACATCCATTCAGATAAATAAGACAGTATGGACTTTATGCCCCCCAAAGCAGCACCTGGAACGATCAGAGATACAACTCGAGAGAGCTTTAAGGCGGCAGGCAGCTTTGTTCCTGGTTTGGGGAGGTTTTCACATGTAAATGTCCCTGAGGAAGGGAGCTGAGGATTAAGTACCCCGAAGGGCGGTGCGAGGGTGAGCAGGTGGAGACCCAAGCAGCCTTTCTAGCGGACTAAATGGGGCGTACACTCGGCTCTCCCATTCAACTTTTTAGGTGTCACGATGTACAGAAAGGGCACGTTCTAGATAGAAAGCCCAAGGGAACTACCGCTCTGTGTTCATTTGTGAGCATGTCAATCCAGGAGGCGGGAGGGCAGACACCCTCTCTAAGTCTCCGCCAACCGGGATCAGAGTCCAGCGGCCGCCGCGTAGCGCCGCGGCCTGAGCAACAGGAGAGCCGAGGCGGCTGCTACGCCGGCTCCGGGACTCGCGGGAACTCCCGCCCCTGAGTCGGCCCGCCCGCGCTCCGTTGCAGCCCCTGGCGGGATCCCGGCCCCGTAAAGCCGATAACCCGGCCGGGAGCAGCATAAGGGCCACGTTGAAGAAGCGGGAGTCGGCACAGGCCGGAAGGGGGCGAAGGGGCACTGGCGGGGGAGGGGCGCGGGGTCAGCCCCCGGCGGTGGCCGCGACCTCTCCCCGGCTCCAGGCCCGCTGTCCCGGAACCCGGGGCAGGAAGCGTCCCCGCCCGGACTCGGTTCTCGAAAGCCCTCGGGCAGCGAGAGAAGCGGCCCCGGCGTGGCCCGCACCAGCCCTAACCCCAAGCACTCCTCACCTCCTGGTTGAAGGCGTTGACGGCGTCCATGTTCGCGCGCGTTGCGGCGGCGGCTGCTCCGGGCCCGCCGGTCACATAGACCTGGAGCGGCGGCTGAGTAGGGCCGGGTGCCGGCAGGGCCCTTGGGCGTGGAGGGGGAGGAGGACGGGAGGCGACGAGCGGCGGAGGCCGAGCAGGAAGGGGCTGCGGCCGAGGCGGCGAGGCTGGGCCGGTCGAACGCAGGCAGAGGCGGCGGGCCCCTGCTCAGTCCCGTGCGCCGGAGGAGGGATGGGAGGCGGCGGCAGCGCGGGGCTCCAACATGTCCGTTTGGCGGCGGCGGCTGCGCTCTGCGTCGCGCTGACACGGCCCCCCGCGCCCTCCCTCACGCACTGGCCCACACTGGCCGGGCCGGCGAGCGGGCGGGCCTCTCTGTCTCTCTCCTCTCTTTCGCCAGCAGGATGGCGGCAGCGACCCGAGTGCACGCCGCGCGAAGCACCCTGGGACAGCTCGGGCCTCCAAGCGCTTCCTGCGCCCGGCTCCGCCCCGCTCGTGCTTGGCTCCGCCCACGCCCCGCCCCGCCGCGCGGAGCCGCGAGCGTGTGACCGCGCGTTGTCGCGCGCTTTCCCGCCGGTTGCGGCTGCGGAGAGTTCCCGTCTTCTGGGCTCAGGATCCAGACGATGGCTCCAGGGGTGCATTGTGCCCGGGCAGGACTACGCCCTGCTGCTGCGACAAACAAAGCGCGGAGGGTGAGCGTCTGCAGTCTCCAAGTCCCCTGCTTCGACTTGCGTGCGGACCTGGTGGACGCCCTGAGCAACTTCCGAGGACTGGGCTCCCGAACCCCTAACGCTAATTTCCCCAAACCCCGTTGGGTCGCTCTCGGTAGAAGTGCTGTTCTGATTCACTTTCCTTGAGTTCTCACCGCCTGCCGCGCGCTGCGACCGCTGTCTGTTGGGTGTGTGAAAAATGAAAGTTTTTCTGTAGAAACCTCACTTTTGTGGAGCATGAGTATAAAAGCAAGAGGGCCTGACTCGTACTGGAAGTTGGGGACTACTTCCCGTAGAAAAGGGCGAGCATCCTAAAAGAATTCGAGAAAGGAGGGGCCCTCAGGACCTTGCGCGGTACGCCATCACCTCTCCTTGGAGGACAACCTGCTGTTACTTAGGGAAAGCAACTGGCCCTACCGAGACCAGATCCTAGCAGAGTTAGGATTTTGTTCTTAAGGGGGCATCGTGCAGGTTGACATCCTGCAAAGTATGCATGCGAAAGAAAGTGGGTCCCGGAACACCATGGCTTCGGGCCCTGGAGATGATGAGGCTGAAGGTATCAGCCACTGGAGGAAAGACACAGAATGGTGTTCCGGAGGGAAAATGCACACTGCTTCTTGAAGGACATGAGTGCTGGGTTTGCGTCAACTTGGTAATAATTTCAGGAAGGAATGAGTTTGAGGGAGTAATGGCTAATCTTCTTTGTCAATGCCTATGAACAGTGCCCTCATTTAAGTCAGTCTAGTTCAGTTAACCACCATGCCCAAGGTTATCTGGCTGGATGGTTATCTTTGTGGGCTCTAGCCATCCGAGCTGTCCCTGGGATAGTTAACTGAGGGCTTCTGCGATATGGGTAACGTCCAGGAAAATGGCTGAGAGGAGGTAGATACCTGGGATTCAATACTGCACAGCTAACAGGAGCTGAAAGGGCAGACAGACAAGGAGCAGAGGTGTTTAAGAACAAGATGTTTGGCCGGGCACACGCCATTAATCCCAGTACTCAGTACTCGGGAGGCAGAAGCAGGTGAATTTCTGAGTTCGAGGCCAGCCTGGTCTACAGAGTGAGTTCCAGGACAGCCAGGGCTACACAGAGAAACCCTGTCTCGGAAAAAAAAAAAAAAGAAAAGAAAATCTCAGCCCTATCCAAGGCTGTAGGTTCAACTTGGACAGGGTAAGGATCAGGAAATACCTCTCCATAGGATAGCTGTGGTTAACAAGAATTAATAAAGTTCAAAGTAACCATTAGAGAGGACCCTGAATATATCCCACACACAGAAGTAATAAGACAGTCGGTGGTGGCACACACCTTAAATCCATTGCTCTGGGGTTAGAGGCAGGTGGATCTCAGAGATCAAAGCCAGCCTGGTCTACAGAGCAAATTCTAGAACAGAAAAAACAAAACAAAACCTCATTTAAAAGACAAAAATAAATAAATAATAAAATTTTGCTTTAATGGCTGTCTCACCCTGAGCTAACCATTACTCATTGTTTTTGTTTGTTTGTTTGTTTGTTTGTTTTATTTTTTGAGACAGGGTTTCTCTGTGTAGCCCTGGCTGTCCTGGAACTCACTCTGTAGACCAGGCTGGCCTCGAACTCAGAAATTCGCCTGCCTCTGCCTCCCTAGTGCTGGGATTAAAGGTGTGCACCACCACTGCCCGGCTATAGTACACTTTCTGTTCCACACTGTACCCGGTAAATACGTCTAACTATTACATAGCAATTAAAAATTAAATCAAGCCGGGCGTGGTGGCGCACGCCTTTAATCCCAGCACTCGGGAGGCAGAGGCAGGCGAATTTCTGAGTTCGAGGCCAGCCTGGTCTACAGAGTGAGTTCCAGGACAGCCAGGGCTATACAGAGAAACCCTGTCTCGAAAAACCAAAAAAAAAAAAAAAAAAAAAAAAATCACTGCTCAGTGGTTAAAAGCACAGACTGCTCTTCTGAAGGTCCTGAGTTCAAATCCCAGCAACCACATGGTGGCTCACAACCATCTGTAATGAGATCTGATGCCCTCTTCTGGTGTGTCTGAAGACAGCTACAGTGTACTTACATATAATAAATAAATAAATCTTTAAAAAAAAATGTGCTGGGGATGTCGGTTTAGTATCCAGAAACTTATCTTACACGTTGGCCAGCGTGCTGAGGACAAACCCCAAACAGTGCCCAAGATAGAAGTCAAAGGCCGGTAAAGAGAGATTGACAGGCAAGTTGAGAAGATATCCGGGACTGTGGGATAAGGGAACAGTTTGTATGAAGGTGAGAGAAGCGTGCTCACTTGTTTGCTGTATTCTTGGCTGAATCCTGTATCAGTCATTTTTTTTTTTTTTTATTAAATTGTGTAGCCGGGCGTGGTGGCGCACGCCTTTAATCCCAGCACTCGGGAGGCAGAGGCAGGCGGATTTCTGAGTTCTAGGCCAGCCTGGTCTACAAAGTGAGTTCCAGGACAGCCAGGACTATACAGAGAAACCCTGTCTCGAAAAAACAAAAAACAAAAAAAAAAAACAAATTGTGTGACCACAGGCACCCTCCTGCCAAAGCACGCATGTACGTGGTAGGTAGAGGACAATCGCCAAGCAGTTCTCTCCTTCTTCGTGACAGAACCCAGGATAACATTGAACAGTACCATCTTGCCAGTCTTTTTGTTTATTCTTCTAAAAGATCCCATCCATTAAGGGCTGCCCTTAATGTGTAGCTGATGCGTAAGTTGCCTGGTCCTCCTGCCACCCCCTCCCTCATGGGCCACCTCAAGTGATTTTAGTTAATTTCTTGTTGCTTTGATCAAATTCTTGACAAGAGACTTTTTTTTTTTTTTTTTGGTATTGTTATTTTCGTTGTCGTTTTGTTTTTCAAGAGAAACAAACAGGGTTTCTCTGGGTGTAGCCCTGGCTGTACTGGAATTTGATCTGTAGACCAGGCTGTCCTCAAACTCAAAAGATCTGCCCATCTCTGCTTCCAGAACACGGAGACTAAAGGCATCCATCACCACTGCCCAGCTGAAAAGAAGTGACTTAAGTGAGGAAGGAGTTATTTTGGCTTAGAGCAGTGGTCTTCAGCCTTCCTGATGTTTCCACCCTTTTTAAAGACCCTTTACTACAGTTCCTCAGGGTGTGCCAACCTTCAACCATAAAATTATTTTGTCGCTACTTCATAACTAACTTTTGCCACTGTTATGAATCATAATGTAAATAACTGTTTTCCGATGGTTTTAGGTGGCCCCTGTGGAAAGGTTCATTGCCCCCTCCCCCGCATACAGGTTAAAAGCCACTGGCTTAAAAGTCTTAAAGGGCTGTGTTTGTCAAGTAGGGAAAGGCGCAGCAATATGGCTCATGGTGGCAAGAGTGCAGGTAGAACCCCTCGCTCCCTCACATCTTGATGGAGCAGGAAGAAGAGACTGGGTAGGAAGTAGGGCAGGGCTCACTCAATAATCCGCTTTCTCCAGCAAGGCTCCACCTCTCTTAAGTGTTCCACAGCCTTTGAGAAGCAGTGAGGAAGCAGGGGAAACATTTGTTCTGTGATCTGGGGAGTGATCTACAGTAACCACATAGACTGAGTGAGTGAATTTATTAAGATATAACTAGCTGAAGTTAGAAAAGAAAAGAAATAACAGATAAGCTTTCTCTCCAGATGACTTTCCCAAGATGGAACGTCTGGCTTCTCTTTCCCGCTGCAGCCATTTTTATATCGTGAGAAAAGCAATAACAACCCCTGTTGGGAATGTATTTGCAGAGTTAAGGGCCCAGCCCAGGCCTGGATGGGGACCTGAAGGACACTTTTAAGGTCTGAAATGGAAATGGGGACCCTGTTTCCACAGCCAGATTCCCAGTGAGTTCAAGTATAGAGCATCGTCCAGTATCTTCTACACTGCATTGTTTTATACCCAAACCACAACAGATCCCCGGTTTTATTTTCAGGTTTACCCATTCTCTATCACTTCATGTCTCCTCTCTCACTCTGCATTTTCCAAATCCATTTGCTTCCGTGAGAGCTGTCACCTGTAGAACAACTAACAATGCATTAGAAATTTCAGGAGTTCCCAAAAACTTAGGATACCCAAGATATAAGATACAATTTGTTAAACGCATGAAACTCAAGAAGAACGAAGACCAAAGTGTGGACACTGTGCCCCTTCTTGGAATTGGGAACAAAACACCCATGGAAAGAGTTACAGAGATAAAGTTTGGAGCTGTGAAGAAAGGATGGACCATCTAAAGACTGCCATATCCAGGGATCCATCCCATAATCAGCTTCCAAACGCTGACACCATTGCATACACTAGCAAGATTTTGCTGAAAGGACCCAGATATAGCTGTCTCTTGTGAGACAATGCCGGGGCCTAGCAAACAAAGAAGTGGATGCTCACAGTCAGCTATTGAATGGATCACAGGGCCCCCAATGGAGGAGCTAGAGAAAGTACTCAAGGAGCTAAAGGGAACTGCAACCCCATAGGTGGATCATTATTATGAACTAACCAGTACCCCAGAGCTCCTGTCTCTAGCTGCATTTGTATCAAAAGATGGCCTAGTAGGCCATCACTGGAAAGAGAGGCCCATTGGACTTGCCAACTTTATATGCCCCAGTTCAGGGGAATGCCAGGGCCAAGGGGTGGGGATGGGTGGGTGGGGGACTGGGGGGGGAGTGTATTGGGGACTTTTTGGATAGCATTGGAAATGTAATTGAGGAAATTACCTAATTAAAAAAAAAAAGAAATTTCAGGAGTTAGTTGATCTCTAGACTTCTACCCTTGCCTTTCAAGACCCTCGTTATCTGCCATCGCCTAAAAGGTGGGGCAGACTAGAAGGCCTCCGTGTGGGGAAGAAGCAAGGCTTTTAAGGAGGAAGCTTTCAGTGGCATGAGCGGTTGGGATTTTAGGGAATGTCTGTTTTCATATTTTTTTTTCAAAACTATACAGAAGCCTTACACAAGGCATGTAGAATGTGTGTGTTGCGGGGACATGACACATATGGAGGTTAGAGGACAACTTTGTGGAGTCAATCCTGCCCCGAGTTCTAGGGTTCAAACTCAAGCCTTTCCCCACGGAGACATCTCGCTGGCCTCCATGATACAAGATTTTCAAGGAATCCTAGTGCCATCTGGCTCAAAGGTACATATATGCAGTCTATCAGCCCAGCAGATATGCACATGTCTACAAGCAAAAAAGAGGAGAGAAGAGAAAACGATGAATGAAAGGCAGATCTAAAGGAGTTACAATTGAACAAATGAATAAGTGCAGCCCCTCAGTATCACCAAGTATGACAGAGCCTGGGGTTACTTGAGTGCTTTACTCAGAGTGCCACACTCTCTGCATGCAACCTAGCGCAGTCAGTACTGGGCAAGGAGCTGTTATCCTGCATCATTCAGGGAATAATGAGAAGGAAATGGCCATATATTTTCTTTCTAAATGTGTCTGATCTGTGGTGGTTAAACCTCAAAATACAGAGGGCTGATTGTAAAGAGGCCGTTGTCTAAGCAGCCAACCTGAATCGCTTTGGTTCTCTAGTAAGAACACCCATGCCACCTGCCGAGTCGCCAATCAACACTTGCTGCGGGTATTGCCCTATTGCCCGACAATTCTAATATTCCAGTCTTTGTTCTTGAAAACCCAAGCTCACTAGAAGCAGCACTCTGTCAACTGAACTATGTCTCCAGGACAGGCTCAGCATGCTTTACACACTTCTGCTCACACTCAGTTCACGACGCTAATGTGTCAACCACCACCGTTACAAAGCGTGACAAGGCAAGGCGCCCCATAACTTCCCCTAACTTTGAGATAATGACCACAAGAGGTTGGGATAGTAAGAGAAACCACTGACCAGGACGGAAGGAGACACACAATGAAAGATTTAGAAACAGTGGTTTTCTGTCTCTGGCTCTCACTCCTCTCTTATTGGGAGTGAAGCCAGGACTTGCTTTGGCTTGGATTTGAAATGTCCCTTCTAGGCACCTGGTTGAAGTCTCCTCGATACCCAGTTGGTGGTACCGTTTTGCCCTCTGTGCTTCTGCAATCTCATTTTGGGCAGTGCCGTGTGTTGAGCCCCTGGCTTCCTTTACACACTGGGTCACCTCTGCAGTCCCTGGTGGCACTCTTTGGGGAGGAGGTAGACGCCTTTAGGAAGAAGTAGGACACTGAGAGAGTGGAGTCAGTCCTCTGTTTTGTCCTAGCTGCTTCCTGCCACTTTTGCTTCAAGAAATGAGCAGCTTGGCTCTCCATCATGAACCACCACCTCACTGTAGGCCCACAGCGATGGGGCTGAAGAACTGTACACCAAAATTTCTGAAACCATAAGGCAAAAATCAACCCACCTCTTTAAGTGACTTGTCACGGCCACGAAAAAAAGAAGCCACACAGGAATGTGGGATTTCTTCTAGTCCAAGGTTCGGCTTTTATTTGATCATAGTTTCCATAAAAAACAGTATTTATTTATTATTTTTATTTTCCTGAGACGGGATAATTCTGGGGGAGTTGGCTCTCTCCTTCTACTCTTTTGGTCCCAGCTGTGGAACTCAGGTGTCAGGCTTGTCAGCAAAGCACCCTTCTTTGCTGAGCCAGTCTTGCCGGTCTACACCTCTTCTGTCACCTAATATCCATGAAGTTTCAAAAATTAATCTCATCCCAAAAGGTGGCCCAAGATTTCTCCAAGTGATCTTTAACAATATAACTGATATGTTAAAAAAAAAAAAAAAAAACAAGAAAATGTCTTGTAGAGAGAGCTCAGTATGGTAGCCTAGGAGGAAGAACCTCAGAGGGCCCGTGCTGAGGCATCCATCCCTCCCTCCCTCCCAAGGTACCAGCCACACAACAGGTGTACTATAGAATCCTTTATTTCCGGGCAGAGGAGAAGGTATTGAGAAAGGAGTAGAGGCAGGGAGAGAGAGGGGGCAGAGAAGATCACTTGTAGAGAGAACTGGGTGGGGAGGTGGGGTGGGAGAGAGGGGAGTCAGCCAGGAAGACATGAAGGCAGGGAAGGAGGGAGGGAAGAGGGAGAAAGAGGTCAGAGAGAGAGAGAGAGAGAGAGAGAGAGAGAGAGAGAGAGAGAGAGAGAGAGGAGAGGCCAAACAGTCCCTTTTATAGCAAGCCAGACCTACCTGGCTGTTGCTAGATAACTGTTGGGCGGAGCCTAACAGGAGTGTTAACCGGAACCCCTTTGCCAGTGACTTGTTCAGAAAATTAGACATCGCGTAGTTCATGCTGTTCCTCTGAGCACAGACCTTGGCTCAGGGATGGGTATCTGCTACATTTGGTCTAAAGAGCAATAAGATCACCTATTCTGTGGGTCCCGGGGAAACCTTGTTCCTATTCTAGAGAGCTCGTGAGAGACATCAGCAGCGCATTCCACGCGTGGTATTTGCCAGCATCTGGACACCAGTGTGAGAATGAAGCTGACACAGGACAGTGGGGGGACACCGCACTAAGGACACCAGAGTCGATCCACTGTTCTAAGGCAACTCCGAAGCCTGATTTAATTGCAAATCTGCAATTATGAGAGCCAGTGCAATTGTGGTTGCTCACACCAGCTTGAATTGTTTATTTTTCTGGGTTTTGTCATTGAGGATATCTTGATTGAACCAATGTACAATCATCTATGAATATTTATAGATTTCCTCCGCTGAAAAAAGATAAGCCAATTAAAAGTTAAGAAGGAAGGTTTAAGCCGGGTGTGGGGGCCCACGCCTTTAATCCCAGCACTTGGGAGGCAGAGGCAGGTGGATTTCTGAGTTCGAGGCCAGCCTGGTCTACAAAGTGAGTTCCAGGACAGCCAGGACTACACAGAGAAACCCTGTTTCGAAAAAACCAAAAAAAAAAAAAAAAAGAAGGAAGGTTTATTTGGGAATGGGTGCCCGGGCAAGTCCCTCAGTCAGTCTTAGAGACAAAAGCAGAAAATGTCACAGGCAGACTATGGAGTGGAAGTTTATTTTTCTAGACTGTAGGTAAAGGAAAATGACTTGTTTGCCACTTGCTGGGCTTATGGGGTGGGGTGTCTCCAGGTGGCTGGTGACTTCAGGTGAAGGGGGCTGGGACAGGTTTCAAGAATGTCAGGAATGTGGGATCTGGATTTTTGTCACCTTTTCTGTTAGGAGGCTTTCTGGGTGTGCGGGGCTGAAGAGGGGGAGGAATGAGATTCACTGGGCCGTGTTAGGGTGGGGTGCAAGCTGGGAGCTCCAACTCTTAATGATATTCTCCAAAACTGGAGTTCTTTTATAGTAACCACTGTTGTCTTGTACAATGAAAGCAGCGTGAATATGGATTAGATGACAACATGACAATTATAGATACTGATATAAAATAAATTAGTAGTAATTGATGAAAGAATGAAACATAGTTTTTAGTGTAAGAGAGGAACTTTAATTTTATGCAGTATTTTAATACTTCATATCATTTAGATGAATAAGGCACTGTCAAATATTAAGAAAATGCTTGTACAAGTGAAAGACAAGCG
Organism: Mus caroli; assembly: GCF_978045245.1. Classification (NCBI taxonomy): domain Eukaryota; kingdom Metazoa; phylum Chordata; class Mammalia; order Rodentia; family Muridae; genus Mus; species Mus caroli. Next base: position 87,224,330 of record NW_028227272.1, read on the forward strand.
GCCTCTCCACCTTTCTCTCCCATTGAGCTGCTGTATTATTATTATTATTATTATTATTATTGTTGTTGTTGTTATTAGGCACAGGAGCCCCTGGGGAATTGGTTTGTAATACAACTTTAGATAACATGAATCTGTTTTTCTCAATATTAAGCTTCTAGTGCAACAATTTTTATTATCTTTTAAAAAAAAGTATCTATTTATTGTATGTATATGAGTATACTGTGGCTGTCTTCACACACATCAGAAGAGGGTATCAGATCCCATTACAGATGGTAGTGAACCTCCATGTGGTTGCTGGGAATTGAACTCAGGACCTTCAGAAAAGCAGTCAGTGCTCTTACCTGCTGAGCCATCTCACCAGCCCTGAGACAGCTTTTATATTCATCTATGTGGTGGTCAGCTTTCTGGTACTGTCGTAATATGTGTGAAAGATCTCATTTTATAGAGATAGATCTATTTTGGCTCCCAGGTATCTCCATACCAATTTCAGCCTGTCACCCGTATTGCTTTAGACCTGTGGCAGTCCACCAGGTTGGGAGTGTGCGGCAGAGCAAAGCCACTCAACACAAGGCCAGGAAGCAGAAGGGAAAGAGGGATGGTGACCATCCCTCGCCTCTTTCCAGGGCTCACTTGGCTATAAGGCCCACCACTTCCTAGCAGTATCTTTCTTGGGACCAAGCCTTTACCATGGAGATCATAGGTCACTTGAAGGGTCACACTGACTCTGAACTGTAGCCATCTCAATCCCAGAGGACTGAGATGGCTCCACTCACCATGAACAGATTAGAATTCTACTATAAATGCTTCATTTCCTGTGTGCTGATTTTCTTAATTAAAACAAACAAACAAACAAGCAAACAAATCGAAACAACAAAACAAAGCAAAAACCAAAACTAGCAAATGAGCTATGTTTCTCTTCGAGGCCCACGGCCTTGTGATTGGTAGTCTCCCTCTCTATTCAATAGATGCTAATAACTGTGAAGACAAAAGCTGTACACTATAGCTGTCTTCAGAAACTCCAGAAGAGGGCGTCAGATCTCCTTACAGATGGTTGTGAGCCACCATGTGGTTGCTGGGATTTGAACTCAGGACCTTCGGAAGAGCAGTCTGTGCTCTTACTCACTGAGCCATCTCACCAGCCCCAAAGGCAAGTGACAAAGCATCTCCACGTGCACAATATGAAATATAAATATAAATTCACAGCCAGCTGCAAGGGTGTCAGGACCACAGCTTGTACACGGACCTGACTTAGGAACTAAGAACCAAGACTTTAGGTAGCCTTCTCCACCTCTCTGTGCCTTCCTTTTCTTTTCCGTACAATGGGAATTGCATTTGTGGTGTTGTAGGTTTTATGACTTTGCCACTGAGCAGCTAGCTCTCGTCCACATCAGCTGTCTGTAGGCTTTTGCGTGTGGTAATGGGGACCTAGGTTATCATAGTACAAGGCTTGTTCGCCAGAACTTTATCCTCGGTACCTTTTCTGGACAAAGGTACCCAAAGATGATATGCACCATTCCTTCTTCCTTTGGCCCACATGGCTCTGTTGAGCCTGGTATCCGTGCATGCTAGGAGTCCCCACCTCCTTGGTAGAAAGTCCAAATTTTTATGAAAGGGAAGTGGAATGTGCCTTTTATTTGCCTGAGGTAATTGTTGCTAACCTAGGCCTAGTCCTAGAAGCATCTAGCTGCCGCTCGTTCAATCTAATCTAGGCCTAGAATGTTTTCAGCCCCTGAGACTGACTGCTGAATACGTTTTTCCCTTTCTAGTTCTTTCTGATCTGTGGATGGCTGGTTCACCTCAGCTCTTCTGGCTCAAACCTTAAAGGCTGACTGATTCAATCTTGTTCTCTCTTGGCCTCTCCTGAATTTCTGTGCTTGGCCTCAAACTAACGCTAGCAATCTGTTCTGATCTTCTGGCTCTTTCTCATTCTCTGGCTCCTTCTGCCTTCACCTGTGTCTAGCTTGTTCTCTCTCCGTAACCTGTCTCTCTATAACTGAGATTATAAACTTAGTAAAACTCGGTAAAACTGCCTCTCTTTTTGCACTGCCTCTCTTCTCTCTGCACTGCTCCCTTAAGTAGTGTCCCTTTCCTTTTCCCTCATGAGAATTGGGCATATCCTATTTTCCTGCCAAATCTCTCTCTGATTCATCACTTTGTCGGCCACTCAATGAGACATCACTTTCAAACATGGCTGTTTCCTTCTCCAAACTAATTGCATCTTCTTTGGGATTTTGGTATGTACTAAGGGAGTGCCTGTATTCCAGCTAGAAGGATTAAAGGTGTGTGCTAAGAGCCAAGCCACACTGGAAAGCAATCTCAAGTTTCATGATATGATCAAATATCCCACAAGAGCAGGTCTAGCTCCCGAAGCCCAGTCCATGGGAGTGCTTATGGACAGTGGTGGTGCAATCTCAGGTCACCGTCTCATTGATGGCAGAATGGCCCTTCTTCCTTCTACCTTTCTTTCCAGGAGCTTTTTGGTTGGTTTGTTTGATTGTTTGTTTGTTTGCTTTTGAGAAAGACATGAGCTAGTATTTATAAATGTTTGTCTTATAATCTGGCCTTTAGTTTTTTTGTTTTTGTTTTTTTGTTTTTGTTTTTGTTTTTTTTTTGTTTTTGTTTTTTTGAGACAGGGTTTCTCTGTGTAGCCCTGGCTGTCCTGGCACTCACTTTGTAGACCAGGCTGGCCTCGAACTCAGAAATCTGCCTGCCTATGCCTCCCGAGTGCTGGGATTAAAGGCGTGGGCCACCATGCCCAGCTAATCTGGCCTTTAGTAAGCCATATGCTTTTAAACAATAAGGAACTGTATCTGGCCCCTGCTATTATCACCACCACTGAAGGTAATTCTCTTTCAAGTATTTCCCCTCTAATGTTTGTTTGTGTCATCTTGACCTTGCTTGTCTCTGCCTATTATGCATGAACGCAAGTTTAATGTCAGGGTATAGCATTTCTTTCTTTTTTTTCTTTCTTTCTTTCTTTCTTTCTTTCTTTCTTTCTTTCTTTCTTTCTTTCTTCTTTCTTTCTTTCTTTCTTTCTTTCTTTCTTTCTTTCTTTCTTTCTTTCTTCCTTCCTTCCTTCCTTCCTTCCTTCCTTCCTTCCTTCCTTCCTTTCTTTCTTTCTTTCTTTTTTTTTCCTTCGAGACAGGGTTTCTCTGTATAGCTCTGGCTGTCCTGGAACTCACTCTGTAGACCAGGCTGGCCTCGAACTCAGAAATCCACCTGCCTCTGCCTCCCAAGTGCTGGGACTAAAGGTGTGCACCACCACTGCCCGGCCTAACTTATTTTTAATTTTCACATTTGTACCGAATCTACACCATTTGTCCTTCATTCTTCTCCCTTCAGCCTCTCCCATCCCCCTCTCAGATTAGAAGCCTCATTTTCTCTAATTATTATGGTTACATATGTGTGCTGTCTAGTTTTTATGTCAACTTGACACATTTTAGAAGAGGGAATCTCAGTTGAGAAAGTGTTCCCACCGGTGAGCAAGCCCATGGTGCATTGATGACTGAGTGAGAAGGGCCAGCTCACAGTGGGTAGTGACCTTTCGACTGCTTGCTGGTCCTGGGTACTATAAAAAGGCAAACAAGTGTTTGTCTGTATATGTTTTAAGGGCCGATAACTTGAATAATCAATTAGGGGGCTCATTTCTGGGGAACACTGACTTTTTCTCTCTCATCAGTCATTGACTGTCGATTTCACCTAGGGGCGGGGCCCCGAAAGATTTCTCTCATCCATGTCAACTGGTATCGTTATTGTTCAAGTCTTGTTTGGGCAACCTCGGGGTTCCAGGTCAGATCCAGCACGATTTTTCCAAGTCCTAATGTCTCAAGTATATGGTATCTTCAGCGACGGGGACTGCGTAGTAGATGCGAATTCATACCTGGTACTATACCTATTGTGTTTTATACAAAGAAAAGGAAGCCCGGAAACCCAGCAGTGGTGGTGCACACCTTTAATCCCAGCACTTGGGAGGCAGAGGCAGGTCGATTTCTGAGTTCGAGGCCAGCTTGGTCTACAAAGTGAGTTCTAGGATAGCGAGGGCTATACAGAGAAGCCCTGTCTCAAAAAACCAAACCCAAAAAGAAAAAGAAAAAAAAAAAAAACGAAAAGAAAAAGAAACCAGGAATATGTTTGGCGGAGGAGCGGTATGGTGTGGAGGAAGAGGGCACCTCTGCGGGTCCATGCTGAGGCATCCTTTCCCTCTGAGGGACCGGCCACATGTATAATATAGAATAGAGGTTATTTAGGGCATGGGGAGGGGAGTTGAGGGGGTAGTGGAGAGAGAGAGAGAGAGAAGGAGGAGGAGGAGGAGGAGGAGGAGGAGGCGGCCATGAGCATGTGGAGAGAAAGGGGGAGGGGAGAGGAGAATAGGGAGAGAGGGGTTAGAGGATAAGGGAACAAGAGCAAGAGGAGAGGGCAGCAGAAAGACACACCAGGCTATTGCCAGGTAACTGTGGGGCGGAGCCTCGATGAGATGGCAGTAATACCTAGCCAATAACCCATGGCCAGTGAGGCTAAGGAACCTAGAGGAGAGAATACTTTGCCACTTTCTCCAACTAGTGGAAACTTTTAACATTCAAACACGATACATATTTCTTTCTCATTTCTATTGGATAACTAAAGCTGAAATGATTCCAACAGAACTGCTCACCCAGCTTAACCACATCACTGATAAGCTCCAGTTATGATAAATCCGTCATTACAAGTTATAGGTTGCAGTGGCTCAGCCCGCGCCTTCTGAGAAGCCGTGGATCCGCCTGTTTTTGGTATCTGAGGTTTCTTTCCCTCCTCAAACTAGGCTTAGGCTCTCCTTTGCATAAAAAGAGTGACTCATCCCCCTTTGGGTAACAAAGGATCCAGGTCTTGCGCTGGGCTCTCCTCCAGCGCATCGATGTTTCCAAGTTCGACCCAGGCGTCTACTGGGCCGCTTTTTATACAGTTTCATTCCTGAAGATGGCCACTCAATCCTGAACTGTTTTGTTTTCTAAATATGTACTTATAAAAATGTCAAGGGGAAGAATCCATCGGATTCTTCCATCCAGCTAAAAACCTATCACGTTTTTCCCCTGGGGAGATAATTCGAGGTACAAGACAAGAGCTGGCTCATAAACAGAATGAGTAAATATTTGGCGTGTGGCTGCATCTCTGTGCGTCTTCCGTGATCCGGCATGTTATGGGTGAGGATGATCTATTAGCCTCTGACTGCCTCTATTACATCACACCTCCTTGTAGTGAATTGCTTTCCTTAGGGCCCGCGTGAAGACAGATCATTTTAGGCAATTTGTCTTTAACGCATCTTCTTAAAATTATCCAAGGTTTCTCCCATAATTCTTGCCACTGTACGAGTCTGTCTCCCCCCTACATGGAACGCCTATCATTTTATAACGCCGTGACATCTGTTCATAAATCTTTAACGTGGGTGCTACCCTTCAGATCGACAGATTCTGTTCTTACTACCTGTGACATTTTCATTGACTTCTTTTGCAAAGTGACAGTATCTCCATCCCAGCCCGAGGAGGATTTAATAGCTGACATTTCCCACATCCATTTATCAGAATCATTCAGGGCTCCCCCTCCCCCGCTGGAAGTGTAAATCCCAAGGCTTCTTTTCTCTTGAATCTACTTCCTAGAAACCTGTTCTCTAGCAATCATTTCATTAATGAGCTGTTACCCGAAGCCCAGGAGCTGCTCTGCTACATCCTGCCTTAGTGAAAGAGTGAACTCTTTACCATTAAACTGTAAAGGGAATGCCCAAAAATCTGTTACTAAGGAAACAGGACCTTTTCTTTCCCCCTGAGACTGACTTATAGTACAGATCCTGAAACAAAGAGTAGTAATAGGATGTACATGGTCAATTATGCTAATTTTACTAATTATTTTTTATTGATTTAACCAATTTACATGATTATTACCTCATTTATTTGATGAGTGTCAGGTTCTTGTTTTGTTTTGTTTTTGTCAGCTCCACACAAGCTAGAATCATTTTGGAAGGGGGAACTGAATGAAGAGAGAGAGAGAGAGAGAGAGAGAGAGAGAGATGAAAAGGAAAGGAAAGGACATGCCTGTTTCTAGGTATTTCGGAGGTGAAAGTTTATTAAAGAGATGTGAGAGAGCTTAGCCAGGGGCAGACATCTGGAAGATCCCAGAGAGGTCATGACCCTAAACTATGTAGGGAGAGCATGAGAGGAAGGGAGAGAGGAGAACCAAGTGTGGCAGCCAGGAGGCCCAAGATACAAAACAGGGGCAAGTAACCAAAATGTCTGACTTACAGAGGGAAGAGCCTCAGGGGACAGGCAGCTTAACCCCTGGTCTGGAAAGTTCAGGGTAGAGGGGAGCATAAGTCAGCCAGACCCTGTGACAGGTAGGGACTGAAGGATGCTGGGAGAACCTGGAGCCCAGGTCTGCTTTGATATGTTAAATAGGCACCTCAGCTATTAGCCTAGGATTTGAAACTTAACAGAAACCTCCATTGAGAAAAATACCTCTATCAGATTAGCCTGTATGCAAGTCTGGGGTCCATTCTATGTAGTAATGATTTTGGGAGAGGCCCCAATCCACTGTTGGGGGTACAACTCCTAGGAAGGTGGCCCTGAGTTGCATAAGGTTGGGGGTGGGGGGTGGCTGGAGAGATGGCTCAGTGGTTAAGAGCACTGACTGCTCTTCGAGGTCCTGAGTGCAATTCCCAGCAACCACATAGTGGCTCATGACCATCTGTAATGGGATGTGACGCCTTCTTCTGGTGTGTCTGAAGAGATCAATGGTGTACTCATATACATACAATAAATAAATTTTTTTTTTCCGAGACAGGGTTTCTCTGTGTAGCCCTGGCTGTCCTGGAACTCACTCTGTAGACCAGGCTGGCCTCGAACTCAGAAATCCGCCTGCCTCTGCCTCCCAAGTGCTGAGATTAAAGGTGTGCGCCACCATGCCCGACTTGAATAAATAAATCTTTAAAAAAAATGCAGGCTGAGCAGACCACGGGGAGCAAGCCAGTAAGCAGCACCCCTCCTAGGCCTCTGCCTCAGTTCTTTTCCTCCACATTCCTACCTTGAGTGAAGTGTGACCCTTTTCTCCCTAACTTGCTTTTGGCCACAGTGCTACTGTGGTTCTCATAGCAATAGACTGCAAACAAGACCACTCCAGCAGCGCCATTGTAAGTGAGCTCCAGGACAGCCAGGGTTATACAGAGAAACCCTGTCTCGAAAAACCAAAAAAAGAAAAAAAAAAGAAAGAAAGAAAGAAAGAAAAAAGAGTGGAGATATGGGTGAAGCAGATTCTATGCGGTCACAGGACTTTGGTTAAACTGGCACAGGAGATATGGGTGAAGCAGATTCTAGGCGGTCACAGGACTTTGGTGAAGCTGGCACAGAAGAACAACTGCGGTTTTACAAATGACTGCTCCCTTCCAATATCCGTCGTCTCACGGAGAAGTCTGTATGAGAACTGAGAGTTGCCAAATCTGAGTAGAAGACTTTTGACAAGCACCTGCTGAAATTTTCATGCTCTCAGTCACATGATAGACCTTCCTATGTCAAGTGTTCAACTTTCTCTTTGACTTCAGTGCAGCAACTTTGACCAAGTTTCTGTTCCTCAAATCAGTTTCGTAATCTCAATCAAGTAGGAATGTTTCTTTTTTTTTTCTTCTCACTCCGGCCCAAAGATTTATTTATTTATTATACGTACGTACACTGTAGCTGTCTTCAGACATACCAGAAGACAGCATCAGATCCTGTCACGGATGGGATTTGAACTCAGGACCTCTGGAAGAGCAGTCTATGCTCTTAACCACTGAGCCATCTTTTCAGCACACTCCCTCCCCCCTTTATAAAGATTTGTTTATTGTATTTCTTTTCTTTTCTTTCTCTCTTTCTTTCTTTCTTTCTTTCTTTCTTTCTTTCTTTCTTTCTTCTTCTTCTTCTTTTAAAGATTTATTTATTTATTATATGTAAGTACACTGTAGCTGTCTTCAGACACACCAGAAGAGGGAGTCAGATCTTGTTATGGATGGTTGTGGGCCACCATGTGGTTGCTGGGATTTGAACTAAGGACCTTTGGAAGAGCAGTCGGGTGCTCTTACCTGCTGAGCCATCTCACCAGCCCCCCTTCTTCTTCTTTTTTGTTGTTGCTGTTGTTTTTGTGAGACAGGGTTTCTCTGTATAGCTCTGGCTGTCCTGTAACTCACTTTGTAGACCAGGCTGGCCTCGAAATTTGCCTGCCTCTGCCTCCCGAGTGCTGGGTTTAAAGGCGTGTGCCACCACGCACCGGCTTATTTATTCTATTTCTATAAGTTCACTATAACTGTCTTCAGACACACCAGAAGAGGGCATCAGATCCCATTACAGATGGTTGTGAGCCACTACGTGGTTGTTGGGAATTAAACTCAGGACCTCTGGAAGAGCAGTCAGTACTCTAAGCCACTGAGCTATCTCTACAGCTCCGCTCCCTATTGTGTGGCTTTATGTGAATCTTTGCTGACTGCGGGCAGGTTGAAAGAGACCTTGGTTGATTGCCAGGAGCTCTGAGGTGGAGCCTTACCCTGGTGCTCAGCAGCTGTGGGACCTTGCGTGAACCACTTCACCTCCTCCTTCTCAGACCTTCGAGTGAGCAGTGATCTAGTGGAACTCTCGTGGGGATTCCCTTCGTGGATGTCGTAGAGATGACTGTAAAAGGCTGGGCTGTTGCCCACGGGTGGAGTGTATGCTTACCGATTGTCCGGTCTGTCCCACGGTGTCTTGCTGAGGATGAGAACCACCCCTTGGCCCCGCGTATCCGTGCTGTGTACACTACCAAGTCATCAGTGAGCAGCTATCTCAGTTACCATAACAACCATCCCGGGTTCCCAGTGCCTCCATTCAAGTAACTCCTGTTTTACTTAGGAGCAGCCCCCACATGCAAGAATAGTGGCCCTGGGCCGGGCATGGTGGCACACGCCTTTAATCCCAGCACTTGGGAGGCAGAGGCAAGTGGATTTCTTAGTTCGAGGACAGCCTGGTATACAAAGTGAGTTCTAGGACAGCCAGGGCTACACAGAGAAACCCTGTCTCGAAAAAAAAAAAAAAAAAAAAAAAAAAAAAAAGAATAATGGCCCTGGTAATTTTGTTATCTATTATAATATGCCATCATCATTGTTCTATTTTATTATGAGTTCTCTTTTATTATGAGTGTCTTTTTTGTTTGTTTGTTACTATATCTATATTTTTTTTACGATGTATTTATTTATTTTATATATGTAAGTATGCTGTTGCTGTGTTCAGATACATCAGAAGAGGGCATCAGATCTCATTACAGATGGTTGTGAGCTACCATGTGGTTGCTGGGATTTGAACTCAGGACCTCTGGAAGAGCAGTCTATGCTCTTAGCCACTGAGCCATCTCTCCAGCTGTAGGTGTTAAATTTTGTTGAGGTGTGGGCGCATGGTGAAAGATATGCAGTATCCAAAGCAGTTGGTACTGATTATACTTTCAAGCATTTGCAGGTGCATATACTTGAACACTGGAACATATCTCCTGCTGACAGGGACCTGTCAGTCAGATTTCTACTACTATGATAAGTCACAGGACATAATTAGCTTTCTAAGAGTAACGTTTGCTTTGGCTCCTAGATCTAGAGGAATTTCCGGTTCATAGCTGGCTAGCCCTGTTGCTTTGGGTCTGTGGCAAGGTGTCAGTCATAATAGTGCAAGCTTGGACTGGAACAAATCTACCTATGTCATTGCCAAAAAAGCTGAAGAGGAAGAGGAAGGGGCTATGATTCTATAATCCCCTTTGTGGGCACGTTCCTAAGGCCTCCCCATCAGAACTCTCACCCTACATATCCAAACACCTCTCAGTAGTGTCATCTTTGGGACCTTTTGTGACACTCAAGGTCCAGACAGCTACAGGACTAGTGCAACAGCAGTGCTCATCCCCAAGGGGTGCGGGAGGATGCATTCCGGGAAGGACTGATGTCAAGCTTGTCCATCAGAGCAGAGACACAGCTGGTCTTCTGTGTTTTCCTTCCTCTCAGCTGAGGCCAGAATAATGTAGTGACACCCCAAACTTGGACTTCCAGTCTCTAAGAGGCATGAAGAGGGGAGTGTGCAGAGAGCAGAATTTCTCCAGGCAGGGAAGGAAGGGCTTGCTGGTGTGATATCACCACACTGGACAGCCATGTGAAAGAGCTTACGTGTGTGTGTGTGTGTGTGTGTGCGTGTGTGCGCACGCGCACATACACTTGGCCACGGGTGACCTCATCTGTGACTCAGCGGTTGCAATTGTTATATGGAATTCTACCCCACGATGCAATGCACTCCATATGTGGATTCATCTAGTGATGTTCTCGGACTCTGAAGGGGGTGAGCACAGCTGCTGCACTCCCATTAACCCGGCTCTCCTCATGCACAACACGATGACAGGGCGCTGGGGAATGAATGTGTGACCCTCCTCCTGAGTTCAGATGTTGCAACTGAACCCCTTCCTCAGATGGCATGAGGAGGTGAGGAGGGCATGAAAGAGAAGCCCTTGTGAGTATGAATGAGATGCGTGTCCCTATAAAAGGGCCTCGGGGAGTACTCTCAGTCCTCTCCCACCATGTGTAGATATTCTTAGAAGCCAGCTGTCATCAGAACTGAATGCTCCACCACCCTGAACTAGGACTTCTAGTCTCTAGAGTTACGAGAGATAAGTCTTTGGTATTGCGGTGGTGTGTGTGTGTGTTCATATGTGCTTGTGTGGAGTTCAGAGGTCAACCCTGGGTATTTTTCCACCATATATATATATATATATATATATATACACACACACATATATATAATATACAATATATATTTTCCCACTATATATATTATATATATACACATATATATACACTGAGGGTCCATCTTTCTGTGTGTGCATATATATATATATATATATATATATATACATATGTATATATATATACACACATATATATACACTGAGGGTCCATATTTCTGTGTATATATATATGCATATATATATATAATGGGAAATATATATTCTCCACACATATATATGGTGGAATATATATATATATATATATATATATATATATATATATATATATATATATACATACACACACATACATAGACATATATATATATGTTTTTTGTTTTTGTTTTTGTTTTTTTGAGACAAGGTCTCTCAGTGGCCTGGAATTCACCAAGTAGGCTGGACATGACTCTCGGCCTCCCCAGTGACAGGATTACAAATGTGCTTGCATACCCAGTACTCAGCTCTTTGGGAATGGCATTCAGATCCTCATGCTTTTAAGGTGAGGACTTTACCAACTGAATATTTGCCCCATCCCAGCTCCTACTCTTTTTAATTTTTTAAGGTTTATTTATGCATATAAGTACACTGTTGCTGTCATCAGACACCAGAAGAGGGCATTGATCCCATTACAGGTGGTTGTGAGCCACCATGTGGTTGCTGGAAATTGAACTCAGGACCTTTGAGAAGAGCAGTCAGTGCCTTAACCTCTGAGCCAACTCTTGCTCCACCCCCACCCCCCAGTTCCTACTCCTTTTTTTTTATTAATCGATGGATTTTATTTTATTTTAAATATTTTAATAGGTATTTTCCTTATTTACATTTCCAATGCTATCTCAAAAGTCCCCCATACCCTCCCCCCACTCCCCTACACACCCACTCCCACTTTTTGGCCCTGGCGTTCCCCTATACTGGGGCATATAAAGTTTACATGTCCAATGGGCCTCTCTTTCCAGTGATGGCCGACTAGGCCATCTTTTGATACATATGCAGCTAGAGTCAAGAGCTACGGGGTACTGGTTAGTTCATAATGTTGTTCCACCTATAGGGTTGCAGATCCCTTTAGCTCCTTGGGTACTTTCTCTAGCTCCTCCATTGGGGGCCCTGTGATCCATCCAATAGCTGACTGTGAGCATCCACTTCTGTGTTTTCTAGGCCCTGGCATAGTCTCACAAGAGACAGCTATATCAGGGTCCTTTTAGCAAAATCTTGCTAGTGTATGCAATGGTGTCAGCGTTTGGAAGCTGATTATGGGATGGATCCCTGGATATGGCAGTCTGTAGATGGTCCATCCTTTTGTCTCAGCTCCAAACTTTGTCTCTGTAACTCCTTAGAATTGTTTCCAATTCTAAGAAGGGGCAAAGGGTCCACACTTCGGTCTTCATTCTTCTTGAGTTTCATGTGTTTCGTAAACTGTATCTTATATCTTGGGTATTCTAAGTTTCTGGGCTAATATCCACTTATCAGTGAGTATATATCATTTTATTTCTTTTGTGATTGGGTTACCTCACTCAGGATGATGCCCTCCAGGTCCAACCATTTCCCTAGGTGTTTTCATAAATTCACTCTTTTTAATAGCTGAGTAGTACTCCATTGTGTAAATGTACCACATTTTTTGTATCCATTCCTCTGTTGAGGGGCATCTGGGTTCTTTCCAGCTTCTGGCTATTATAAATAAGGCTGCTATGAACATAGTGGAGCATGCGTCTTTCTTACCAGTTGGAACATCTTCTGGATATATGCCCAGGAGAGGTATTGTGGGATCCTCCAGTAGTACTATGTCCAATTTTCTGAGGAACCTCCAGACTGATTTCCAGAGTGGTTGTACAAGCTTGCAATCCCACCAACAATGGAGGAGTGTTCCTCTTTCTCCACATCCTCGCCAGCATCTGCTATCACCTGAATTTTTTATCTTAGCCATTCTGACTGGTGTGAGATGGAATCTCAGGGTTGTTTTGATTTGCATTTCCCTGATGATTAAGGATGCTGAACATTTTTTTCAGGTGCTTCTCAGCCATTCGGTATTCCTCAGGTGAGAATTCTTTGTTTAGCTCTGAGCCCCATTTTTAATGGGGTTATTTGATTTTCTGGAGTCCACCTTCTTGAGTTCTTTATATATATTGGATATTAGTCCCCTATCTGATTTAGTATAGGTAAAGATCCTTTCCCAATCTGTTGGTGGACTTTTTGTCTTATTGACTGTGTCTTTTGCCTTACAGAAGCTTTGCAGTTTTATGAGGTCTCATTTGTCAATTCTCGATCTTCCAGCACAAGTCATTATTGTTCTATTTAGGAATTTTCCCCCTGTGCCCATATCTTTGAGTCTTTTCCCTACTTTCTCCTCTATAAGTTTCAGTGTGTCTGGTTTTATGTGGAGTTCCTTGATCCACTTAGATTTGACCTTAGTACCAGGAGATAGGAATGGATCAATTCGCATTCTTCTACATGATAACCACCAGTTGTGCCAGCACCATTTGTTGAAAATGCTGTCTTTTTTCCACTGGATGGTTTTAGCTCCCTTGTCGAAGATCAAGTGACCATAGATGTGTGGGTTCATTTCTGGGTCTTCAATTCTATTCCATTGGTGTACTTGTCTGTTGCTATACCAGTACCATGCAGTTTTTATCACAATTGCTCTGTAGTACAGCTTTAGGTCCGGCATGGTGATTCCATCAGAGGTTCTTTTATCCTTGAGAAGAGTTTTTTGCTATCCTAGGTTTTTTGTTATTCTAGATGAATTTGCAGATTGCTCTTTCTAATTCGTTGAAGAATTGAGTTGGAATTTTGATGGGGATTGCATTGAATCTGTAGATTGCTTTTGGCAAGATAGCCATTTTTACAATGTTGATCCTGCCAATCCATGAGCATGGGAGATCTTTCCATCTTCTGAGATCTTCTTTAATTTCTTTCTTCAGAGACTTGAAGTTCTTATCATACAGATTTTTCACTTCCTTAGTTAGAGTCACGCCAATGTATTTTATATTATTTGTGACTATTGAGAAGGGTGTTGTTTCTCTAATTTCTTTCTCAGCCTGTTTATTCTTTGTGTAGAGAAAGGCCATTGACTTGTTTGAGTTAATTTTATATCCAGCTACTTCACTGAAGTTGTTTATCAGGTTTAGGAGTTCTCTGGTGGAATTTTTAGGGTCACTTATATATACTATCATATCATCTGCAGAAAGTGATATTTTGACTTCTTCTTTTCCAATTTGTATCCCCTTGATCTCCTTTTGTTGTCGAATTGCTCTGGCTAGGACTTTAAGTACAATATTGAAAAGAAGGGAGAAAGTGGGCAGCCTTGTCTAGTCCTTGATTTTAGTGGGATTGCTTCCAGCTTCTCACCATTTACTTTGATGTTGGCTACTGGTTTGCTGTAGATTGCTTTTATCATGTTTAGGTATGGGCCTTGAATTCCTGATCTTTCCAAGACTTTTATCATGAATGGGTGTTGGATTTTGTCGAATGCTTTCTCCACGTCTAAGGAGATGATCATGTGGTTTTTGTCTTTGAGTTTGTTTATATAATGGATTACGTTGATGGATTTCCGTATATTAAACCATCCCTGCATCCCTGGAATAAAACCTACTTGGTCAGGATGGATGATTGTTTTAATGTGTTCTTTGATTCGGTTAGCGAGAATTTTATTGAGTATTTTTGCATCGATATTCATAAGGGAAATTGGTCTGAAGTTCTCTATCTTTGTTGGATCTTTCTGTGGTTTAGGTATCAGAGTAATTGTGGCTTTATAGAATGAGTTGGGTAGAGTACCTTCTACTTCTATTTTGTGGAATAGTTTATGCAGAACTGGAATTAGATCTTCTTTGAAGGTCTGATAGAACTCTGCACTAAACTCATCTGGTCCTGGACTTTTTTTGGTTGGGAGACTATTGATGACTGCTTCTATTTCTTTAGGGGATATGGGACTGTTTAGATCCTGATTTAACTTTGGTACCTGGTATCTGTCTAGAAATTTGTCCATTTCGTCCAGGTTCTCCAGTTTTGTTGAGTATAGCCTTTTGTAGAAGGATCTGATGGTGTTTTGAATTTCTTCAGGATCTGTTGTTATGTCTCCCTTTTCCTTTTTGAGTTTGTTAATTAGGATGCTGTCCCTGTGCCCTCTAGTGAGTCTGGCTAAGGGTTTATCTATCTTGTTGATTTTCTCAAAGAACCAGCTCCTTGACTGGTTGATTCTTTGAATAGTTTTTCTTGTTTCCACTTGGTTGATTTCGCCCCTGAGTTTGATTATTTCTTGCCGTCTACTCCTCTTGGGTGAATTTGCTTCCTTTTTTTCTAGAGCTTTTAGGTGTGTTGTCAAGCTGCTAGTGTGTGCTCTCTCTAGTTTCTTTTTGGAGGCACTCAGAGCTATGAGTTTTCCTGTTAGAAATGCTTTCATTGTGTCCCATAAGTTTGGGTATGTTGTGGCTTCATTTTCATTAAACTCTAAAAAGTCTTTAATTTCTTTCTTTATTCCTTCCTTGACCAAGGTATCATTGAGTGTTGTTCATTTTCCACGTGAATGTTGGCTTTCCATTATTTATGTTGTTATTGAAGATCAGTCCATGGTGGTCTGATAGGATGCATGGGACAATTTCAATATTTTTGTATCTGTTGAGGCCTGTTTTGTGACCAATTATATGGTCAATTTTGGAGAAGGTACCATGAGGTGCTGAAAAGAAGGTATATCCTTTTGTTTTAGGATAAAATGTTCTGTAGATATCTGCTAAGTCCATTTGTTTCATAACTTTCGTTAGTTTCACTGTGTCCCTGTTTAGTTTCTGTTTCCACGACCTGTCCATTGATGAAAGTGGTGTGTGGAAGTCACCCACTATTATTGTGTGAGATGCAATGTTTGCTTTGAGCTTTACTAAAGTTTCTTTAATGAATGTGGCTGCTCTTGCATTTGGAGCATAGATATTCAGAATTGATAGTTCTCTTGGGGGATTTTACCTTTGATGAGTATGAAGTGTCCCTCCTTGTCTTTTTTGATAACTTTGGGTTGGAAGTCGATTTTATTCGATCTTAGAATGGCAGAATGTTTCTTCAGACCATTTGCTTGGAAAATTGTTTTCCAGCCTTTCACTCTGAGATAGTGTCTGCCTTTTTCCCTGAGATGGGTTTCCTGTAAGCAGCAGAATGTTGGTCCTGTTTGTGTAGCCAGTCTTTTAGTCTATGTCTTTTTATTGGGGAATTGAGTCCATTGATATTAAGAGATATTAAGGAAAAGTAATTGTTGCTTCCTATTATTTTTTTGTTAGAGTTGGCATTCTGTTCTTGTGGCTGTCTTCTTTTTGGTTTGTTGAGGCATTACTTTTTTGCTTTTTCTAGGGTGTGGTTTCCGTCCTTGTTCTTTTTTTTTTTTTTTTTTTTTCTGTTATTATCCTTTGAAGGGCTGGATTCGTAGAAAGATAATGTGTGAATTTGGTTTTGTTGTGGAATACTTTGGTTTCTCCATCTATGGTAATTGAGAGTTTGGCTGGGTATAGTAGCCTGGGCTGGCATTTGTGTTCTCTTAGTGTCTGTATAACATCTGTGCTGGATCTTCTGGCTTTCATAGTCTCTGGTGAAAAGTCTGGTGTAATTCTGATAGGCCTGCCTTTATATGTTACTTGACATTTTTCCCTTACTGCTTTTAATATTCTATCTTTATTTAGTGCATTTGTTGTTCTGATTATTATGTGTCGGGAGGAATTTCTTTTCTGGTCCAGTCTATTTGGAGTTCTGTAGGCTTCTTGTATGTTCATGGGCATGTCTTTCTTTAGGTTTGGGAAGTTTTCTTCTATAATTTTGTTGAAGATATTTTCTGGCCCTTTAAGTTGAAAATCTTCATTTTCATCTATTCCTATTATCCGTAGATTTGGTCTTCTCATTGTGTCCTGGATTTCCTGGATGTTTTGAGTTAGGATCTTTTTGCAGTTTGTATTTTCTTTGATTGTTTTGCCGATGTTCTCTATGGAATTTCTGCACCTGAGATTCTCTCTTCCATCTCTTTTTTTTTTTTTTTTTTAAAGATTTATTTATTTATTATATGTAAGTACACTGTAGCTGTCTTCAGATACTCCAGAAGAGGGCGCCAGATCTCATTACGGATGGTTGTGAGCCACCATGTGGTTGCTGGGATTTGAACTCTGGACCTTCGGAAGAGCAGTCGGGTGCTCTTACCCACTGAGCCATCTCACCAGCCCCCTCTCTTCCATCTCTTGTATTCTGTTGCTAATGCTCGCATCTATGGTTCCAGATTTCTTTCCTAGGGTTTCTATCTCCAGCGTTGCCTCATTTTGGGTTTTCTTTATTGTGTCTACTTCCCTTTTTAGGTCTTGGATGGTTTTATTAAATTCCATCACCTGTTTGGTCATGTTTTCCTCCAATTCTTTAAGGGATTTTTGTGTTTCCTCTTTAAGGTCTTCTACCTGTTTAGCAGTGTTCTCCTGTATTTCTTTAAGTGAGTTGTTAAAGTCCTTCTTGATGTCCTCTACCATCATCATGAGATATGCTTTTAAATCTGGGTCTAGTTTTTCAGGTGTGTTGAAGTGCCCAGGACTAGGTGGGGTGGGAGTTTTGCGTTCTGATGATGGTGAGTGGTCTTGGTTTCTGTTAGTAAGATTCTTACATTTGCCTTTCACCATCTGGTAATCTCTGGAGTTAGTTGTTATAGTTGTCTCTGGTTAGAGCTTGTTCCTCGGGTGATTATGTTAGCCTCTATAAGCAGACCTGGGAGACTAGCTCTCTCCTGAGTTCAGTGTTCAGATTACTCTCTGCAGGCAAGCTCTCCTCTTGCAGGGAAGGTGCCCAGATATCTGGTGTTCGAACCTGCCTCCTGGCAGAAGTTGTGATCCACTTACCAGAGGTCCTAAAATCCCAAGGAGTCCTGTGGGGACCTTGGGGGTGTCCGCAGACTTCGCACCCAAAGTGCCCATGTGCTGGTGTGGACCGGAAGGGACTTGTGACCCTGATCAGGCCGGGTTTTCTGCTTCCCTAATTTTTTTTTTGTTTTTGTTTTTGTTTTTCTAGACAGGGTTTCTCTGTAGAGCCTTGGCTGTCCTGGAACTCACTTTGTAGACCAGGCTGGCCTCGAACTAGAAACGGCCTGCTTCTGCCTCCCAAGTGCTGGGATTAAAGGTGTGAGCCACCACACCCGGCTCTGCTTCCCTAATTAATGCAGTCTCAGATCCCGCGAGAATTATTGGAGCAGAAGTTGTGTTCCACTCACCAGAGGTCTTAAGATCCCGTGGGGGGTTCTGTGGGAACCTTGGGGGTGTCTGCAGACTCTGCGCCTAAGGTGCCTAGGTGCTGGCATGGACAAGAAGGGCTTTTTTTTTTTTTTTTTTTTTTTTTTTTTTTTTTAAGAGAAGTAAGCCTTTATTTCCATCTTAAGCAAGACTGTGGTATTTTATGATTGCAGCTGGAGCCTCCTAAAAGGGAAGGTCCTATGATCACATCTCTTGGTCTTGTTTATGTTCTGCAGTTATCACAAATTAAACACTCTCTGCTGAGACACTAAGGAAAGCCATGCTATGCTATCAGTATCCTCGGAGACAGGTTGAGCTGCACCATCAATATCCTCAGAGACAGGCCGTGCCTTACCATCAGCATCTGCCAGCTGACACATCTGTGCCATAACATCAACATAATCTGTATTTGGCCCCCCAGTGTCTTGTGAGTGTTTTTCCTCTCTTAATTAGTGGGGACATGGTAATGATTCATGATATTACCCATTACTGGGGGTCCATATTTCTGGGTTTTTTTGTTTTGTTTTTGTTTTTGTTTTTGAGACAGGATTTCTCTGTATAGCCCTGGCTCTCCTGGAACTCACTTTGTAGACCAGGCTGGCCTCAAACTCAGAAATCTGCCTGCCTCTGCCTCCCAAGTGCTGGGATTAAAGGTGTGCACCACCACTGCCCAGCGGGTCCATATTTCTTCCAAGGCAGTTGGACCAGCTACAAGGTAGCCAGAGAGAGAGGCTCCTGCCCCTGTCACCCCAGTCCTTGGTTAAACGAGATACCATGGCTGCTGAGGATGAGGCCGTGCTGTGTGCACAGTGGATGTCCTCACAGGAAGCTGCTCCCCTCAGGAATCCTGCCCGTGCTTCCTGCTCTTCCTGTCTTCCTCCTCAGCTGCCCTCCACCTTGTTCTGCTGTGTATGAAGTGTAGAAAGCCCATGGTTTGGGGAAAGTCCTGTTGCTTCAAAACCAACTGTTTTCAGTCTAAGAAGACTCACGTGGTCACCAGGAAGCACCATATGGTCTAGTCATGTCACCTGTTCTTACTTGTAAACAGAATTCAACATATTAGTCTAGTTTCATAGGTTCCTGTCAGTTATCTGCTGTGCCGTAGGATCCTGTGGAGTGTATCGGGATGCCTGAGTATCAGACAACTGCAGCCAGGTTTGAAGATGCATGACACCGTTTCTGTAGCCAGATCCTTTCAATAGAGCAGGGACAGGCATTGGCTCTCCCAAGTCTTTCTTTTTTTTTTTTTCCTCTTCCACAGCTGTGCATGCTGTCAGTTGCATCAGTGGGTAATTCGTATCCAGGAGCAAAACTGTGGGCATTCTGCCTCAAAAGGATTGAGCATCTTGCTAGATCTGAGACCCTTTCTGGGGCGGCCCCTAACGGTGTCCTCTGCTCGCCTGCTCGTCTTACCTAGCAAGGCCCTTCTCTTCACAGCCTCACATAGGTTGAATGAGTGCCCTACTACTGAGCTCAGCCCTTGGCCCTAGCTCCACATGTGCTAGAGACAATACACAAATAAAGAACCCATCCACACATTCACAGACCAAAGAATACGTGAAACTGAGCTCACAAAACAGAATTAAGACCAATGAGTAGATAGCGTGCTCAGACCTCCCTTCAGGAGGCTCTTTAGGACCTGAACTTGAACAACAACAACAAAGTCTCAGAAAAACAAGTTTATAACACTATTTATATGATGTCTTTATATGGTGCCTTTAATCCCAGCCAGCACTTGGGAGACAGAGGCAGGAGGATCTCTGAATTCGAGGCCAGCCTGGTCTACAAAGTAAGTTATAGGACAGCCAGGGCTACACAGAGAAACCCTGTCTCGAAAAACCAATAAATAAATAAATGAATAAATAAATAAATAAACAAAAAATTAGAACGAAAGAAAGAAAAAGAAATAATCGAATCAGGAGTTCATATAGGGAAGCATGCAGATATACTAAATAACCACAATAAAGAGTGACCAATCAGGTAGGGCAGTTCCCTTTGAACTTATGAGGGAGAGGGATGGAGGGTAACCAGGGTGGGATTACAGGGAATTCAGCTATATAGGTGATATACTGCATGAGTGATGTTCGGTTCCTTAGTTAATAAGACTATAAAGGATTTACCACCTCCTAAAACAATTCTCCTTCTCTCTTTGCTGTACTTGGGATGGATTGAGGGCCTTGCACATACTAAGCAAGTGCTCTATCCTTAAGCTACACCCCAAATGCGGTTTCATTATTATTTCAGTCCTTCACATAAGAGAATACTTATGTATTCGTTATATATTTATAATAGAACTATGTATGTCTGTATACATATTCTTTACTTGGAATGATATATTTAGCAATAGAAAAATGAACAAATAAGCCACCTCTTACGAGACTTGAGATTTTCCCTAGAACACCCACATCTCTGTGTCTAAGTTAAAGGCTCTTTACATTCTGCAAACTCTGCACATCCCCTAGATGTTCAACATTTCCCTCACACCCCTGCTTCATTGTCCAAGGGACTGCACAAAGTGCTTTGCACAGCATTATCATTTTAATTCTGATGACAACATTGCAGGGCAGGAACAGCATCATCCATAGATAAAGTAGTGTGTGTGAGAAAACAGATGCCCCAGAGCTAAAGCAACTAGCTCAGGTTGACAAGGTTGGGAGAGGGCAGAAGTTTATCTTAAGCCTATGTCGGCTGATGGAAGAGTAGGGACGCTGAGGGGCTTCTCCCCTTTGGCCCTCTCTTCTCTCAGCAGTGCCTTTCCTCTTCTTCATGAGCATCCACACCTTCTCTGTACTTCCATGTGCACAGTTCTCTTTGATGGTTGTAGTCCTTCCCAAGATAGACTGTACAGCAGCATCAGGACCATGGAATATGTTTAAAAAGGGGGCCCACTGGATGCAGCAGATACTGACTGATGAACTCCCTCTCTGAGAGCTGGAGTTTCTTTCTCTAAGTCCCTTAGCCCGTCCCGTTTGAACTAAGAATCAGAGTGTGCTTAATACTGGACTGATTTCCAGTCAGGCTTTCTCTGGGAAACAATTTTATTTATTTATTTGTTTGTGTATGTATGTATGTATGTATGTATGTATGTATGTATGTATGTATGTATGGTTTTTTAGAGACAGGGTTTCTCTGTATAGCCCTGGCTGTCCTGGAACTCACTCTGTAGACCAGGCTGGCCTCAAACTCAGAAATCCACCTGCCTCTGCCTCCCATGTGCTGGGATTAAAGGCATGCACCACCACTGCCTAGCTTGGGGAACAATTTTAAAAGGAAGTGTTACTTTGTGTGCTAGTACTGTGTTCATCGAGAAGATGTTGGCTTCCTGGTGGGCAAGGGTGGAATATTAGGAGGAACCACCAGTATGGATACAGTTCCTGGTTCTTGGTGGTACACACCTTTAATCCCAGTACTTTGGAAGCAGAGGCTAGCAGATCTCTATGACTTTAAGGCCTACTGCTTACTCTACATAGTGAGTTTCAGGCCATCAAGGACTATATAGTGAGTCAGTCTCTCTCTCTCTCTCTCTCTCTCTCTCTCTCTCTCTCTCTCTCTCTCTCTCTCTCACACACACACACACACACACACACACTTCCACCCAAAACATAGAACAGAGAGGGGATGGAGTTTACATAGAAAAGAAGCCCGGAAATCACAAGAGATACACTTACTATTGGAAAACTGACTTGTTTCAAAGCATGTGTGACAGTTTCTGAAGTGGATCAATCTTTCTAGTCAACCTTCCTCTTTTCTTATCCAATCCTCTCAATATTGTTTGTTGCTTTCCTTGTCATTGCAGTGACATTATCTGGGACCTGGTGTCTGTGCATGGGTTGTTAGAGGTCCTTTGGACTTTTCTTCATCCTTCAGGTGAACCATACATGCCTTTTGGGGCATCCTTGGAGCTCAGATCTGATCACACAACTAAGTCAGCATCCAGTTAGAGAGTCTTTAGGGGACCCCACTGCCAGCCCAGCCCCAAACTCTGTGAATTCCTACCTCTCAGGTATACCCTCTGCCATCTCTACTTTCTCCATTTACCAAGAAAAAGAGTAAGTTTTAAATGTCAAAGCACCTGATTTCTTCCACTCAATGATGCTTTCTTGAAAAATAGAGGATTTGCTGCATTTTCTGAGTCACAGGTTGTAGGCAAAACCTCACAGGTTATAAAAACCAAATGGAATGTAGACTCGGACCCAGAACTTTATTTTTGGAATCTGCATCTACTTTTTAAAAAAAGTATTTGAAGAGTAATTTCTTTTTTAAAAAAAAATATTTATTTTTATCTTATGTACATTGATAATTTGACTACATGTATGTCTGTGTGAGGGTGTCGGATCCCCTAGAACAGGAGTTAAAGACAGTTGAGAGCTGCCATGCGGGTGCTGGGAATTGAACCCAGGTCTTCTGGTAGAGCAGCCAGTGCTCTTAACTGCTGAGCCATCTCTCCAGCCCCAAAGAGTAATTTCTTAAATAACAACAAAGGAATTCCAAATTTACTTGGAGATGACCATATTTATCTTGTTACATTAAATATGTCAACCCTGTGCACTGGTGAGCTGTCTTATATTCTTAACATCATGTAGAGAAGACGAAGAGCCAGTTTCAATGGTAACTGAGAACCAAAAATGTAGTCTTTCTAAGCGGTTTAGCCTACTAACTGTGTCTATAGATGGCTGTTTTCTTAGAAAGTATCTTCCTTCTCTTTTTGCTGAGGTTTGGTCTGTTGCTATGTATTGTAATGCTAAATTCTGTATTCCAAGGTCTAGTTGCCTCAAGAGGAGGGAATTCTCCAGTATGGCAGCTTTTGTTGTGCAAACCTCGTTCCTTATTTTACACTGGTGTTTGAATAAAGATGACTACAACCTGTAGCTTGGTGGAAGAGAGGTGGGCGGGGCTTCAGTTCCAGAGCTTGGAGTCTGAGTCAGAGACAAGGAGGGAGAGAGGAGGAAGACAGAACAAGGCACCATGGGGTAGGTAGATTGTGAGACTGGCCTGATGGAGTAGGAGTGGCTCAGATGGAACATGGCAAGTGATATCTTGGGATTACTGACAGAGAAGTAGGCAAAACAGCATAGGGGGTTGATATCTGCCCAGTTTCGATGCTTTAAAGCTTATTATAAACATAAAGGTTTTGGGTCTTTTATTTGGAAACTAGATGATTAAAGGTGGGGTAGAAACCCTCCAAATAATATTTACTGGAATATTTTCCTTCCTGAGATGGTATTGCATACACTCGGGCAAGTCAAGGATAATGGCTTGCTAAGTAAGAGTTAAGGGAACTAGGAGTAAGTACATTTCTTCCATTTCTGATGCAAGTGATGTACTCCTTTAGCCCTTAGCCATGGACCATCTGAGGAAGACTGAGCAAAGGGGAAGATTGACAGATAAGCAACTAGGCGGACAGCTCGTGAACATAAGCCGTGTTAACCCTGACAGTGACCAGGACGGATACGACTTAGAGCCAAGTTTTCCCTTCAGAAAACCACAGCACACTAACATTTAAAATTGGGGTCATTTAGGCTTTCCAGCGTTTATTGGGAGTATTCAAGGTGACCTATAGTCAGCCAATAGTAAGTCTGAAACCCCAGAGCCCTGCAGCACCTTGAAGACTCTCAGTGTTTTACTCCGTGGCTTGGCTCCTCCTTTCTAACTGGGTTTGGGATCCAGCTTATGCCCACTGGGTACACACTGAATTGCTTTCTCTTTGCCAGTGTCCCTCAACATACCAGAGGGGAAAGGGCTGAGTGAGGTTGGGTTTATTTCTGTTCATCCTCTCACTCCTGGGCCCATCCTAGTGACCACACAGGAAGCCAGATGTTAAACAGTTCTCACACAGAGGCCTTACTATTTTATACATAAGTGAATTTATTTCTAAGGTTTTTCTATTTCAGGGAAATATATTTTTGGAGAGTATCCCTTAATTTAATGGTACATTCTTTTATGAAGTTTTATCTCATATCTTTTAAAAGGAGAAAGGCGGGCTGGAGAGGTGGCTCAGCAGTTAAAGAGCACTGACTGCTTTTCTGGAGGTCCTGAGTTCAATTCCCAGCACCCACATGGTGGCTCACAACCATCCGTAATGGGATCTGATGCCCTCTTCTGGTGTGTCTGAAGATAGCTACAGTGTACTTATGTACATAAAATAAATAAATAATGTTTTTTAAAAAAGAAGAAAGCCGTGCGTGGTGGCGCACGCCTTTAATCCCAGCACTCGGGAGGCAGAGGCGGATTTCTGAGTTCGAGGCCAGCCTGGTCTACAGAGTGAGTTCCAGGACAGCCAGGGCTACACAGAGAAACCCTGTCTCGAAAAACCAAAAAAAGAAGAAGAAGAAGAAGAAGAAGAAGAAGAAGAAGAAGAAGAAGAAGAAGAAGAAGAAGAAGAAGAAAGACTGCACAGTTGAGCTGAGGCAGAGCCAATACATTGAGTAGATTACTGTAAAATGTTATTTGAGAAGTAATTATTTTTATTAAAAATTGTTTATTTGTCTTGGATATAATTTTAAGGTTGTGAATATTGAAAGATTACTTTGTTTTTTAGCAACGGTTTTCTATCCCCTTGCCTTGCCCCACAGAAAACCAACTTCAAGTGAAAGACCCACAACGTGAGGACTCCCTCACGTTCTGACTCAGGAGAGGCGACACCCCAAAATCACCCACAAGAAACGGTCTTGCTGCAACTTGCAAGAGGATTTTTATTCGAGAGCGTTCTCGGGCCCATGGTCATACACCACGCAGGGGTAGAGGACCATGGCGCCCCGAGTAGCTGAGTAAGGGGGTATTTAAAGGAAGAAACCACAATTCATGGAGGTGGGGAGGGTGTTGTTGGAAAATACCAAAAATACCAGTTAAGAGTCACAAGGAAGTATAAAGTCACAAGTGTCAGGTTATCTCTCAAGACAGTTTCTAAGAGCCCCTAACAATCTAAGAGCCCCTAAAGATAGCACATTTGCATTGCAGGTTCCAGTAATGGTCAGGGTGCCATTCTTTGAATTGAACCCAGGAAGCGGGTAGGTGGAGGAATGTCGCTATCTGTTTTATGACCAGTACCTGGAGCACTAAGCCACAAAGGCTACACTCCCAAGCCTGGGCCCAAAAGCCTTGAATTTTGTTTTTACTTTGCTATACTTTTTTAATACTTCTTCATTCCCCACTTCTTCTAGTTAATAGTTCTAATCTTAGAACTAGACACTATCTTCTCCCTGACATAGTTGATCCTTTAGGGCATGGTACTGTTATCTCAAAACTAAAAGCCACACTGCATTAATTCTTGTTTTAATAAAGGTGACTTGCCTATTTAACACACATGGACCTATAATGAAAAGCAGAAGCAAAATCAAAAGGGGTCTCATAAAGGTAGAAAGTAGGGTGGTCAAGAGTACAAGATAAGGGCCTTTCCACCCGAGTCTCAAGGTTTTCTGCGTGGAGACGTCTAGCAGGTCTTCTGGAGCAGGCCTTCTGGAGCTGCTTTTTTGCTCGCTGTCTCACTCACTGGAGCACCTTGAGCCTAGAGAACAAAGGCTGGGAAAGCAGCATGTCAGCACTATGTACAGAGGCTATTTTTACCAGTGGAGGGGGCCCCCTGTAGAGTAATTTATAAGGGGGTCAGTCTAAACTGTCCAGGGGTGTTTCTATCCCTGAAGAGCAAAGGGTAGGAGAGGAGAGCTATCCAATCATTAGCGCCAGTCTCCGCTGTCAATTTGGTAAGGGTCTCTTAATGGTTCTATTTATTTTCTCTACCTGTCCTGAGCTTTGGGCCTGCATGCACAATGTAACTTCTAACCGATCTCTAATATCTTGGCCAGTCCCTGATTTACCTGGGCAACAAAGGCAGGTCCATTACCTTGGGAAGATTTCTTTTAGGATCTTTAGTCCTGGTAGGAAAAGCTTCTATCTATCTTGAAACGGTGTCTATAAACACTAACAAGTACTTGTTGCAATATCTAGCTGGCTTAATTTCTGTAAATTCTACCTCGTCATAGCACAGGCCTTGCAGCTTTTGGCTATTTCTTCTGTCAAGTCAGAGAGTCCTATAACATAGTAGTCAAAGGACCTAACCACACCTTTGAATTTCTTGGCCCCCAGGTGGGTCAAATACTGTCCAAACTTGATAGTGCTCAGGGGTGTATCTAAAGCTGGTCTCTCTGATGTCATAATAATCTTTAGGCTCCTTGACTGCCAGGATCATTGCTCCTTGGGCCACCTGTTTGGTGGTTAGATCTGCCATCTGATTTTCTTTAGCCACAGCATCTTAGGTTTTTTTCTACAGATGTCAACAGCCCTCTTTGTCTGTATATTGCTCCGTACAGTGGCAAAAGCATACCTGCTGTCAGTGTAGACTTTTCTTTTGCCATTCATAGAGCTTGTCTCAAAGTCACAAGTTCAGCTTTCTGGGCCAACGTACCTTCAGGGAGGCTGCTGGCCTAGATCACTTGCTTTTTGTCCACCACCATACTGCTGTCCCCGCCTTCTGCTTACCTTTAACCTCGAGGCTACTGTCATCAGTGTACCAGCTCGAACCCTCAGGCCAAGGCTGATCTGATCCTTCAGATCATTTCAGCGCAGTGGTGAGTAGGTGCAGTCTCACACAGTGGGACAGCAGGTGGAACGAAGCGAAGGTCACTCGTTCAGTCAACAAAAAGCTCTGATGTGTCACAGGAGCGTTGGTAGTCATCCAGTCAGGGGGCTTTTGGATAATGCTTTCAAGAGCGTGGGATGCCATTACAGCTAGTTACTGTCCCAGAGTGAGCTTGTCAGCATCCTTGACAAGCAGATTATGGCAGCAATAGCTTTCAGGCAAGAAAATCACCCGCTGGCAACAGGGTGTAACTTCTTGGATAGGTAGAAGCCAGCAAGTACCCAAGAATTTTCTTACTTGCCTTGGCGTAGTTAGCCACTACTTCCCGTCTCGAAGGGTGTATCTCAAGTAAGTAACTTCAGTCTGACACAGCTGAGTCTTTTTAGCTGAGGCTCGGTCTTCAGTTGCCCAGGTTTCCTGTCTAGATCCTGTCTTTTTCTTTCTCTCCTATCAAATTTCTCTCTTGTCTAAGATCCCTCCTGTTTTCTCTTTCTTCTGCCTCCCGCCTCTCTCTCTCTCTCACACACACTTTCTCTGCCTCTTTCACTAATCACATAACTGTCTCCCTCTCATAATACACCTTCTAATCTCTGAAGTTTCTTTCTGATATCGGGAGCCAACTGCCTTATGAAGGCCGGCCAGGCCACTGAGGCCTTCTGGGCTTCCTAGGTAAGATCAAAGGGAGTGAACTGCCTGAAGGCTTCCATAAGCCTTTCAAGGAACATTGAGGGAGGTTCGATCGGCCCCTGCATTACCTCTTACCTTAGCCAAATTAGTGGGCCTGTCTCGAGGCACCTTGGAGACCAGAGCCTGGCATTAGATTTTCAAGCTCTCCTTACCTTCAGCCATGTCGCAGTCGCAACTGGGGCGAGTCAAAAGGAATCCCATGTCAATCTCATTTTGTAGCTGTGTAGACCGCCCATTGGCTCCCGGGCTATTTTTCTAGCCTCTAACAGAATTCTCTCTCGCTCTTCGGTTGTTAAGAGCATCTGCAACAGCTGTTGACAATCATCTCAAGTAGGCTGATGAGAAAACATAAGGAACTCTACCAACCCTGTGAGGCTTTGGGGATCCTGAGAAAGGGGGTGGTTAGTTTTCCAGTTATAAATACCAGCAGAGGAAAATGACCAGTACTGGAGGGTTAAAGTTTGAGCGGGTCCAACAGAGTCCGCCCGGACTCTGTGCTCTGCAGCTCCATGTACCCGCAGCGGTCCGTCTCTCGACACCCCAAGGGGTTTGGGGTTCCCTCCGTGGCTGGGGTTGAGGCTGTGGATAAGGGGAAGGTTGTGGACTAGGCCACTCAGGAGGCTTCATACAACCACAATTTTGAGAAGCAAAACCAAATTTTAAACAATCTATTTTTTTTTAAATGAACTCTAAAAACATTACTTGCTACAAAGTTTGGCTGTCCGTTCCTGCACACAAACACAAGAAGGTGTAGCCGCCAATATATCTGTTACAAATCGGGTTTCTAGGATAAGAATTAAAACATATTTATACTTTTGAAACTATTTAGAAACAAAAATGAAATGGCCGCATACATTTGCTCATTTAAACCAAACAAAATTCTTAATTTTTCTAGCTGTAACTTCAAGAGAGGAGCACCTTGTCACCTGATGAATCTAATTATCACAAGCACAGAGATTTTTGTAGAACTTGAGAAGCTGCTGGTCCCTATAAGAGCAGCATTTATAATCAGCTCCTAGCAGGGCTTCTCTAGCCACACTAGATTCCTAACTACAGGTGCAGGGCCCCAAAGACCAATTAATACTGTTTATTTTATTTTATTTTTTTACCAAATTATCCCCAGATAGTCGGAGAGTACTGCTTTTCTCAAAACCCATTCTCTCACATCTCAGGTGTAAACTATCTCTAGTCAGGGTATAAAGCACCTATGAGAATTACCTTTGCTTTTCTAGATTTTCACATAGCTCTAAACACATACACAAAAACACATAAAACAGAAACCAACAGATCCAGACACATTTGAACCTTTCTTGTCCTCTACAAGCAGGCAAAAGAATTAGACGATTTTGGAGGGGGAAGCTTCCGCTTCAACAGAACTCGGTCCCTCTGACCGATCCGGAGACGGCCAGGCGTCCCTGGCTCTCCTTACCTCCCAGGGCGTCCCCCGGGGCCACAGCCTGTGGTCCTCCTAGCACGTCTGCCGACCACAGTCCTCCAGTCCTTACGGCCCAAAAGGACAGCTGCAAATACCGACCGCGCGCGCATTTCAGACCCCATCACCCCATCGTCTACAAACACCAGCATCCATTTCTACCTAGACGACCAAAACCAGAGAAGCACACTTGTTCCTCACTCTGCCAGGTGTAAAACCAAGGCACGAGGTGGGACTCGAACCCACGATCTCGCAACCCGAAAACCAAGACACAAATTTAATAAACTCAGATGGATCCGAACTCAGACTTCGCCATGCTTCAGAAACATAGGACAAGACACAAACAACCCAACACAACAAGCACATGTTCCAACGTTCGTTTCAGAAAACAGACACTCAAAACAGAGACACCGGCCGGCACACACACAAGAGGGGATCCCCATACCTCCAAGTCGGTTCTCGGGTGTGAGGGGTGGTCGCGTTTCCCGGCCAATGCACCAAATGAAAGACCCACAACGTGAGGACTCCCTCACGTTCTGACTCAGGAGAGGCGACACCCCAAAATCACCCACAAGAAACGGTCTTGCTGCAACTTGCAAGAGGATTTTTATTCGAGAGCGTTCTCGGGCCCATGGTCATACACCACGCAGGGGTAGAGGACCATGGCGCCCCGAGTAGCTGAGTAAGGGGGTATTTAAAGGAAGAAACCACAATTCATGGAGGTGGGGAGGGTGTTGTTGGAAAATACCAAAAATACCAGTTAAGAGTCACAAGGAAGTATAAAGTCACAAGTGTCAGGTTATCTCTCAAGACAGTTTCTAAGAGCCCCTAACAATCTAAGAGCCCCTAAAGATAGCACATTTGCATTGCAGGTTCCAGTAATGGTCAGGGTGCCATTCTTTGAATTGAACCCAGGAAGCGGGTAGGTGGAGGAATGTCGCTATCTGTTTTATGACCAGTACCTGGAGCACTAAGCCACAAAGGCTACACTCCCAAGCCTGGGCCCAAAAGCCTTGAATTTTGTTTTTACTTTGCTATACTTTTTTAATACTTCTTCACAAGCAGCTTGCACCTGAGAGTGTGCTGAAGAGGAGCCCATTTCGTCAATAAAGTTGAGTGTCCAAAAAAAAAGGGGGGGGGGGGCGTCTGGCGAGATGGCTCAGCCGTTCAGAGCAACCACATGGTGGCTCACAACCATATATAATGACATCTGATGCCCTCTTCTGGGGCGACTGAAGACAGCTACAGTGTACTTACATATAATAAATAAATAAATCTTAAAGAAAAAACAAGGAAGAAAGAAAAATAGAGGATTTTTTTTTTTTTGCTATGGTGATATTATCAATTATGGCCAATAAAATTGCTTTAAAATTATTCAACATGTGGCCTCTTCTCTTACCCCCTCCTATAAGAACATCATTCACAAACGTTTAAGATGCCTCTGCGCCGGGCGTGGTGGCGCACGCCTTTAATCCCAGCACTCGGGAGGCAGAGGCAGGCGGATTTCTGAGTTCGAGGCCAGCCTGGGCTACAGAGTGAGTTCCAGGACAGCCACGACTACACAGAGAAACCCTGTCTCGAAAAACCAAAAAAAAAAAAAAAAAAAAAAGATGCCTCTGATGTAGTATTTCTTACTGTTCAACTCAAGAATCCACGTGAATGGACACATCCACTCTGAACAGTAGAGGGCACTTATGTACACAATACAGATTTTGAAGAGCAGCTGAATGGGCGTGCAGACTCCACACTCTCATGCTTGAGCCTTGGCAGGGATGCACTTAATGCGTGCAATTACCGTTCAGAGAGCTCGGTCACTCATCCCTCTTTGTGTTTAAAGCCCCACTTCCTACACAGTGGGTCATACCCACAGGAAGCCGTATGGGACCAGGTAACTCGGTGTGAAGGTCATAAAAAGTCTGGCAATTAATTCAAAATTAAACACACGGTGAATCCGAGGTGTTTCTGGTGGTGCCTGCTTCCACTGCATCATGTGACTAACTTCACTGCAGCCCCGGCAGTGAATGACTTACATTCATGCTTTGAACTGTTTGTCCATGAACCCTGTCTGAAGCACTTCAGTGTGGATTCAAGACGACTGTATATTATGGACTTCAGTGATTCTACTGTTCATTAAAAGTTTTTTATTATTATTATTATTATTATTATTATTATTATTATTTTGTATTTATTTATTTTATGTATGTGGCTACACTCTCTGTTTCTTCTTCAGAGGCACCAGAAGAGGGCACCAGATCCCATTACAGATGGTTGTGAGCCACCATGTGGTTGCTGGGACTTGAACTCAGGACCTCTGGAAGAGCAGTCCATGCTCTTAACCACTGAGCCATCTCTCCAGCCCCATGCTTTGTATTCTTATAGAAAACCAATGCTTTAGTTATAGAAAACAAAGATCCCCTGTATTTGCCTACTATAATTCTTCAGCATTGGAAGAATCAAATGAATGTATTTTTGGACAGTTTTGTGTTAGAATATTTGGTTTTAAAGATTGCTGTTTGAGTTTCTGACTTGGGCTTAATAAAAATTTGCTAAATGAGGGGCCAGGGAGATGGCTTAGCATATAAAGCGCTCCCTATTCTTGCAGAGGATTAGAGTTTTGCTCCCAGTTTGCAACTGTGTGTTAACTCCAGCTTCAGGGAATCTGATGCCCCTGGCCTCTGTGGGTACCTGAACTCATGTGTACAACCACTTTCCAATTTGTATGCAATTAAAAAAATAGCACAATCTAAAAATTGTTAAATGAATTTTGGCTTAGAATTAGGACAGTATTTTCAGCAATTTCTGAAATGTCCCTAAACATACTTCTGCTATTTTTGTTTGTTTATTCATTTGTTTTTATTGTGTATTTATGCAAAGTAGCCTTCGCAGCATTGGCCATTATGAAATCAAAGTACTTATCAGCTCTGAAGAACTATATCACATGCAGATATATATGCACATCTGCAGATGCTATGTCACATGTTTACCCAAAACATAACTCTTTATGCAAAATCAAAATCATATACGTCTCATCAGTCTGTCAATTTGCATTTGTTTATAATAAATGGTAAAAGTGCCGGGCACTTGGGAGACAGAGGCAGGCAGATTTCTGAGTTCAAGGCCAGCCTGGTCTACAGAGTGAGTTCCAGGACAGCCAGGGCTATACAGAGAAACCCTGTCTCGAAAAAAACCAAATAAATAAACAAATAAATAGATAAATGGTAAAAGTATAAGGATATTAAGATATTAAGAATTATTCCAGTGGACCCAGGAGGATGGGTCTCTGGGACTTGCTGGCTCTCTGGTCAGTGAGAAACCCTGTGTCAAAAAAAACACGGAGGAGAAGCAATTGAAGAAAACTGTGAGTGTTGACATCTGGCCCTCACTTGCACCCATACAGAAATGTGCATGTGTGCTCTCACATGTGCGCACACACACACACACACACACACGCATAAACATGTGCACAGACATTCAAAAGTATTTCCTTCTTTCTTTCTTTCTTTTTTTTTTTTTCCCGAGACAGGGTTTCTCTGTGTAGCCTTGGCTGTCCTGGAACTCACTTTGTAGTCCAGGCTGACCTCGAACTCAGAAATCCGCCTGCCTCTGCCTCCCAAGTGCTGGGATTAAAGGCATGCGCCACCACGCCCGGTCAAAAGTATTTCTTAGGCAAAAGGCGGTTGCAAGTAGAGAATGTTGAAGAGTTCTTGGCTTGAAGCAACAGAATAAAGAGACTGGCTATTTGAAGGTGTTGTAGCCTGTCTAAAAGGAGATGGGAACAGAAAACATCATCAGTAATGCTGCAGAGGGGACACTGTTAGCAACCAGGTGTCCCCTCCGTCTGCCCCAGGGACCTAGGGACAGCAGGATACGTCATCACTAGCTGCCACATCATCACTAGCGCCAAGACCCAACACATTCTTGCCGTTGCCACAAATGGCATATCTTCCCGCTGTGCGTGCGCCTCGTCTCTCCGCTTTTCTTCATCCCCCTACCTTTGCCCAGAGGAAGCCTCTGTTTACCCACTTCCCACCCCTGTGCTCATGCGCAGTGAACCTCTCACGTGAGATCTGTCGCATAGAGTGACTGTGTGACATCCATCACTTCGGTCATACTTTCACAAGACTGCCTTGAGCTCTGTGAGCTCCGCGTACTCAGAGGTGCACATCGTGTTGAGATGCCAAGGCAGTGCTTGCTGGGAGCTGCTCCGGGACTCATACGGGATCTTGGTTCTGTTTCTCTAGGCCTGGCCTCTCCTCTCTCTAGAACTTCACAACTGGGTCTTTCAATTTCTGCTCGGAATTCCTCCTGCATGCCTAATGGGCACTTCAAAAATTACTTGGGCTGAACAGAACTCATGATCAACTTTGTATCCCAGCCCCCAAAGGAAAGGAATGAGTTATGTCCTTACGAGTCATCCTCATAGCCGAGCATGGCACCAGGTTGCACTCAACTACCCAGGTCAAAAATAATCAGGTACGGGATTCTTACCATTCCCCAACTTTTCTGATTCAAAGTGAGCCCTACCTAGTCTCCTTCCAAGGCATGTCCAGCACCGCCCTTTTCTTGCTCTGTCTTTTACGCTAGCTCTGTCTTTTTAGCTAGTGTAAGCCACCATGTTCTCTGGCCCAGACTTCTACCAAGAACCTTCTAATGGCTTCCTCTTCCTCTTTCAAGTGCAGCCACGCCCAGCTTGATACTCCTCACCCCACCCCTCTCCCCCCAGCGCACTTCTATCACACTTAGCATGAAAAGCCAGGGGCCTTTCTAAGGTCCTTCCTGAATGCCTTATCCACTTAGATCTTGAACACTCACCCACCGGGCTCCTGCCCGCACCGCGAACTCAGCCCTACTGCCTGTGCTATGAACCTTGCTTCCAGGCTCCTCTGTCCTCAAAGCTGCCGTTCGTGTTAGATACTTTCCTGAATCCCCGATGAGGAGCAACTTAGGGGATGAAACGTTTATTTGGGCTGCAATTTGAGGGATGGAGTCCGTTATGGTGAGGAAGGCCTGGCACTGGCCAGGCAGCAGAGTGTGGACAGGAAGTGAGAATGGGCTATAAAACCTTAAGATCTCTTCACAGTGACCTCCTTCTGTCAACAGCTCTTAAAGGTTCCACAGCTTTCAAAAAACGCTCAACCAACTGGGATGTCAACCAAATGTTCAAGCACACAGCCTGCGGGGGGTGGGGGTGGGGGGCACATTTCACATTCAAACCGCAAGCGCTTCCTTGATGCATCTAACTCCCAGATGTCAGCTCTTCAGAGAGGCAGCTCTAGATCTGTCTTTGTGGCTATGGTAAGACTCTGACCGGAAGTTACATAAGGGAAGGGAGAGGAAAGAATGTGCTTGGCTTAGATTTCTGTGTGTGTCACAGTCCTTCACTGAGGGAAGCTGGGGACAGGAGATTGATGCAGAAACCAGGCAGGAAGGAGGTCACTTGCTAGCTCACAGGCTTATGCTTAGTTAGCTTTCTTAGCCCAGGACCACCTTCCTAGGGAATAGGGCTGCCAACAGTGGACTGGGTCCTCCTCTATCAATTGAAGATTAAGAGAGCTGGGCATGGGAGTATATGCCTTTTAATTCCAGCCCTTGGGAGGCAGAGGCAAGGTGGATCTCTGAGTTCAAGTCCTGCCTGGTCTACAGTTTGAGGCCAGCCAAGGTTACATAGTGAGATCCTATCTCAAAAAATATTTTTTTGCGGGGCGTGGTGGCGCACGCCTTTAATCCCAGCACTCGGGAGGCAGAGGCAGGTGGATTTCTGAGTTTGAGGCCAGCCTGGTCTACAAAGTGAGTTCCAGGACAGCCAGGGCTATCAGAGAAACCCTGTCTCGAAAAACCAAAAACAAAAACAAAAAAAAAATATTTTTTTAAAAATTAAGACAATCCTCCATAGACATGTCCAAGGCCAATCTTACCTAGGCAGTTTCTAACTTTTGGCCTACCTTGTTGGGGCCAGCCTGCAGCTCTCATGTCTGGGTTCGAGCCTGGGATGCATCTTGGAACTGAAAGAAAAGAGGGAATCTAGGCTGGTAGAGAAAGAAATGGAACCAAGACAATATTCTGATCAAGGTTCAACTTTAATGTCAGCGAACACGCTTTATAAAGAAGAAGGGAGACCCATTCCCAGTCAAGCAAAGTTCCTTTGAAGTTGTCAGATCAGCCTTTTAGTAAGAACCCTCGAAAATCACAGTTCACAGCTAACTCCGGAAGATCTGGGAGAACCCGGTTTGGCCTCAGGCAGGTAGCAGGTAGTGGCACATCATTGAGAGAGAGGAGAAGCAGCACAGCAGGTAGCTCTGCCTCAGTGGTGGACGGTCTGAGCCAGCCTAGCTAGGCTGGAAGGAGGTAACACTACCTCTCAGATGATGCTAGGCCATGTCATATTGACAATTAAAGCTAACCAGGAAGAGACACTCTGATGTTCTTTTCACCAGCCCTACCCGGACCCTGTATGAAATACCCAAGCACCAACTGGTGTTACCCACCAGCTCCAGCCTGCAGCATCCCGGTACCTTCATATCCCGTGTTCAAGGGATCTCTGAGGATCACACCTCCCGAGATTACTACGGAATACAGGAAGAGAATTGAAAGAATAAGCCGCCATTAAGTAAGCCAAAGCATGTGTTTCAGAGGACCTGCATCATCCCTAACCTAGTGACATCGATCTGCATCATCCCTAACCTAAAACCAGGGGCTGGATGATTTTAGAATCCAGGCCAAATACGACTATATCCATGGGAACAGACACAGTGAAACAGCACCGCTGAATCAGACTTCTCCCTGGGGTTTCCCTGACACAGTCCACACATCTTTCCCTTTAGTGATCAGCAGATACTCACCGAACATCCACTGTGACACACACAGGAAAAGTCACTATAAATATAAGGAACCCTTGTTATGTTTCTCCTCACCTTCTCTCTGTCCAACCTCTCTCTCTTTCTCTCTCTCTCTCTCTCTCTCTCTCTCTCTCTCTCTCTCTCTCTCTCTCTTTCTTTCTACAGCATAGACCACGGATGCATAAAAACCCGTCAAGCTTGCTTCTAATGCATGCTTCATTATCTGAGAGGCCGCTGCAGTGTCTGGTCAGTTAAACCTATCATGATAGTGACTTGACATGACAACTTTGACCACACTATGGTCATTGAAGAGAGGCATTCTATCCTCTTATCCCCCTTTCTCCCCACTCTGCCTCATTTTATCTTGTGTGTGTTCATGTGTGAATGCGTGTGTGTGTGTATGTGTGTGTGTGCACACATGTGTATATTCATATGTCACAGCACCTGTGCATGTGCCCCAGAACATGTTTGGAGGTCAGATGGCAACTGTCCTGTTAGTCCTAGCCTTCCACCTTCATGACTAGTCTCTCGTTATTTTGCAAATGCACATGTTATGAGCTTCTAGGAATTAGCCATCTCTCTCTTCCAGTTTGCTTTAAAAGCAGTGGGATCACAGATGTGTATCTCCATATCTGGCTTTATGTGGGCTCTGGGGACTCTAGTTCAGGTCTTCACTATCACATAGCAAGTGCTTTTGCCTACTGAGCCGTCTCCCTACCTGGTCTCTTTTTGAGTCAAGGTCTCAGGAAAACCAGGCTGGTCTTGAACTTGCTGTGTAGCCATAGATGACTTCGAACTAGTTTTAATTTAATTTAATTTTGTTTGAGTGAGTTTTGTGTATGTACATGTGCCATGTGCACCTTAATGCAAGGTTGCATTTGCCTATGAGCATGGAAACCAGAGAAGGATGCCAGGGCCTCCCTCTATTGCTTTCTGCTTTGTAGCTTTGGACCAGGGTCTCTCATAGACCAGGAAGATGGGCACTTTGGGTAGGCTGGCTGGATAGTGAGCTGGTGGGATCAGCTTGTCTCCATTGTACAATGTCAGGGTTCAGACACCCAAAGCCATTATCTAGCTTTTATTTATTTATTTTAATGTGTATTCTGAGGGATTTGAACTTGGATCCTCAAGCTTGCAGAGTTAGTGCCCTTATTCACTGAACCATCTCTCAGCCCACCTGCTGGAATTATAGCCATGTGTCACCACCCCTAGATATTCTGGTCTTTTAAGGTCTGAATCCACCATAATCCTTAAAAATCAACCAAGCTTTTACATATGCCTGTGGAAATACCTTAGAAAATCACAAGGCAAGTGAACCTTATGTTTTATTTTTTTAAATTTAAAAATTAAATAAAAAATTTAAAAATTATTTATTATTATTATTATTATTATTATTATTATTGTGTGTGTGCAGGTATGGCATACATGCCTCAGCAAGAGTGTGAGGCCACAGGCTGATGCTGTAGAGTCAATTCTCTTTTCCTACCTTTATACAGGCTTGACAGATCAAACTATAGTTTCACAGCAAAGCACCTATAGCAGCTGAGCCTCATCTCACTGGTCCCGGACTTCTCTTTGTTCCAATATGTCTGCCCTCTGATTCTCCAAAATGCCCTCCCATGAGCTCTGCTTCCCCAGGGGCCGCTACAATGTTTCCTCTCCTCATCTTCAGTGAACCCCCCTAAATGTGTGGAGTAAGGCGCGATTATGGTCATTAGCACACATGTGGGAATGGCTGACATCTTAACTCCCCCATACTTTCCCTTAGAGAATCTCTTGACAAAGCTCTAAGAATAAATTTTTTCGTTGCTCTTGTCTTACTTTATTTTTTTTACAGAATTTCAAGCAAGAGTATACTGCATACTAAGCTCCTCCCTGCCTTTTTGGCCCCTGCTCATTATCTTTGCTCTCAGTTTACTTCCATGCCGCATGTACGTACGTGATTCTATGTATGAAATGTACAAATCACAAACTAGAGAAAACATAATAGTTGTTCAGAGACTGGCTTAATTTGATGAACATTAACGTCCTAGCTTTAATCGCCAACTTGACACAACCCTGAGTCACCTGAGAAGGGACTGTAGTTGAGTAATTGCCTAGCTCTTATTGGCCTACGGGCATATCTATGGGGGATTGATTTAAAGCCTGTGTTACAGGAGGTTCCAGCCCACTGTGGGCAACACCATTCCCTGTGTATGTGGTCTTGGTCTGTATAGAAAGCTAACTAAGCATACGCCATTACGCCAGCCAGCAAGTGGCTGCCTCCGTGGTTTCTGCTGAATGTCCTTGGCTTTGAACAAGTTCCCTGGTTAGAGGTGATGCTGTGTGGAGGAACAAGCAGACATGTGCTTTCAAGCTCCTGCTTGTCCCCGATTCTTGTCCTGAATCCCC
Organism: Mus caroli; assembly: GCF_978045245.1. NCBI lineage: Eukaryota > Metazoa > Chordata > Mammalia > Rodentia > Muridae > Mus > Mus caroli. The sequence goes on from NW_028227272.1 coordinate 87,262,250, forward strand.
TCAGTAACGGACTGTGACCTCATGACGATATAAACCCTTTTCTTCCCTAAGCTGTTTTTGGTTATGGTGTTTGTCACAGCAACAGAAAGGAGACTAGGGCAATTATCTATCTTCAGTTATATTCACTTTCCTGCAGATGGCATAACTTCTTCTTCTATGGATGAAAATAATTAGTGTATGTTAGAAATGGCATCTAATGGTTCACGTTTACAGGTGCTGTGAGCCAGCTTAGGTTCAGCTACATACAAACAGAAAACATACCCTGCTAATGCCTGCTAGTCTAACTGTCCCCCTCCCAATTCCACTAAGCTACTCCCCAAATTAGAAATTTAGAGTAGAGGATCACTAACAGCCAGTGTCAAGGTCAAGTCTGCAGGGTCACAGGCTGCTGAGATTTAAAATAGGGATAATATACAGTGTTGAGATGAACCTGACTGTGCAGAGTGTTTGTGGGCAAGTGGCTGTGGAATGGATAAGACCTGGATGATTGTTCCATCTTGGCTACCAAGAAGAGGAGAGAAAGGGTCGAGCACGTGCTGTTCTGAGCCTCTGTCGGGGCACCTGCCATTCTAGGCTGATGCTCAGCCTCCCACAGTCTTAACTAAAACTGACTCACTTTCACTTCTCTGAGTCCTCAGTACATTTTTCTATTTTAAAATGATTTACTTGTTTATTTTAGGTCTACATGTATATTTGTATACTATATGTGTGCCTGGTACCTGTGGAGGCCAGAACAGGGTGTTGGATGGCTGTGAGCCACTATAAGGTTGCTGGGAAACAAACTCGGGTCCATTGGAAGAGTAATCAGTGCTCTTAATTGCTGGGCCATCTCTCCAACCCCTTGTATCCACTACTCCTATTTATTATGAACTGAGGACTGTCGCTTCTATTTCCCTCTCTCCATATATATATATATATATATATATATATATGCATGTATGTGTGTGTATGTATATACATATGTGTAAGTATATATACATATACACATATACATACATACATATACACATATATACATACACACATACACATATACACATATACACATATATACATATATATATACACATATACACATACACACATACACACATACACAAATATACACATATACATATGTGTGTGTATGTATATACACATAAACATTAGGTTTTAGATTTTTTAAAATGAATTAACATGGTAATAAAAGTACAGCCTGAATTTGGAAAGTAAGTGGTCATGGGTTCAGCGGCTTCAGACAGACTGGACAGATAATTTCTAACGTTCCAGAATGTAGTTGGATAACTCTTGACAAGAAGTGGATACTCTAAAACGGCCTGACGGGAATGTTCGTTGTGTTTGAGGTAAACATGCCAGTTACCAGATCTGAGTGTTACAGCTTGGCTTCGTGGATTGAAACACCACACTGTACCCTATCAATACATGAAACTACTGTGTGTTATCCAAAACTATAAAATATATATCCTCAAGTTGGTGCCTCTGAAATTCTGCACTGTACACCTTGCCCACCACTCTCCATTCAGAGTGGAGTGTGGCTCACTTCAGCACAATCTACTGAAGGAACAATGCTCAGTGAGGGTTTATCAGCATTCTCCTCAGTCTTCTGGAGATCTGTGGGTGCATTTATAAATTTATGATATAGCCAGGGCTGGCTTGAACTCCTGATCTACCAACCTCCATCTCCTAAGTCCTGGGATTATAGTGTGTACTACCAATGCCCAGATGTGGGGCATATTTTTGTAGTGGCAGAAGTTGGAGACATTTCTAGTACTTTATAGATAAAAGCCAGGACTTTTATCCACCGTGTAAGATTTGAAGTTTTCCTCTGTGATGAAGAATTAATGCCTGCTAGACATTATTTTGTGCACATGTATGTGCATGCATGTATGTGTGCATATATGTGTGTACATGTGCATGTAGAGATCAGAGACAGATGTCGTGTATCTTGTCCAGTGCTCACCATCTTATTTTTTGAGATAGAGCTGCACTGAACCTAGAGCTCGCCAATTTGGCCAGACTGCCAAACCAGCAAGCTTTGGGGATCCATCTACCTGCCTCCACTCCTCCAGTGCTGGGGCTGCGCATATACACTCCCATGCCCCTCTTTTTCTCCCACATTGGTGGTAGAGATTAAATTCCAGTTCTTGTGCAAAGCAAGCACAAGGGTGAGAGGACTCACTTCACTAGCTGAGTTATCTCCCCAACCATCTGCATTGTTTTTAAATTGTTAATTACATTTATTCTCCCTGCCCCGTGTGTGTGTGTGTGTGTGTGTGTGTGTGTGTGTGTGTGTGTGCAAACACGTGCGGGTCAGATGACAACTTGTGGGAGTGAATTCTTTCCTTCTACCCCGTGGGTCCCAGGGATGGAGCTCAGGTCATCAGGCTTGTCAGCAAGTGCCTTTTACCTGCTGAGTCATCTCTCCAGCCATTTGCATTATTTCTAATGTCTAACTGGTCCTTAATGACAGTGAAAAACTCATTGGTCACAATCTAATGCCAGATTCGAATTCCATTTTATATATAAAACAAATGATTTTTTAAACCTTTAAGAGCGCTCCTTCTTAGAATGGGGAACAAAATACCCATGGAAGGAGTTACAGAGACAAAGTTCGGAGCTAAGATGGAAGGAAAGACCATCTAGAGACTGCTCCACCCAGGGATCCATCCCATATACAACCACCAAACCCAGACACTATTGCATATGCCAGAAAGATTTTGCTGACAGGACCCTGTTATAGCTGTCTTTTGTGAGGCTAAGCCAGTGCCTGGCAAATACAGAAGTGGATGCTCACAGTCAGCTATTGGATGGAACACAGGGCCCCCAATGGAGGAGCTAGAGAAAGTACCCAAGGAGCTGAAGGGGTCTGCAACCCTATAGGTGGAACAACAATATGAACTAACCAGTACCCCCAGAGCTTGTGTCTCTAGCTGCATATGTAGCAGAAGATGACCTAGTCAGCCATTAATGGGAAGAGAGACCCCTTGGTCTTGCAAACTTTATATGCCACAGTACAGGGGAATGCCAGGGCCAAGAAGTGGGTGGGTAGGGGAGCAGGGTGGGGGGGGGAGGGTATAGGGGACTTTTGGGATTAAACAAAACAAAACAAAACAAAACAAAACAAAACAAAACAAAACAAAACAAAACAAAACACTTTTCAGTGCTACACTTACGGGCTGGAGAGATGGCTCAGAGGTTAAGTGACCTGTCCAGGAGGTCCAGTTATTCGAGGGTCTTGAGGGGACCTTCTCCTAAGAACCAAATGGGGGGTAGAGAGAGACAAGAACCTTGTGCAATGAATGACACACGGAAGCAGTCTGAGTAGCATCAAGGTCCCGCTTTATTCAGAAAGGCTCAATGCTTAAATGCACAAACAAAAGGGGAAGTACTTTTCAGCAGGAGGGGTGGGGCAGTGGAAATGCACAAGCAAAAGGGGAAGTACAGGTACTTATCAGTGGGAGGGGTGGGGCAATAGAAATTTTTCTTTTGGCGACTACATGGGGAAGCAGGAACTTGGTGGTATCAGGGTGTGGTCAGGACATCTGGCGCCGATTTAGGGCTGAAACATTCTGTGGTTGTTCTCGGAACGGTGTGTCTGTGACCCACTTTTGACCCCCCTTTTCTTCTCGGGGGGAGAGGCCCAATTCAGAGATCAGGACAATAGCATTGCCTTAATAGCTCCCAACAGTTAAGAGCACTGGCTGCTCTTCCAGAGGTCCTGAGTTATGTATGCAGGCAGAATGCTGTATTCATAATAAACAAGCAAGCAAACTACACTTATTTATTTATTCAGTGTGTTTATGTATGTGTGTGCACGCCATGGCACACGTGTGGAGGTGAGAGAACAATTTGCAGAAGTCTGTTCCCTCCTCCCACCATGTGGTCCTGGGGACTCATGTTCTCAGGCTTGGTGGAGACTTTCCCTGCTCAGCCATCTCACCTGCCACAGATTCTTCTTGGTAAAATTTAAAAGAAATTGTTTGTTAAATGATACACAAGACATGAATGTTATAAGTCTGTACAAAGTCCACACATCCATGCACGGGTCCAAATGTGCAACATTTGATTCAGACTTAATGGAGACTAATGCTCTGCATTGTACACCTGCATGCCAGCAGAGGGCGTCAGATCCCATTGCAGATGCTTGTGAGCCACCATGTGGTTGCAGCAACTGCAACTCAGGACCTCTGGAAGAGCAGTCAGTGCTCTTAATCACTGAGCCATCTCTCCTGTCCCCCTTTTGTTTTTCTTTCCCCGTTCTTCCTTTCCTCTCTTTTCTTTTACTCTGAACAACACAGTACACTACTGTTACCTCAGTTCAATGGGCCGGCACCTTTAATTCCACCAACAACCTTTGTTCCCCTTTGCCTAATAACCAGGCATATTTGTAGAGTCTGGTGATGGAGGGGATCTTATCCCGCCCAAGGCAGCTATAGAAATGCCTCTGTCCTTCTTTTTTCCCTAAAAACTAACATGCTTAGAGCCACAGCAGGACATGTTCTGGAGAAGCAGGTGGGCTCCAGTCCAGACTCAGCCTCATTATCATTGTGCTTCATTGGTTTAGGTGTTATTCTGAGTGCTGTCTGTCTGTCCCCAAATTGCAGGGACAGAAACAGCTTTGTGACGGCCAGTGTAACCCATTCATTCTTTCCTTCGTGAGGAAATGGAGAATTGGCTGGTGACTAACTGCCCAGCTTGTGGGAGCAGAGGTAGACCTCTGCCAACATCCTCGGCTCTCTGCCCATAGCTCCTCCTGCACGCTTCGACTTTACAAAAATCATTTATTTCTGTCTTTTCCAACCCTAAGAACTGTGGGCTTTGACCTTCCGAAGGTATTTCATTCTTTGGACTAACGAAGTATGGGTATGCACGGGTCTGAAAGGCACTTAACAATAATTGGATCCGGCGCTTTCGTGGTTTTTGCTGCCTTTGCTGCCCGAGGCACATAATGAGGCAAGGAGGTGACTGCCGGGCATTCGGTTGGACTGCGTGGTATCAAGAAGATGCGGATAAATTGGAAGGGGTCTGAAGGAGATCAGCTAAAATGAGGAAAGGGGGAAAATTGAGGCAGCAAGACAGGGAATGCTTCGCTGAGCAGTCAGTCAGCTAGAAGAGAGAGCAGGCTCTGGGATGTCTATGAATATTTTCAAACTGGAATAAAATGGTAATTACTTTACTATTTTGGTGGGGCTAAGGAAAGGCACTGAGTAGATACAAAGAGAGAACGCTCGGTGCCAGCACCGGCTGCAGCCAGGACCTTTACCTTAATTCTCTGTTGAGCTCAGCTTTTGATATTCTGTTCCTACTGCAGCAGATGGCTGGGGTGACCACTTGTCTGGTTTGGCCTGAAACTCATGATTTACTTAAATTTGGGACTGTCAGCATTTAAGGCAGGGCAGTCTTGTGCAAACCAGGTCAAAATGTTACCTACTAACTGCATTGCTTAACCAACTGCATGTGAGAACACTGAACTGAGCCTAGCCTACCTGTGCATCTTTGGACATGAGAATGTAAAAGCAGGAGTCTTGTTGGCATGAGGATTTCAAGTCTTCTCCAAGACACGCTAAAGAGATCCCTGGCTGAGCCACAAGATACCCCACTTTGCAGTTCTGCATCTACCAAGAAGCAAAGACTGTTTGCCTGGACGCAACCCAGGGGCACCTGGGTTCTTTGAAAAGATGGAGTACGTGGCTTAAAGTCGCTCAGTGTAACGCATTATAGGACTTACATGTAGGCGGAGCCACCAATGTTTAATGGTGATGCAGATGCCATCCCTGTAAAACAACCCTCACTAGTTGGAGTGTGGTGCATCTGGAGTCCACCCAGGGAGGCCAGCATCAGGGCCCGCCCATTGAGAAGTGTTTGAAGTGGATCAGTGGTAGCAGAAGGCTGGCTGGTCTTTTTTTTTTTTCTTTTTTCTTTTTTTGTTTTTTCGAGACAGGGTTTCTCTGTGTAACTCTGGTTGTCCTGGAACTCACTCTGTAGATCAGGCTGTCATCGAACTCAGAAATCCGCCTGCCTCTGTCTCCCAAGTGCCGGGATTAAAGACATGCGCCACCACTGCCAGGCAAGTATGGACTCGGGCACCACGCGGTGGAAAGCCACGGCCGGGATTTGAACCAGGGAGTTCCGCATGCACAGACAGCTCCTCAGTAGCCTAACCTCGGGCCCAGCACGGTCACTTTTTAGTTGTAGGAAATGACACCCCTCGGACAATAGGAAAAAAAAAGAACCATTGAAAATGAGGAGAATAACATCTAATGAGAAAGCTCAAGAAGGCCCTCTAAGGCCGGGCGTGGTGGCACACGCCTTTAATCCCAGCACTCGGGAGGCAGAGGCAGGCGGATTTCTGAGTTCGAGGCCAGCCTGGTCTACAAAGAGAGCTCCAGGACAGCCAAGGCTATACAGAGAAACCCTGTCTCGAAAAACCAAACCAAAAAAAAAAGAAGGCCCTCTAAGAAGTGGGGGCCATTTGCAGAAACTTTCGTGAATCCTAATGCCATGTTGTGAGACTTCCTCCAAGCCAAATAGCATTTCTACCTGTATGCAACCTGTCAAAGTTTAAGTCTTATCCTGTCGGAGCAGAGAGACTCAGGGTCCCAGCCCCCAGGGACTATTTACTGGGAGAGTCAGGTAAGAAACAGGATCAAAGTAAATTGCCGAGAAGCAAACACAGGATGAAAAGAAAGAAATGTAGTTCAAGGCTGCCTGCTCCTGTCTGGTCAGGACTGGTCAGAACTGAGGCGTGGGTCAGGAGCAGACTGGGCATTTAGTAATCTGTCTCATGCACCCTGACTCCACGATGGTAGACTGACTTGTACGCAAGATAAAATGGCTGGCCGCCATTAACGAAAGAGCAGTGTGCCATAGGTATGACCTATTCGTCCTTGGGCGCATCTGGAGGACTGAAGAACACTGTGGAAGCAAGCAATAAGAGAAATGCCTAAGATCAGACCACGGAGAGGATGGTGTGTTGCCACAGTTTGCCCTGGTTGTAGATGCAGATTAAACAGCTCTGTGTCTGTGGTCACCACCCTCTACCACTTCTGTAGCATCTGCCTTGGTCTCCATCTTCCTTAAGGATTATCTGTCATCTTCCTCTTCATCTAAGTCCCAAGTGTGCCTAGTTCCAGGGATCTAAGTCCAAGGAGGCTGAGGAAGACAACGTTTGCAATTTTCCAGCTTCTGTCATGGCATCTGACTTTACATCCCCAAGCTCATGAAATAGGGACCCTCGCGGCTGGATACTCAGAGAGAATGACAGTTGTTCTTATAGTACCGGCTTCAGTGAGTGGCTCAATATCAACATAGACAGAGGCTTGTGGTCTTAAGCTCATGTTCCTCACCTGAGATGAGATGACCACCATTCATTCCTCCATGGAATGTGCTCCCCTGTTAAAGCCTAGTAGACTTCATTCGTATGTTCTAAGTCACCTTAAAGTTCAGGATTTCTGATCCAGGAGCACACACAGGGATTCCACCCTGCTTCTGTCCTGATACGCTGCCATCAACGGTGTCTTAGGCTTTCCATTGCTGGGAACAGGCACCATGATCGAGGCAACTCTTATAAGTACAACATTTAACTGGGGCTGGCTTACAGGTTCAGAGGTTTAGTCCATTTTCATCAAGGCAGGAAGCATGGCAGCATCCAGGCAGACGTGAGGCTGAAGAAGTTGCTGAGGGTTCCGAGAGTTCTACGTCTTGTTTCAAAGGGAACTGGGAGAAGACTGGCCTCCAGGCAGCTCTAGGAGGGAGCTCTCTCAAAGCCCAGCCCAACAGTGATACACGTCCTCCAACAAGGCCATACCTCCTAATAGTGCCACTTCCTGGGCCAAACGCATGCAAACCATCACACATGGGTAAATGTAGTAACGCTCATTACACACTTTACATAAAATAATGAAATGGGGACTGGAGAGAGAGCTCAGTGGTTAAGAGCACTGACTGCTCTTCCAGAGGTCCTGAGTTCAATTCCCAGCAACCACATGGTAGCTCACAACCATCCATAATGAGATCTGATGTTCTCTTCTGGTGTGTCTGAAGATAGCTACAGTGTGCTCATATACATAATATATAAATACACACACACACACACATTTAAATAAATGAATAGAATAAAAACAGGGAAATAAACAGAGAATAAAACTTGTTAAGATATCAGCCTTTTTGTTTCAGTGAGTTAATAGTGGGGTTTTTTTTTCATATCTGGTTAAGAGCCTTATGTTGTCAGATGCATCCTCCCTCCCCTGTTGCCACGATCCCTTTGAAATCAGCCAGCCCCTCATCTGGTCCGGACTCTGCAGGAGCAGAACCAGGTGGAGCAATACAGTCTTCACTCCAGGTAGTTTTCACATCTTGATGATCAATACTGTCTCTCCTGTTAGACTTTTATCATAAACACGGCAGTTTTAGAAGATGGCCTATGAATCTGTGATGTTCATCCACCTGTTGACAGGCTCCAGTTGGGGCAGCAGTCCTCCTACTTCTTGATAGACAAGCAAGACCAAAACCAACTTTTTTTTTTTTTTTTTTGGTTTTTTTTTTCGAGACAGGGTTTCTCTGTGTAGCCCTGGCTGTCCTGGAACTCACTTTGTAGACCAGGCTGGCCTCGAACTAAGAAATCCACCTGCCTCTGCCTCCCAAGTGCTGGGATTAAAGGCGTGCGCCACCACGCCCGGCACCAAAACCAACTTTTGACATTGCATTTTTGTGTATTTGTGCCTGCTCTCCCTCTCCCTCTCCCTCTCCCTCTCCCTCTCCCTCTCCCTCTCCCTCTCCCTCTCCCTCTCCCTCTCTCTCTCTCTCTCTCTCTCTCTCTCTCTCTCTCTTTCTCTCTTGTGTGTGCGCGTGTGTGTGCCTGTTTGCCCAACTAGTTCTGAGGGACACTGTATAGTGTAGGTCACAGAATCACACACACAGAATCCCATTGACTTCTTTTTCTTCTGAAATGTGTGTTGCTTAGCAGCACTGTGTGTGGCAGTGGTAATGTTACTCTAACAACAGTAGGTGTGAATGCTAGTTCAAATCCAGAGCAAGTCAGCCTTGTAAAGGAAAGCGCTGGTGGATGGAAAGCCCACCCACCACCAGGGGGCAGGCTGGTCCCTTCGAGAAGGCATTAGCAAGGGCTGAAAGCTATCGCTGTTGGATCCCGTGCCTGCATTAGGAAGTTAATCAGATCAGCTGGGAAGAAGGAAGCCTGCAGCTTTGACTCTACTCTCGGATTCCATTCCTGATTTCCAGTCAGTCCTGTGCATGAGCCCACCAAAGAGCCACTCATTGGCTGGGAGAGAGTTGACTGGCAGCTACAGGGCTGATCTCCACTGTGCCTCACCTTTACCACCTTTACCAAAGACCTACCAGAGAAGGTCTTTGGGGACTATACACTTGAGACACGTGTCTAGATACCCATCCTGTGACTCCTTAAATCTCCCTGATGCTGATTTTCTAGTCTCTTTCCACCGGGCTCCTGATCGGCCAACTTAATATCAACCACTGTTAAAGAATCAATAATGTATGGGCTGGAGAGATGGCTCATCAGTTAAGAGCACTGACTGCTCTTCGAGTTTAATTCCCAGCAACCACATGGTGGCTTACAACCGTCTGTAACGGGATCTGACGCCCCCCTTCTGGTGTGTCTGAAGACAGCTACAGTGTGCTCATATACATAAAATAAATAAATAAATCTTTTAACAAAAGAATTAATAATATGTAATGTCAAGCTTCCTCATCCAGCAAAAACTGGGCAATAAAATATCATACACAGAACTGTGCATTGTGGTGCATGCCTTTAATCCCAGCACTTTGGAGCCAGAGGCAGGCAGATTTCTGAGTTTGAGGCCAGCCTGGTCTACAGAGTGAGAGTTCCAGGACAGCCAAGGCTACACAGAGAAACCCTCTGTCTTGAAAAACCAAAAAAAAAAAAAAAGAAAGGAAAAATACACAAAGACCAACTTTGTAGCTCTCAACCTGTGGGTCATGACTTACTTGGGGGTTGCCTATCAGATATTTGCTTACTTATTTTATGTATATGAGTACACTGTAGCTGTCTTCAGACACACCAGATCCCATTACAGATGGTTGTGAGCCACCATGTGGTTGCTGGGAATTGAACTCAGGACATCTGGAAGAGCAGTCAATGCTCTTAACCACTGAGCCATCTCTCCAGCCCCTCAGATATTTATATTACTATTTATAACAATAGCAAAATTACAATTATGAGACAACAACAAAATAATCTTATGGTTGGGGTCAGCATAACATGAGGAGCTGTGTTAAAGGATACCAGCATCAGGAAGGTTGAGAGACACCGCCATAGGATGTAGGATGGTTTTTCTTGCCTACTGTTTTAGTGGCCATTCAAGAGTGTTGGTGTAGGGTTATTAGTCCTGAGAGGTTGATACACGCACACCAAGCAGATCCCCCTCAAGCTAGCCTTGACTTCCTCCTTCTTGGTTGAGCTGGCATAGGGAACTCTGGGTGAGCATGGACATGGAAATGGAGGGGTAGGGCGGGAGAAAGTAGAGGAAAGCCTCGTGTTCACAAACGGTTTGTTTTCACTATTGGTGTGAGCATCCACACACATCATTTTTTTATTTGCCCAGTTCTTAATTGTCCTCCAAACTGCTGCGATCTGCAGGTGCAAAGGTTAATAACTTGTGATAGATCAGGACGCATTCTTCCATGGCGGAATCGAACTAAACCTGCCGTAGTATTCATTGCTTGCTTCTGTCAGATCCTAAGTCTTGGTGAAACGAGGGTGGAAACATCAGTTGATCGATCAGCGTCAATGTCACCTGTGGAGTCTACTCCTGGGTGGATGTTCCAAAGGGCCAACTCTTGTTGAGTTCTTGTCATAAATAGATGTTGTTTTGCTGTCTGTATAGAAATCATGAACAGAAAGGGACAGGTCCCTTTGCATTGATGACCCTGAGTCCCAGCGAGTCACAAGCTGGAGGCCTAGAGCTGTTAAGTTTTGAGGACTGGAGACTGAAGGCTCTGAGCTTTCTAAGCAGGAGGCTCACTCAGAGGCTTAGTACTCTAGGCTTAGAGTGATAATGCTCAGTGGTTCTCTAGAGTCGTAGCTCCTGAATGCTGAGTGTTGAGTCCCTTAGGTTTTTTTTTTTGTTTTTTTTTTTTGTTTTTTTAAGATGTTTTATTTATGTATGTAAGTACACTGTAGCTATCTTCAGACACTCCAGAAGAGGGCGCCAGATTTCACTACAGAGGGTTGTGAACCACCATGTGGTTGCTGGGAATTGAACTCAGGACCTTCAGAAGAGCAGTCAGTGCTCTTAACCGCTGAGACATCCGAGTCCCTTAGGTCTTTATAGCCTCCAGCAGTGCTGTTGATCTCTTGCAGTGGCTGGTCTTGCAGTCTTTATACACACTCCACTTTCAGACCTTACAGCTTTTCGTCCTCTGGAGTCTCTGCCACTGTTCTTTCTATGCCGTCTTCCTTCCCTGATGATCTGTCCCGAGTGCTCTCTGGAGCTCTTTAGTCTGCTTCTCATGTGGTCCTGGACCAAATGCAAGGGAGAAAAGGGGAAGGCACCTCTTCCAGCTTCCATCCCTCTTCATTTCCTCGTAGTGCAGCTGCCTCCGGTCCTCTTCCTCGTCCTCCGTGTTTCTTTGGCTCTGGCTGCTCTTGCTGCCAGCCCCTCCCTGCCACAGGGACTGTACCTCAAACTGTGAGCCAAAGCCAACCTTCCTTTATTTAAGTTGCTTTTGTCTCCGCACTGGGATGGTAGAGGAGGAGGAAGATCATAAGTTTGAGGCCAGCCTGGGTTCCATAGAGATTTCCAGGCCAGTCTACACTAGATGGCAATACCCTACATCAAAACAACATACACAGCACAGAAAAAAAATCAAAATCTGAAAACCAGCCATCCCCTTACAGCTGGACTTATTTGAAGGGAAAATAAACATTAAATGGTGTTTACAACAGAGACAAACAATAACCTTAATACTCCATGAAACAACTCTTTGACAATGTCATGTGCATGTGCACGCGTGTGTGCACATGTGTGTGTATGTATATGCATATATGTAAATGTGTATATATATATATATATATATATATATATATATATATATATATATGAGCTATATATGGTGTATTTATTTCGCTCTCTCCACTGACTCCCTTCTTACCCACAAGTCACCCTCCTACCTTCATGACTTTTTATTTTGGTGACACAATGAATTCTATTAAAATTGCTTTCATGAGCATGGGGAGGGGGGAGTCATTTACTGGCATGTGGCGGTTTAACAGCGGCTACTCCACTGCTGCAGATCACCACGGTGAATTCCTACCTACTGTGGCCATATCACGTCCAGACGACAGCATTTCACGCACACTTCGCTGTCTTCTGGATCTTAAGTTGTTTGTTCCCCGAGTCTTAGATGTTGATCAGGTGATACTGATGTTTGTCTTAGGGTGAGCCGCTTGGCGGTCAGCTTTTCTCAGCACTTTGATCAGAGGTGAGTCTCTGCAATAAATTACCCCTCCCCCCCAAGAGAAATCTCCGTGAGTGAGGCTAAAACAGCCCCAAGTTATGGATACAGACATTAGTCTTAACACTTGGAACAGCATCCAACAAGACCCACATATGCTAGGCAAGCACTCTCCCAGAGAGCTGCATCCCTACCATTAGGAAAGGATGGATTCTATCTGCCTTATCTCCCCCAAGGACTCTATGAAGTCAAACACTGAAGACAAGGAGAGGTCTCACAAGGAGAGACTGATGTTAGGCCTGTGGTCTGCAGAACAGGCTGACTCACTGATGTTGTTTCAGGTATGGGTCATAATAATTTTATCCACACGAGTTCTTGGCATACAAGTAAATAACATTAAGGATGGGAGACTTTTTTCCCTATCAAGATGAAGAAAGAACATATAAGAACATATATCTCTAACCGTCCCCCCGCCCCCCCGCATCTAGCTATTAGAGCAGACTGAAAGGTTTCAAGTGAAAAATTTAAAGAACATCAATGCCAGAAGACAGAGTGATAATGTGGAGTTTGTAGAAACTCTTTTTCCTATCTCTGGAATCCAACACAGGGCTCCACTAGAAACAGCAATGGAAGAAAAACTTCCTGGTCCTCGCACGGCCCTGACCTCAGTCATCCATTGACAGATGATTCTTTCTTTTTGTTAAAATATCTTATTTTATTTTTAAAAGATTTATCTTATTTATACATATATGTGAGTGTCTGTACGAGTGTCTACCACGTGTGTGTGTGTGTGTGTGTGTGTGTGTGTGTGTGTGTGTAGATGTCCACAGAGGCCAGAGGAGGGTGTTGGATTTCCTGGAACTGGAGTTACAGGCAGTTGAGAGCTGCCTGATGTGGGTGTTCGGAACTGAACCTGGGTTCTCTGGAAGAGCAGCTGGCTCTCCTGACTACCCAGCCATCTCCCCAGCTCCACCTGAGCTCTGTCATCAGGAGAGAGAAAGATAACAAAATTCTATTTAATTGCTGCCCAGGTTAGTATATACTCACTAGACCCTCCAAACACACATTGGACTGAATCCAGAGAGCAGGATGCTCGCAGCTTGGGGGATTGGGGGGGGGGCTGTTTCTGTCTAGTATGCTCATATAGCCACATAGCCACATGTGATCTGCATGTTGTGTTTATTGAGGGTCAGTTGTGTGAGCTCTTGAGCCTCTTTTGTGTGTTTGTTTTATTATTTTGTAAGTATTTATATATGCATATATGTATGTAAATATGTATGTATGTATTGAGACAGGGCTCCTCTGTGTAGCCTTGGCTGTACTGGAACTTACTGTAGACCAGGCTCATCTTGAACTCACAGAGATCTGCGTGCCTCTGCCACCTCAGTGCTGGGATTAAAGGCGTGTGCCAACACTGTCCAGCAGCTCTGAGCCTCTTTCTGCCACCGGTACTCATAACAGCAGCTAATGAAATCATATAAGTGTTACATGATCCGTTTTATTCAACAAATGGGATGTGTACAGATGCCAGGCGTGGTCTTCCTGTCCAGAATAAGTCAGTGAATGAAGAACAAAGATACCTTCTCTCCATATCATCTATACTTTATTCCAGAAGATACAAACTACCTTTCAGAGAGCTCAGTTGAATGCTTGGGTGAGACCCAACATATGTAAATTGCTCAAACTGTTGCTTAATTTGGTGTGTTTGAGACAACTGTAAGAAGATTGGAAGAAATACTTCAACATTCTGGAAGGATTCCACTCTCAGAATACTCTACAAGTGTCCTTAAATTCTTCTTCTATTTTAGGAAAATCAAAACTAGAAAAGCACAAAAACAGTTTACAAAAAAAAAAAATTCAAAACCTCAATGACATTCAATCAACAGACCCAAAAGAAGGCCTTATGTCCACACAAAGTGTTTAAGGTAAATGTTTGTTTATTCTTTTCCTCTTTCAAAATGAGTTTTTTTTTTAACTGTGCAAGGACTCCTAGTTCCAACTGGGTCAGGTGATCTCCTCTCCTGGTGTTTGAAGACCTCTTCAATTAGAATTGTTAGAAAACAGCAGTTTTGAATTGGGGATCCTGGATGTGGCCTTTGGGCATCTGCAGTTAGACAAGCTTCCTGGGGTCCTACTCCAGAAGTGTGGCTGCCACTGGCTTTTACCACTCGGAAAAAGCGCTCTGTCTCTGTGTCTGTCTGTCTGTCTGTGTCTATCTCTCTGTCTCTCTCTCTCTTTCTGCCATCCTCTGGGTCTTTCTTGAGATTGAAGACCAGAGGTCTACACAGCAGTCACTGGGGAGACCCAGCCTATGTTTACAAGGCCAAGCCTCTCATCCATCTCAGTGTGAACTGTGTCAAAGGAGAGACCTGGTATCAAAGGAAAAAGTGAACATGTGGTTGTATGTGTGTACATGTTTGTGCATATGCGTGTGGAAGCCAGCCATCAATGCTGGATATCTTTCTCAGTTGCTCTTCACCTGACATTTCTGACACAGAATATCTCACTGAACCTGGAGATCATTGACTTAGCCGGGCAAGTGCGGAGGCTCTTGTCTTTTTTTTTTTTTTTCTTTTTTCTTTTTTTTTAAACCTGGACTCTAGAGGATCAACCTCAGGCCTTATGCTCACACAGCTGGCTCTTTACCAACTAAGCCATCTTGCCAGC
Organism: Mus caroli; assembly: GCF_978045245.1. NCBI lineage: Eukaryota > Metazoa > Chordata > Mammalia > Rodentia > Muridae > Mus > Mus caroli. The sequence continues at coordinate 87,277,370 of NW_028227272.1, forward strand.
TCCCAGTGTGTGATTTTTTGTACCCAAATTAGGCGTCCCAAGGAAATTAAAAGGTGGTCAACCTTAAACCCTTTATTACCTTAAGATAAAATCAGCCTGTGACTGAGTTACATACACAACTATACAGCGATACAGGGTGATTATAGTTGTCTAGCAGTCGCTACAGATTCTTTAGTATAGTGAGAGTCTCAGGTTGGCCCAGGAGTCTGGGTGGACTGGACACGGGACTTAGAAAATTAAATCTGAGATGGTCCTGGACGAACTGGGAAAGTTGGTCACCATAGAGAATAACCAACTTAGGAGCAAGCACAGAAGAGGAGAGCTTTGTGGAGGATGTCTGAGTGGGCGTTCAGCCTGGAAGAATGGATAGTCACCCAGAGTTGGGGAGCAGAGAGAATGCTAATTCAGACGCATGAGCCGCCCCAGAATTCCTGGCACTGTTTGCTTAAATCCAGGTATTTTAAACGTGGCGTGTTCTTAGCCATCACTTGGCGTGTTGCTACAGGAAGTGTGATGGAGCTAAGTGGTTCAGCTGCAAGCTGAAGTGGTAACAATTCCGACTCACACCCACCTCAGAATACAGGTTAATTAGCTGCTGTTTGCAGAAGCCTCAGGAGCAGGCAGCATGTCCCGCCTCCCCCCCCCCACCCAGATATTATTAGCCACTTAGCGACACCTTGAACGCGTTAAACCCTATTTCTGTACTTCTACCAGCCCTTGCTTCTTCAGACTTCTTTGAAATAGCAGTTCCTGCAGATTTCAACACAAGCGTCTCGCTGGAGCCGAAGGAGCCACAGTGCCCATCATGTGTGTGACTTAGTTCCAAACCAACCCCAGGGCTGCAGGACCATCTTTCAAACACACAAGCCACAATCTTGTTGAAAGGTTGTTGCATGATGTACTAACCAGAACCCCGGAGCTCTTGTCTCTAGCTGCATATGTATCGAAAGATGGCCTAGTCGGCCATCAATGGAAAGAGAGGCCCATTGGACTTTCAAACTTTATATGCCCCAATATAGGGGAATGCCAGGGCCAAAAGAATGGGAATGGGTGGGTAGGGAAGTGGGGGGCGCTATGGGGGACTTTTGGGATAGCATTGGAAATGTAATTGAGGAAAATATGTAATAAAAATATTAAAAATAAAAAAAAAGAAAGGTTGTTGCATCTTCTCTGTGTGAAATAGTCATAGATACCTTTTACATACATTGCTCATGTTGTCCTTTTTTTAATATACACATATGTAACGTCATAGATCAGGTGATAGGTGGTCACAAGATATCAAGTACCATTTATCTTTGTGTGTGTGTGTGCCCACATGTATGCATGCATGCGTGCATATGCGTGGTATACTTGTGGGTATATATAGAAGCTAGAGAATGACACCTGCCAAAACCAGAACACTATACATTCTTCAGAAAGACAGCTTGGGGCCTCTCTCCTGACACCTCTAGGCAAATGCACTGTGTCCTTTAGCTATGGAGAGTGTCCCCAGTCACCTTCAATATGAGCTATTCCTGTTAGGCTCCTGTACTAAGGCTTATTTGGCAGGTGATGGGCCTTTGTGAAGTCACTGGACTCTGAGGGATGTGACCTAGTTAACGAATGATCAATCTGCTGATGGATTTGTTAGGAGGTGGTAGAGACTGGGAGGCAGGGTCTGTCTGGAGGAGCTAGGTCACAGCAGCATGTGGCTGAAGAGTATGATTGCGTCTGGTGCCTTCCCATCTCTCCCTTTGCTTTATAGGCACTGCAAGGTGGGCATGTTTGCTCTACCATGGCCTGAAATCACTGGAGCCAAACGCTGGATGAACCATGAAAGAAACCTCTGAAGCTGAGCTCCCTCCCAGCAGACTTGAGACAATTGGCCTCTGGCCATTGGTTTCCTTTTGCTTTAGAAGTGGCGAGTCCTCTTGGTTGGAGGGAGCCTCCTTAGTGTCGACAGCTATCTGGTTATTTTTGCTTTCTTCTCTCTGTCCTTCGTGGTCTTCTTTCATTTGAGTGGATGGAAAACCTCCTAATGATATCTTAAAATGTTGTTTTCCTCTCACACACTCAGCAGTCTTTATTTCCCTAACACTCATTCGAAGAGCAGAATACATCTCGATAGTCATTGTAGGCTTTAGTCAGTTATGGGTTGGACCTGCCCGGTAGACGTTTCTGTCATCATGGAACTGTTCTCTGTTTCCACTGTCTACAGAAGCCACAGGCATCCTTGTGTGCTTCAGATATGACTAGTGCCAACAAGAAACCACAGTTTAAGTTTTATACAAATTAAAAATTTAGATGGCTCCATGCAGCCTGTAGTTGAGGTACAGGGCAGTACAATTATGTGACACATAGGTACTGTCTGTTTTCTCTTCTAGTTCCTGGTTGCAATGTCACCCAGGTCCACTCCTTCCCTGTCTCTAAGCTCCTTAATACCAAGGAAGTAAGCATTCAGCTATGCGCCCTCTGGTTTCTGCGACTCTCAGACTCCTTTGCAGGTCGAGTGGGAGGGAGGGCTGGGCAAAGCTTGTAGAAACGTCAGCTACCCAGGTGAGAAAATTCCAGTTGCTTTGCATTCTCTTTATTGACACAATAGGGTTACCTGATTCGGAGGAGGGCAACAGCTAAATCTTAAAATGAGACACCAGAGTCACAGGTGGATCACATTTCTATTTCATTTTAATGTATGTTTAAACTAATATAAGCCATTAGAGTGGCGCCTACTTGAAAACAACATATTATCAACATTTTAGAAGAAAGTTTGTGGGAATGGTAAATACACAACCAGAAAATAATCCAAAGAACAAGCTCTGCATTGGCACAGAGGAGGGCAGCGAGCGCTGTTCTCAAGCCTCCAGTGGAGGCTCCATCTCTTTGGGATAGAATAAACTGACCAGGACTCGGAATGAAGGGGAAGATTGGGAACGGTGGTTTACACAATGGTGTCCCTGAGTGAACACTGAGATAGGGTGTTTCCCAGGCAGTGAAACACGTATTCTGTGAGCAGTCTTCAAAGTCAAGTTGGAAGTCCTGTGAAGAGGAGCTGCCTAGAGACAACAGTGGAGAGATGCCATGCATTAGGGAGGACCCAGGGTGGCCCAGCGGCGTTGACGGTAAGGTAGAGGGCTTGCTTCAGAGTGGGTTAGATAGAGACTATGTAAGGGACAATTCTCCAGCTTGAAGGAAAGTCAAGAAGCCTACTGATTTGGTTCCCAAGGGTCTCTCCTGGCTTCCTGGAATCTTATCGCCATGCCTTCACACCAGAGAGAGAGAAAACTACGGTCCCTTCCTCCTCTTATAAGAATTGAGGCTCCCACCCCTGACCTTATGAAAGCTTCGACATGAATCTGGCCTGCTCACACCTTTGGGTCCCAGAGTTGCAGCATTCAGGACTGAAATAAATTTCTGTTAAGCCACCTGCTCTGATACATTGTGACAGTAGCCATAGCAGGCCGATGCTACCATTATTGTGATGTATCCATTAGCCTTCTACATGGATGTCTATGTCCCCCTATGGAGAATGTGAGAGTCCTAAAGAGGCCTAGGCTGGTCAAAAGAGAGGCTTGGAATTGAACATGGAGATGGTGACTCTGTGGGCTGGGTGCTATGGATGGGAATATATGGCACCTAACAGATTGCCCCCAGCAGCAAGGAAGACCCAGGCCCCAGGAACAGGCTCTGTGTCAGGAGAAGCAGAACATTGCTCTTCTGAATAGATCCCACTGTGCCTCGAATGCATCACAAAAGGATGTGTGGGAACCATATCCTCTGATGTGATAGTACTGGGAAGGGAAGCCTTACAGGAGGTGTCAGTGACAAGGACGTGACCCTCGTGAACAGACCACTGCCTGTTACAGAATGCTGGAGTCTGCCGATTAAGCTGGATGTCTCTGTTGTTCCTTTCCCCTCCTCTGTGTGATGTCTTCCCCTTCTCATGATGGCATCAAACACAAGTCCTTCCATCTTGGACCTTGTAGACTCCAGAACTGCACTAATGACATGTGCATTTGCTCCAGACTCCAGGGTTCTGTTCTTGCAGTACAAATTGCACTAAGACCCATCTAGCAAAATCCTCTCATTGACGTATGGCTGTCTACACGTGTAACTAAAGTGGGAGACTTGTTTAGTTTGTAAATTACAACTCAAATAAACTGTCACGAAAGGGAAATGAGCCATAGCAAAATAAATACAGAGTGGTCCAAGTAAAGGAAGCTTCTGACTCCAGCAACTGCGGCACCGTGTCACTTAGGGAGCAGGGATAATCCTGCAAAGATTTCAAGGGAGCAAGTGTAGAGACGTCAGGGTGTGTCAGCTCCCTGAAGCTTGGCTTACTGTGTGGAAGCTCCTCTCATGCTTCCTTTGGGATAGTTCACGCAGTTCTTACTAACACCGTCGGATGCAGGATGGGTTTTAAAATAAATACGGCTGCGAGTGATAGCTCAGGCCTGTAACCCTGACATTCAGAAGGCTGAGGTGGGAGGAGGCCGTGAATTCCAAGGCCAGCCTGGGCTACATAGTGAGTTACATAATAAGTACATAATAAGTACCAGGCCAGCCTGGCTTATATAGCAAGATAGTCTTTCAAGAAATAAAAACACCAAAACTAAACAAACAAGAAACCCAAAACCCAAAATAAAACAAACAAACAAAAAACTCCAACTAAAATAAGTAAACTCAGAGAAAGAAACAGTAGAAGGGATAAAGAGCGAATGAGAAAGAAACGGAGAGGAACTGAAAGCCCGGGGCTCCAGGAGCTGCTTAGCCTGATGTAACCGATAAAAGCTGGAGAGACCGAGAACATTTTTGCAGCAGCCAGAAGAGAGCATCTTGTTCTAAAGGGCACTGGCTCTGTATGCTGGATTGTCGGGACAAGAAGGAGGCCCCAGGTGGGGAGAAGCCCCAGAGAGGAGCCGTGGGGCCTAGGCGCACACCACGGGATGCTGGGAATAAATGTGAGGACTTGAGGTTCCTTCAGAGTCACAGACGGAGAGTGTGGAGGATGAAGGATGGAAGGAGGTATCCTGGGGGAGAGAAATGAGGCTAGGGGACGTGTGAAGACTGAAGATAACAAGCCACTCAGCTTTGGGGATACAAGGTGTATGGGGAGATCCTTCCCTTTACAATGAGCGACCTCAAGAGGTTGCGACTGCAGTGGAGGTGCCCAAGTACTGGGGTGGGGGTGGGGGGGTCTTTCCAAATGCTTTTGGGGCTCCACTGAGGATCCACATCTGTTTGGCAGGCTCCCACAGCTCAGTACCCTGCCTCCTGTATCCTCCCAGAGTCAGGAGGAGAAAGTAGATCCTGCTGTGCCCTAGGGTTATCCTGGCGTTCTGGCGGAAGTGTTCTGTTTCTTTGCTCTGAAAACCCTCCCTGCTTACTACATTCTTTTTAGATACTTTGACTCTGGGACCTCTCTGTGTGTCTCTGCCTCTTTCTCTGTCTCTCTGTCTCAGTCTCCGTTTCTCTCTGGGAACCTTTCTTGGCTCAGCCTATGAGAAATCAGAAGCAAAGCCCGAGGGATGAGGCTCACAGGCTGAGATGGGAAAGATGGGTAGACTCCATCCTTCCCAGGCGGAGGAGCAGGTCTCGGGGCCAAGATGGGAGATACCTTGATTGTAACAGCGAAAGGGAGACACAGGAACTGTGTGAAGTCTAGGCAGTTTAAGCAGTTTGAACGTGATCTTTCCCCTGTGGCTGTTGAAGGTTTTGACGTAGGTGGAGGTACAGCCAGCTTTGACCTGCATCTAATGAGCACTTACTGTGTGTGCGTTGGGAGCTACATGCTTTATCTTATTAATCATCCGTGGGTCTGAGTTGGTGTGTACTGGGGTGGGGGTGGGGGGGTCTTTCCAAATGCTTTTGGGGCTCCACTGAGGATCCACATCTGTTTGGCAGGCTCCCACAGCTCAGTACCCTGCCTCCTGTATCCTCCCAGAGTCAGGAGGAGAAAGTAGATCCTGCTGTGCCCTAGGGTTATCCTGGCGTTCTGGCGGAAGTGTTCTGTTTCTTTGCTCTGAAAACCCTCCCTGCTTACTACATTCTTTTTAGATACTTTGACTCTGGGACCTCTCTGTGTGTCTCTGCCTCTTTCTCTGTCTCTCTGTCTCAGTCTCCGTTTCTCTCTGGGAACCTTTCTTGGCTCAGCCTATGAGAAATCAGAAGCAAAGCCCGAGGGATGAGGCTCACAGGCTGAGATGGGAAAGATGGGTAGACTCCATCCTTCCCAGGCGGAGGAGCAGGTCTCGGGGCCAAGATGGGAGATACCTTGATTGTAACAGCGAAAGGGAGACACAGGAACTGTGTGAAGTCTAGGCAGTTTAAGCAGTTTGAACGTGATCTTTCCCCTGTGGCTGTTGAAGGTTTTGACGTAGGTGGAGGTACAGCCAGCTTTGACCTGCATCTAATGAGCACTTACTGTGTGTGCGTTGGGAGCTACATGCTTTATCTTATTAATCATCCGTGGGTCTGAGTTGGTGTGATCTCTAGTGACCCATCCATCATTTCTTTAAATTTGTCTTTGAAATTATAATTATTTTGTTACTTAATGTGTTTGCATGTTTTGCTTGCGTGTATGTCCGTGTACCATGTGCAAGCTTGGTGCCTCTACAGGCCAGAAGAGTACACTGAATGCCCTGGAACTGGAGTTACAGAAGGTTATGAGCCATCTCGAGAGTGCTGGAAATTGAAGCCAGGTCTGCTGGAAAAATGGACAGTGCTCTTAACCACAGAAGCATCTCTCCAGCCCCCGCTGTTATTTCTTTAAAGCTGAGAGATAGATGCTCATGTTTATTAGGAAGATAAGAAAATGAGATCCTTACTCTCAGAGAGTCCAAATCAGTTTGGAAGGCTAGGAGATCCGGGTACCCGTCATTTCTTGTCTTATGGGTTTTTTTTTTTTTTTTAAAGGAATGGAAAGGCAGCAATGCGTCCGACTCTTAGAGATGAATTGTGATCGGTCCTCAGATCCTCAGATTGCTGTCTCTTTGTGAGTGCTGGGGACTGCATGACTGAACAGTGTTGATGGTTTGTGAAAAATAAGTTTGGTCCCCTGATAAAAGGCAGGGAAATAAGGGATAATTCCTATGACAGTCATCTTGTGACCACGAAACAACAAACAACAATAAAAAGCCAAGAAATGGAGAGCGACAGAGTGGAAGGAGTGAGTCTGATCGAATGAACACCAGCGGCAGCAAGGACGTCCCACCAGGAAGCGTGCACATTCAGGAGTTCCGGTTAGTTCTTGATCTCCGGCCAATCACAGGCCAGCTACTGTGATGAGCCGGTAAAGAGGGGGCAGGAGGCACAGGCGCACCAGTCTGGGATGCAGGTGATGGGAAGGCAGATTGTTTTGTTTTCCAACAGTTTCCCCGCACTTTAAGTCTCCAGATTTCCACCATTTCTTTCCCGCGTTTCCCTTCTGTTTGCCTTCACCTCTCTCCTTCCTAGAACCCACATGAGTCTCACATGCTACATCGGAAGTACGCCTCGAGGGCAGACGTCTGATCTCCTCCCCTGGGCTCTTGAGGACATGACGACATTCTGAAAGAAGGTGGTGATTTAGAAGCTTAAGCAATCTGGAGCAGGAAATGCCACGATGGACTCTGGAGTGGGCAGCAGAGCTTCTGTGACCCCTTTCTCAGTAAAAACCTTGTTCCGCTGAATTCCAGTGGCTTTTGCTTCAACAAAGACAACTTGTGGAGGAGATTAGGATACTTCCCATACAGCGGCGGACACTATTAGTTTCCCTAAAACAGGGCTAAAGAGATGGATCAGTTGTTAAAATACTTGCTGCACAAACGTGGCAATCTGACTTCAATCCCAGAACCCGTGTGCAGAAGTGTACTAGCACACACACGTAATCCCTGCACTGGGGAAGATGGGATAGGTGGATCTCTGACGTGTTCACTGGCTAGGAAGCCTAGCAGAATCAACAAGCCCTGGGACCCAGTAACAAAAAGTGGATGGCTCTTGAGGTGCTGCTGAGGTTGACCTCTGCCCTTCACATATACAAGCATAGACACAACACACACGCACACGCATGCACGCACCAGTTATTGTCTCCTTCATGTCAGTTGGACAGAACCCCATGCTTAATTATCCTCCAGAACACGATGGTGCCTTTCAGATTAGGGTGCGTTTTAAGTGGCTCCAGACCCAGGATAGAAGACCTTGCTTTCCTTTTGCTATGATGCTACAATGTGGATGTGGGTTGAGTGTGTCTCCCAGAGGTTCATATGATGAAAACTTGGTCCAGTGTAATAGTAGTGAGATGGTGGGGGCTTTCAGAAATGATTTGGTCCTGGGGGCAGCACCTGCAGAAGGGGCTAACATAGTTCTTGTGGGAACAGGTTAGCTCCTTGGAAGATGAGTTGTAAAAGACCATCCACTATGCTCTGACACTCTCGGGATCTCCACAGAGGCCACCAGATGTTGCCACCAGATTTTGGACTTCGAACCTCCAACTGTGAGCCTTTTCCTTTCTAAGTCGCTCAGCCTTATTTATTTTGGCTTACAGTTTGTGAGGGCTTCAGACTCTTGTGATAGAGAAGGTCGAAGGAGGTGGCTCGGATCGCAGTGAGAGCATGTGGAGGAGACTCTTCACATCATGGTAGATGGGGAAAGGAGGGGAGACTGAGGAAGACATACAAAGGGTTTGCTTCTAGTGACCCGGCTTTTCCAGATAGATCCCCCACCTCCTGAAAGTTCTGCTACCTCCCACCTCCCAAAAGCAACCCCACCTGGTATGCAAGCATTTAAAACACAAACCTGTGGGAGTACAATTTAGATTCAAATAATAACCCCAAACATTCAGTTACTCAGCATGCATTAGAGATCTCTCTAGAGATTGGTTTATAACTGATCACATGGTCCAGTTTTGGCCATTGAGATAAGGGGACAGTATCTGCCAATGGGATGTGAGCTAATGTGGTTAAAGCCCATTGGAGCCAATTTTTTAAACAGTTGTAGAGAATGACTTGGTCATTTGAGTCCCTGTTGTCTGTGAAAGGACAACTTGGCACACAGGGGCTGCTCCTCCAGCCCGGGTGCTCTCAGAGCGAGAGGACACCTGAGACAGACTTGAAGGCATTCTAGCTCACTGGAGCAAAGTCCCAGCAGATCTGGACCCTTCATTTAATAAAAACGAGAAATAAAGTCTTGATGCTGGAAGGCTCCGGAATTTGGGGATTGGTTATTACCCGGAAGAGTCTGACCATGTATTATCTACTATAGATTATGACAATATCATAAGGCATGGCATAGCAGCACGGATCCTACAAAATCCTCAGTTATTCAGCAGGCAGTGAGGATGGTTCTCCTTTCACAAGCCTGTACCACTCATGGCTATGGCATCGTTTCCTGAGTATGTCTCTATTAACCTCTGTGCTATAGATATGTGTTTAAAATGTCTTTAATAAGCGTCAACTCTGCTTATAAAAAGGAAACAGGATGCTGCATCCTTGATACCATGCTGTAAAGGGTAATGAGTGGGGCTTGGGGACTTAGGGCTGCCATTGGGAAATGCTTGCGGATGTCTCTAGAAGTTACCGCTCTTGAATTGGGTGAAAGTTGAACTCTGGGGATGGGTGGATGGGGTCAAATGATGGAGGTGGGTGTGGGAGGCATAGAGGCAGGACTGCAGGTGTGCACAGAACTGTGGAGGTCCTGGGATTAGGAGAGGAGGACGGGGCAGGGATGTGTAAGTGCTGATGACGCTGGTCACCTCAGCGAGAGCGCTCCAGTACATCTCTCACCGCATTGCCTCTGCCAGAAAGTAGAAAATATCCCCTGTTGGGTTTTGATATCGGTGCTGTGGTTCCATGTGCCCAGGACACTGTGCAGCCCACGTCCTTTCTGATCCGAACTGTGTATGTTGGTTCATGTGTACGACTTCTTATCTGAGCACGTCTCTTTGAATCTTCCTGTTGATTTAACTTATCCTCAGATCTATTCTTTTCTTTTCTGTGTACATAATTTTCCCAGGAAATATACCAACATGTTCAACTTCGTATATAGTGCCCTCCCTTCCTCTTTCCCTTCCTCCCTTCCTCTCTCTCTCCCTCCCCCAACCCTTCCCCTGTCCCTTCTTTCCTGGGAGAGCAGTGATTTGATGTCTTCAACTCAAGACATTTCACGAACATTGAGATGTAGGTGGCAAGAATTTAAGTTCATACCTAATAACCACCTCATCTTTAAAAAAAATATTTTAAGACTCTTTTTTTTCAAAAGGAAAAAAATCTAATTATGCGCAAGAGAAAAATCACTTAGAATTAATTCACTAGGAATTAAACTAAAATTAAAAAGGTAAGGATGTTAACAATCCTTTGAAAATAATTCAAATTAGAAAGACTAATTATGGAACCCCTTTACATAACATGGGAAACAGTTCCCCGAGGCAGGGGGATGAGGGACCGCAGAGGGAGGCAGGAAGCTGGCTCTCAGAGAACAAAGGTTCTGACTTGTGGTGGGGTTTGATGGCTGATGCCAGTCCTGCATATGATCTCTTTGGGTGTTTGAAGAGACCGCAGGGCACAACAGAGTTACATTCAGTTCTGCAGTCAGGGCCGAAATGGTTCACCCTCTCGGACAGAGGAAGTTGGGAAGGAAGGGAGCCAGCAGTCTTAATCTGAGCTGCCAGCTAGTTTTCCATGTGACATGGCTGAGTCTTCTCACAGAGCAAGGAGATGCAGTGAATCATAAAGGGGGAGGGGGAGGGAGCTCTATGTGCTGGTGTCCCGCCCAAAGATTTCCCTCTCCTTAAGTGTCACCGAGAACAGGCATCGGAATTTCAAGATGTCTGCCAGCCCGTTTTCATGGTGCCAGAAGGTGCCATGCTGTCTGCTGGGGAAGAATTTTCATCAGTGGTCTCATCCAGCTGTGACCATGGGAAGTTCACATCAACCTGCCAGGCATGATGTGACCCCAGGTGCAATAGTGGAGCGTCTGTTATGAGGGTAACCAGTCGCTGTTGTATTGAGTTCGAGGCCCACCCCACAGTAGGACCTCTAATAATGTCTTCTCTTTGCAAATCCTCATCCTCTGACCTCTGCCTTTGCTGGTTGGCTTTAAGTTCTCACCATCTGTCCTAGTTGGAGTTGAACTTGATGTCCCTCTCCTATTGTGTTGGTCTTGCAACATTCCTAAGTCTTTCTCACTATTTTAGCAAGTGTCACAATAGCTTTTTGTTTTTTGTCCTAAACTTTAACAGTAATCAAGAAGACAATCTGGTTGCAGTTGCTTGAATGGAGCCATTGAGCCATAAGAGCAGGTACCAGCCATCCCATCCTCTTCTGGGTGGATCAGATCTGCGAGTTGCAGTCTGGGGCCTGGTTCATATCAAAGGCAGGGATGCTCGGGTTCCTGAAGGACAACACTGCCCAGATAAACCCATTCCTGTTCTGTATGTGTCTCATTGTGTGTCTAGCTGCATCCTCAGAGCAAGTGGCTGGTCCCCTTTCTAGTCTCCACAGAGGCATGGCCATTTCACCAGAATGTATATGTGTGGATTATCCTTCTGGAAGGTTGTGTGCAAACACTGTTGAAAGGACTGAGGGGGTATCCCTGTCAGTAGTGTACTTGCCTGGCATGCATAAAGCCTTCCGCTCGTACCTGCAATCCCAGCTCTCGGGAAATGGAGGCAGGGAAACCAGACAACTCAAGGTCATCTTTGGCTAGCTGTTTAATTTGAGGCTAGAAACACACACACACAGACACACACACACACAAAACACACAAAACAAGCAAATAAATTTAAAAAATCACAACCAGAGATGAGGCTTGGGAATAACAGAGTAAATATAAGCAGAAGGGATGGATAAAACAGAGCGAAAGATGTGTTTACATAGAGCACACTGGGTATCAAGTCAGCTGTAACGGAAGGAGAAACATTTGTAAGTTGAGTAACGTGCCTGTCCGCCAAGTGATACTCACAGTTCTCTAGAGTCGCTGGCTGGAGAAGACACCAAAGGTACCCTCAGCTGAGTCCAGTAGCACCAGACAGGCACCTAGGGGTCTGTGTTTTAAATGAGTTCTTATAGTATACAGCTTTTTAGATCACAGCATTAGGAACCACTGTCTGGAAAGAATACAGCATGTCCATAAGGAAAATAAAAACCAGCTGTTATTTTGGCTTATAGAAATACTGAAGTAGGTACATTTTGGCTGTGAGCAAAGATGGTATTGTGCTTTATGCAAGACCAAGTAGCAGGAATCTTGAGATTTCTACAAGCTTCTAGAGTGGTGGAAGAGGCTTAACTCATATGAAGAAGAATGAGCCCAACAACTCGGTAGGAAGCCAGGGCCCAGGGAAGATGGGTATAGAAGAGGCATGGATGAATGTGAGACTTCCTGGGCAGCCGCACTGAATCTCGTTTAAGTCATTTGCTGATGGAGGCTACGCATTCCTTCCATGAGCCTGAGGCCCCTAGGTCTGCTATACAAACTGCTCTTGGACTAGTGAGTGATAAAGTCCTAGCTGAGAGAGGCCAGAACAGAAAGGGAACTGGAAAAGCCTTAGTTATGAGCCAGAAGTGGCAAGGAAGGAGCCATGTGTAGCAGCAAGGGATGCAGAAACAACAGGTTCTTTCCCTACCAAGTATGGATTGCAGGCTGTCCTATTCTCTTTGAGCAAATGAATCCATCAGCAAGGTTGCACGTGGACATTCCATCCCACTGTAGCGAATCTACTTAGGCCGACCATGGGCGTCACATGCTGTCTTCTCCTTGTCACTCATTGTTTTAGAGAGCACTAGTGCTTGGTTTTTGAAAGGCCACTGTCACACTGTGTCTTACTTTGCTTCTCTGTGGTTGTGATAACACACCACGACCAAAAACAACCTGGGAAGGAAGCTTACACTTTGTAGTCCGTCACTAAGGGAAACTAGGACAGGAACTCAAGGCAGGAGTCTGGAGGCAGGAACTGAAGCAGAGGCCATGGAGAAAGGCTGCTTACTGGCTTTCTCTCCATGTCTTACTCAGACTGCTTTCTTATACAATCCGTGGCGGTAGCCACCAGCTCTGGGGACGGCACCGCCCACAGTGGGCCGGGCCCTCCCACACCAATCATTAATCATGAAAATGCCCCCATAGACTTGCCTATAGGCCAATCTGACAGAGGCATTTTCTTTTTTCTTTCTCTTTTTAAGATTTATTAATTTATTTCACACGAATACACAGCAGCTGTTTTGAGACACACCAGAAGAGGGCATCAGATCCCATCACAGATGGTTTTGAGCCTCCTTGTGGTTGCTGGGAATTGAACTTGGGACCTCTGAGAAAGCAGTCAGCACTCTTAACCTCTGAGGCACCTCTCCAGTCCTAGAGGCATTTTCTTAAGTGAGGTCTCTCTCTTCCCAGGTGACTATAGTTTGTGTCAAGCTGACAAAGATTAAGTAACAGGGACAGTGCGCCATGCTATGTCAGCAGCTTCATGCATCTTGCATTTTCTGCAACCTCCTCATTGCATGGAGGGGCCATGCTGAATCATTGCCCCCCACCCCCACCCCCAGGCTCATGACATTCATTTCACTGTGTTCCCCTTGTTAGTTTACACTTTAGATAAATTGTGGCCATCTTACTGCATGTGAAGTGACATTGCACTATGGTTTTCATTTCTACTGCCTAAATAACAATAATACTGCAATCTTTCTGTGGGCTCTTTGGTTATTCGTGTAGCTCCTTTGGGCAGATGTCTGTTCCGTGCCGCACCCATTTGAAAAAGACTGAGTTCTTTGTTGTTTGTGTTTGTGTTGTTGCAGGGCATCTGCCAGTGAAGGCTACCTGGACATGGGTTTGAGCAGACAGAAAGTTGATTCTAGCTGTCAGTGACTAACTACACTGGGCGCTTGGGATCCCAGGGTAGCCCTGAGCCTTTCTCAGAGTGACTTTTAAGCCCACAAGCCATATTCCCGGTTGATGTACTTCAGTTAACAGGAAGCAGAGGTACAGAAGCCAAAAATCAAGGTTAGTACTTTTAGAGACTTTCCCAGGCTTTGACAGATTAGGTTTTTGTTTTACTTTTGGCAGGTGGTGCTGGGTTTTACGGCCAGAATGGCACTTCCATCATGGAGTCAGTTGTGCTAAGGTCTGGGGGCCGACTGGCTATCATGTGCCCTTGATATTAAAGTCACATCAGATGCATTTTCTTTTGTTATGTCGGTGGTCTTGTCTTTTACTTTTTTCACGATGTTCTTTTACAGACAAACATTCTGATTTTGGTCAAGCCGCGCTCACCTGTTCTTTCTTTTGAGGTCTGTGCTTTTTGTGTCACATCGATGAATCTGTTGCCAAATCTAAGACCATAGATTTAGGCCGCCGATCATTTTGAGTTACTATTTCTGTGGTGTGACGTGAAGGCTGAACTTGGCTCTTTCTTGCGTGTGAACCTGGTTCACTGATTGCCGTCTATTAAAAACATTCTTTTCCTACTGAATGATCTTGATGGTCTTGGAAAATACCAGTCGGCCGCATAGAAATGGATTAGTTTTTGTATTTAAAATTGTATTTCCCTGGCCTCAACGTTTATTTTTATACCCATTGTTTTGGTTATTTTTATTTTGCCGCATGCAAATTGGAAGGAATAAGTATTCTGTTATTGCTTAAAAATATAACTTGGTTATCTAGAATCTCTAACACTTCTGTATAACTGTGAGGGCTTGGGTCTCCCCGCCCCTAAATACTTCAATAGGGCTTGTGTGTAAATTGCTTCATGTCCATCTCTTCTTTCTTTCTCAGACTATGCTACGACACTCGGTAAGGTTTCTTAGCTGATCTCACAGATGCCAACCCAGAAATCCCTTCCCCAGGAGGCTGAGCAACTGCTCAGCACCCCGTTTGTGTTGAGTTTGGAGCCATTAAGCCGTTCAGATACTCAGGGTCGACCCTTTCTCCCAGAGCTGGCTGAGTACATCGTTAAAAGACAGCAGCATGGCTCTATCTTACATTTGTTCCGGCCCAGAGGCCACACTTCCGAGCACAGTGTCTTAGAGAGCTGGTGAGTCAGTGCCCAACTGAGGAGCTGAAATTGGACCAGCTGGGGATTGGAGGCTCGGCTGAAAAGCAGGCATGGAACTCAAGCTTAGCTTTCGAGCAACTTTCCCCCTTTCCGGGTGTGGGTGTATTTTTAGTACTTTTGTAGCTAAACATATATATATATATGTGTGTGTGTGTGAGAGAGAGAGAGAGATCCTTAACATACATAGTATATATAATATTCTTTATATTTATATATCTCTATGATATATATAGAGATACATCCCAGGAATGGTTTCAGTTGCATGTAACAGATTTATTTTTCTTCACACAGTAAAAAAAAGTCCAAAGGTAGGTAGGTGGTGTCTAGAATTAATTCAGTCACTCAAATATTTCAGACCTGCCATCCTTTTTTTTTTTAATTTTTAATATTTTTATTACATATTTTCCTCAATTACATTTCCAATGCTATCCCAAAAGTCCCCCATAGCGCCCCCCACTTCCCTACCCACCCATTCCCATTCTTTTGGCCCTGGCATTCCCCTATATTGGGGCATATAAAGTTTGCAAGTCCAATGGGCCTCTCTTTACAGTGATGGCCGACTAGGCCATCTTTCGATACATATGCAGCTAGAGACAAGAGCTCCGGGGTTCTGGTTAGTACATCATGTTGTTCCAACAATAGGGTTGCAGATCCCTTTAGCTCCTTGGGTACTTTCTCTAGCTTCTCCATTGGGAGCCCTGTGATACATCCAATAGCTGACTGTGAACATCCACTCCTGTGTTTGCTAGGCCCCGGCATCGTCTCAGAAGAGACAGCTATGTTTCGGTCCTTTCAGCAAAATCTTGCTAGTGTATGCAATGGTGTCAGCGTTTAGAAGCTGATTATGGGATGGATCCCTGGATACGGCAGTCTCTAAATGGTCCATCCTTTCATCACAGCTACGAACTTTGTCTCTGTAACTCCTTCCCTGGGTGTTTTGTTCCCAATTCTAAGAAGGGGCACAGTGTCCACACTTTGGTCTTCATTCTTCTTGAGTTTCATGCGTTTAGCAAATTGTATCTTATATCTTGGGTATCCTAAGTTTTGGGCTAATATCCACTTATCAGTGAATACATATTGTGTGAGTGATTTTGTGATTGTGTTACTTCACTCAAGATGATGCCCTCCAGGTCCATCCATTTGGCTAGGAATTTCATAAATTCATTCTTTTTAATAGCTGAGTAGTACTCCATTGTGTAAATGTACCATAATTTCTGTATCCATTCCTCTGTTGAGGGACATCTGGGTTCTTTCCAGCTTCTGGCTATTATAAATAGGGCTGCTATGAACATAGTGGAGCATGTGTCCTTTTTACCTGTTGGGACATCTTCTGGATATATGCCCAGGAGAGGTATTGCTGGATCCTCCGGTAGTACTATGTCCAATTTTCTGAGGAACCGCCAGACTGATTTCCAGAGTGGTTGTACAAGCTTGCAATCCCACCAACAATGGAGGAGTGTTCCTCTTTCTCCACATCCTCGCCAGCATCTGCTGTCACCTGAATTTTTGATCTTAGCCATTCTGACTGGTGTGAGGTGGAATCTCAGGGTTGTTTTGATTTGCATTTCCCTGATGATTAAGGATGTTGAACATTTTTTCAGGTGCTTCTCTGCCATTCGGTATTCCTCAGGTGAGAATTCTTTGTTCAGTTCTGAGCCCCATTTTTTAATGGGGTTATTTGACTTTCTGGAGTCCACCTTCTTGAGTTCTTTATATATATTGGATATTAGTCCCTTATCTGATTTAGGATAGGTGAAGATCCTTTCCCAATCTGTTGGTGGTTTTTTTGTCTTATTGATGGTGTCTTTAGCCTTGCAGAAGCTTTGCAGTTTCATGAGGTCCCACTTGTCAATTCTCGATCTTACAGCATAAGCCATTACTGTTCTATTCAAGAATTTTTCCCCTGTGCCCATATCTTCAAGGCTTTCCCCCACTTTCTCCTCTATAAGTTTCAGTGTTTCTGGTTTTATGTGAAGTTCCTTGATCCACTTAGACTTGACCTTAGTACAAGGAGATAGGAATGGATCGATTCGCATTCTTCTACATGTTAACAACCAGTTGTGCCAGCACCATTTGTTGAAAATGCTGTCTTTCTTCCACTGGATGTTTTTAGCTCCCTTGTCGAAGATCAAGTGACTGTAGGTGTGTGGGTTCATTTCTGGGTCAGACCTGCCATCCTTATACATTGTATTATGTATTATGTATTGTTCACCATCTCAAGTGAACTTCAAGTTCACTTGAAGTGGCTTCACCACTCGAAATATTACACACATGTTCATAACAGAGAGGGCGAACGCACAGAGGACATCTGGACTCCTGGGCATGTCCCATTATGTTTCAGTAGATAGAATAGTGGTCTGTGGCTACCTGTAGTTGGGAAATATCTGAGACCCCAGGGATCTGGTTGTCATGACTGGATTCAAATCGATCTTGATCCTCTTCCACGAGGTGGTGTGCATAACCTTCTGTGATGCTGTTGGAACCATGTTGTCAAGAAGTGAAGGGAAGCAGAATGTCAGAGCACTGTCACCAGTACACACATTCCCATGTGATGCCATGTGTCTCCTAATGTGCCTTCTGCCTCCTGTCTCATCCCTGATACTGTTAGAGTCTCAGAAGTGATCGCATCTTCTGCATTTCTCTGTTGGGCCTGGATAGCGGTTTGGCACAGTCGCACTCAGTAAGAATGGAAGGATTCACCAGCAGACTAGCATATGCCAGGGAGCACTGCAAGGGAGGGCTGGGAAGTTGATTAAAGTCTAGTGGGGTTCAGATGGAAAAGTCAGGCTGAGGCATTTGGGCCAGCTGCGCTCAGTCACCGGCAGGATTGCAGGCTCTGTGTTTTTGAGGCCCCAAGTTTACACTTCACGATGTGGCTCCTAATGACATCTTTTGAATGCTGAAAGCACTTTCTTTTCTTGCCCTTTAGGGGGTGGGGGAAACATGTTTCAAAAAGAATCTCATCAATGATCCAATCAAAGAAATGTCATTCATGAGAAGATAAGCAGAAGAAGAAATCCCCCAATGCTGCATTTGGGCAGATTTCAACAGCTCATTTATATTTTAGAATGGGAATGTAAATTAAAAGGCTAAACACTTGAAAGCCCAAAAATATTCCTGGTTTGACATTAAAGTCAGGGAATTGATCACATTTGCGGAACATAGCTAGTAAAAAGTGCTAATTTATGGCTAAGTAATTAAACAGGGAGACAGATGGAGAACCAAATGAGTTTTCCTCACATCCCAATTTGCATACTGTTCCTGATGGTGCCTGTTCTCACTTCTGTGGACCGTGCCCTCCAGCACTGAAGTACATGGAGCGATATGTAAGTCACTTTCGCAGCCATGTATTTGGAGAAGGTAAGGGGGAGACCGGTAGATCCAGAGACTTAGCACAACAATCCTCAGTCAGGGGGGTCTCTCAGTCAGGGGGGTCTCTCTCTTGTTTCCTCAGGTGTTCAACATGTTGATTTCCCTTATAGGAGCAGCAGGCAACGTCAGATAACGAAAATCCCTCTTCTCCACTGTACTGGCTGGTTTTGTGTGTCAACTTGACACAGGCTGGAGTTATCACAGAGACAGGAGCTTCAGTTGAGGAAATGCCTCCATGAGATCCAGCTGTGAGGCATCTTCTTTGTTGGCGGTCAAGAGAGGGAGGGTCTCTTGTGGGTGGTGGCATCCCTGGGCTGGTCGTCTATAAGAGAGCAGGCTGAGTAAGGCAGGGGAAGCAAGCCAGTAAGTAACATCCCTCCATGGCCTCTGCATCCTGACCTGCTTGAGTTCTAGTCCTGACTTCCTTTGGTGATGAACAGCAGCATGGAAGTATAAGCTGAATAAACCCTTTCCTCTCCAACTTGCTTCTTAGTTGTGATGTTTGTGCAGGAATAGAAACCCTGACTAAGACTTCTACTAAGTGATGGAAAGTGCAATAGACCATCTCACCCCCGCTTCTCATCAGCTGAATGACAGCTCAGAGCTCTCCTTTTCTACATCCTGGTTTCTCCCAAGACAGAGTTAACGTTGCCTAGCTTGCCTCAAGGAAGCAGGGCAGAGCGATGAAAGCAAGAGTTCTCTTTTTGATTATGAATCAAACACCATTGGCTGAGTTACCTCGGCCACATTAGTTTAACTACCATGTGCTACAGTTCCTTATCAGCAAAATGGGCATGCTGGGTAATTACTGCATACAAAGCCTGGTCTATAATAATCACCACTCAGATGTTGGGCGGTTATTATCTCTTAAGATTCTCCTCTGCAGTAAGACTCACTCCTGAGTCTACAAGTTCAAGTATGAAGGGAAGAACCTTAATTACAGAGAATGCAGCCGGTTCCTACCTGCGCAGACTGGAAATGACTAGCAGGGCTTATTTAACTTTAAAGATACTATCCGTGCTGCCCTTGACTCCACGGTCCCACCAGAAGACTGCAGTCTCTTCCAGGTTGTGTGCAAACCTGCTGGGGCTGCTGCTGGCTATGGCCCATGGACCAGGACTGTGTTTATATTATCCACAGTCTGTAAGTGGAACTTGCACAGGAAAGTGGAGTCCTCTCTGTCTCCTGGAACTTTAATCCCCAAAGTTCAGCAGGGAGGATTTGGAAGTGTGTGTCCTTGGGATTAGCAAGGTGCTTGAGCTGTCATCCGTCCTCACGTACAAAGGAGAGAGATCCCTGTGCTCAAGTTTCAGTTGGTGCACGTCTCATTTCATCTCCATCGTGGTGTTGTAGTCATTTGTTTGGGGTCACAACCATACCGAAAGGAAAAATGAGGCTAAAAGATATCCCCGGTGTCCATCACCCCCTGGCAGCCAGGTCTTGTTTCCTGTGCACACTCCTGAATGCTTCAGTGATGATGCAGGGCCCCTTCCTACTGGAGAGTGAGAATCAGTTCTGCATGGGGCCATGTGGCCTTTCCCCTGACTTTCCTAGGTTGAGATCTGCCTCCACCTCCAACATAGCTGGAGCCATTTTGATCCAGGCCTGCCAGCTAGTTCATATTGCTGCTATAATATGCCTGCCAGTCACTGACACAGAGAAATAACTTGACTAGGGCAAGGTCATGCTGACCACATTCCCTGTTACATTCTGTATGTTCCGAGGTTTGTTAATCTTAAGAAATTCCACAAAGCTTTACGTAGGACCCATCAAATTAAAGGTTAATATGGACTGTCATGTCTAAAATGACTGACCACAGGGCAATACTTCCTGCACCTGTGTATAAAGTATTGTGGTTATGTGTGTGTGTTTCCTTTATAAACAGAAAAAGGGTTTGGTGTCATAGCCTCAGATAATTCTGAGCTACAGTCCTGATCAACCAGTCTTAGAGTGTTCATTCAATAAACCATCTCTGTGTGACTGAGATCGGTGTTTGTGTAGTTTGTGGATGACTCTTGAACCCCAATACTTTAGAGACAGGGTTTCACTAGGTAGTGCAGTTGGGTCTCAAACTCACAAAGATCTGATACCTGTCTCTGTCTCCAGAGTGCTAGTATTAAATGCGTGTGAGCCACCACACCTACTTCCCTACTTAAATCTCAGGCAAAATAGCATGAGATGGAATCATAGTTCTCTCAGTCAATGTCCTAGTGCTGTAAAGGGACACCATGACCATGGCAAGTCTCACGAAGGAAAGCATTTAATGGGACTTGGCTTACAGGGTTCAGAGATTTAGTCCATTATCGTCCTGGCAGTAAGCATGGGGACACAGGCAGACATGGTACTGGAGAAGGAGCCAAGAGTTCTACCTCTGGATCAGCAGGCAGCAGGAAGAGAGAGACACTGGGCCTGGCTTGAGCATTTGAAACCTCAAAACCTACCCCCAGTGACACACTTCCTCCAGCAAGGCCACATGAACTCCAACATGGTTACACTTCCTATTGCCACTCCCTAAGCATTCAAATATGAGTTTCTTCTTCTTCTTCTTCTTCTTCTTCTTCTTCTTCTTCTTCTTCTTCTTCTTCTTCTTCTTCTTCTTCTTCTTCTTCTTCTTCTTCTTCTTCTTCTTCTTCTTCTTCTTCTTCTTCCTCCTCCTCCTCCTCCTCCTCCTCCTCCTCTTCCTCTTCCTCTTCCTCTTCTTCTTCTTCTCCTTCTCCTTCTTCTCCTCCTCCTCCTCCTCCTCTTCTTCTTCCTCTCCTCCCCCTCCCCTCCTCTTCCCCTCCCCCTCCCCTCCTCCTTTTTAAAATATTTCTTTTATTTATTTTATGTATATGAGTACACTGTAGCTGTACTGATGGTTGTGAGCCATCATGTGGTTGCTGGGAATGAACATTGCTCGCTCTGGTCAATCCTGCTCGCTCTGGCCCAAAGATTTATTTATTATTATATCTAAGTACACTGTAGCTGTCTTCAGACAGCACCAGATGAGGGCGTTAGATCTCATCATGGATGGTTGTGAGCCACCATGTGGTTGCTGGGGATTGAACTCAGGACCTTTGGAAGAGCAGTCGGTGCTTTTAACTGCTGAGCCATCTCTCCAGTCCGGGGCCATTCTTATTCAAACCACCAGACTGAACTTTTCCCATTCATCCTTGGTGCCCTAGAAGGTCATTGTTATGATCTAAGGGATGGACACAAGAAAGCCACGACAGATCTCACATGGGAGCTTTATTGAGGAGAGGGTATACAGAGACTGCCTCTGGGTGAGAGTGGAGGGAAAAAGAGAGTGGGCAGAGGAGGGAGTTGCCATTTAGAAGGGCTGTGGCACATGCGCAGAGGGAGCATAAGCAACTACTGGCAACAGTGGTAATGTGTCACATCTTGGCAGCTAGTGGTGATGTCTGCCGTTGCTGGGGTCCCTGGAGCAGGTAGCAGAGATACCTGATTGCTAAGTCATCCCAAAAACAGAAGTCGATTACCTTCACTGCTGTCTTGCATGGGGTTTGGCCAATGGGAGGCACTGGCAGTAGATCAGAGGGTAGAAGGTTGAGCTTCGGAGATTCTTCTGGGAAGAGTGTGGTGGAGGGAGAGAGTAGACTCCCACATATTGCCCTGTGCCCTCCGCTTGCATGCTATGGTATGCAGGCGCCTGTGCATGTAGGTGCACACACACACACACACACACACACACACACACACACACACACGTACAAATAAAGTTGTAATAAAAATTAATAACGGTAAAATTAATTTATAGCTTTACCTTTCTCTCGACATTTTTATTTCTCTAAAAGTGTTTTCAAGTTCATTCTTCAATTTCTTTTTCTAATCAATTTTTAAGAGTACTTCATTTAATTTTGACAGTTTTGTGACTCTGTCTCATTTTCTCCTCTGATAGACTCCTAACACCATTGTACTGTGCTCAGAAAGCAAATTTCTATAGATGAGAGTGATGGCCTGGCACAGTGCTTTGCCTGGAGAAGTTCCTCATGTGCTCTGGATGCCCGTGCAGTTTTCTCCTGTGGTTGGGAGATCTGATTGTTGTTACAGTTAGAGGTTTGTAAAGATTCTTTTTTACTTCCAATTGTTCAGCCCCCCTGAAGATCTGATAGCTGTTTCAACTATTACTGAAAGTGAAATTTGAGCTCTCTAAAACTATTGATAATTAATTTATCTTCCCTTTATAGCTGTTCTTTTATTTCCTCTTCTTTCTTCGCTTCCTGTAGGTTAGGGCTCTGTAGTTAGATGTGCATGTGTTTATAACTGTTTTGTTTTTTGGATGGATTATTGTAAACCTTCTCCTATCCTCTAGACATCTGAAATAGTGGGTTTTGTTAAGCTGTGCTGATTTCTTACTACTTTTATAGAGGGATAACCTTCCAGAGAGCCTTACTTTGCTTGTCCTGCTGGCCTCTTTCTAATGAGACCAGCGTCCCTGGAACTTTCAAAGAATGATATGGTACATATTGTGTGTTCTTAGAAAGCCTCTTCTGCACCTAGAGATACAGCCCAGAGGATTAGAGGACTGGTTCCCGGCACTGACCTTGGTGACTCATAAACACTGGTAACTCTAGTTTCAGGGGATCTGATCTCCTCTTCTGAACTGGGTAGAACAGCACATGCATGCTGGTAAACACTCATATATGCATAATAAAATCTTAAAAAAAAAAGAAAAATATTTCCCCCAGACTATCAATCACTTTTAATTAAAATCTGAAAACTATTAGAAAAGACTAGTCTGAACTAAACTTGACCGTAGTCCCAGCTACCAAACTGATCATTTTCACATGGACATGTAAGGCGAGGCACCACCTGGAAACTGCATCTAATTTGCAGATTTTTATTTGAACTTGAATAGAGCTCAGTGGTAGGGCACTTGACCAGCACACAAAGCCTGGAGTTCCAACCCTAGTGGGGTGTGTGTATCTATCTGTGTGTGCATGTATGTATGTATGTGTGTACTGTCTATCTATCTATGTATCTGTGCCCGGGGAGTCCTGGGGAAAAGTGGGGGAGGAAAAGGGGCCTAATGTCCAGCCAGAGTTCCTGTGCTCTGGGCAGGTGGATGCAGGCAGAGCTGCCGGACGATTTTCCACACAGCACCGGGTGAGCATGCCTGACCCACGCGGTAGGGGGTGGAAAAGGGGCAGCCCCTGACTGGGGACCCTGGAGCTACCTTGCCAAAGCCCCAGGGTTGTAGGAGAGAGGGAATAGGGGAAGAAGTTCCCAACACTGGTGAGAGTGGCGCATTGGACCTAGATGCAGAAGAGACTATCTATGGTTTAAGAGCTTTATTATAGAAATGCAGGAAGAAAGAGAGAAGGTAGAAAGAGAAATAGAGAGGGGGGGAAGGAAAGGCTAGAGAGAAAGAGAGATGAGAGAGGAGAGGACAGGAGAAGAAAAAGAGAAAGGAGAGAAGGAGAGAGAAGTGAGAGGTGAAGGAACAAAGGAGCGAGAGTAAGAGAGTAAGAGAGCAAGATGGGGGCCTAACAGCCCCTTTTATGGTCTTCACTGTTGCTAGGTAACTGGGGAGGAGTTTAGCCTGAAGGTTAGAAGCTTGGGCCATTGCTTACATGACTACTGAACATTCTTCTCTTGTGGGGGCTGTGGGAGGTAGTACCTTAGGCAGGGACCAGAGTTCCAGGAGCATGAAGGAACCCCTACTGTGCCATGAAAGTGAATTATGACCACTGGGGTTCAGACCTCAGCTCAATTGGATACCAGCCTGCAATTCCCCACATGTATCTATGCATTTATGCATGTTTGTGTATATATATATATATATATATATATATATATATATATGTATGTATGTATGTATGTATCTATCTATCTATCTATCTATCTATCTATCTATCTATCTATCTATCTATCTATCACTGTTTCTCTGTGAAGTCCTGGCTGTCCTGGAACTCCAGGCTGTCCTTGAACTCTGAGTTCTGCCTGCCTCTGCCTCACAAGTGCTGGGGTTAAAGGGCTATGCTACCACAGGCCAGAGTGCAAATTCATATATTTAAATATAACCCCAAATACTGTGGTCTGAGTAGGCAGAGGCTATGGGGATGGTTAGGCCTGGGATGAAGCACTCATGGGTGCGGTTAGTTTTATCCCAAGCCCTCAGAGAGTTTCCCATTTTTTCATTCTTTCTGCCCACGAGGATGCAAGCAGCTCTCAGAAGCCTGCAACCTAGCAGGAGGTCCTCGCTAGAACCTGGCCACGCCAGCACCAGAATCCTGGATTTCCCAGCTCTAGAAAAGCGAGAACTAATTTCTGTCAGTTATACGCCACCCAGGTGTGACGTTCTGTGGTAGCTACATGAGCTGACTAACCAATTGTCCTTTTGCTGAAGCTATGGCTGTTCAACGGCTCAGTTCCTTCTGTGAGCTTGCCTTCCTCTTCTTTCCTCTCCTTCGGGGCCTCAGCAGCTATCACAATACTGACACCAAGCTCCCAATGCGACCAGCAGCGCTAGCTCACCAGCGTGCCCGGTCTTCCTCAGCTCTTCTATGCTTCCCGTGAATCCTCCTCCCTTGTGTGTTCAGCTACACAACTGAAATGGATTTGAGAAACCCAAAGTTAGGGCAGCCTTTCTGGAAGCGGAGAGTTCTGAAGTCATCTTCTATCTTAGTCTCCTCTGTAGCTATCGAAATTCCCCCCTTCCATTATTATCTCAGAAATGTCTTCGGCTGAAAGTGTGTTAGAGTGATATGAGCCTTAGCATCGTTCTGTCTACCAGGTCACACTTAGAGAAAGAGGAAAGAAAGAGAGAGACTTCCGGAAGCAACTGGATCACTTTTCTGTTGCCCTGATAGAATACGCCGCCAAAAAGCAACTTAGATGAGAAGAGGGTTTATTCTGGCTTGCAGTTCTGCAGGGGATCCGGTCCATCGCGATGGGAAGGGCGGGGCAGCAAGAAAGCAAGGGCTGCCCGGAAGACCTGAAGACCGGAAGACCGGATGCAGTCGCGTTGCATCTCATTAACACTCAGGAAGTAGGAAATGGGGTGTGGTGGATTATAAAGTTTCAGAGCCCACTGCAAGTGGCATCCAGCACCACAACTGGGGAATGGCGTACGATCCTACAGAGGGGGAGGGGCAGCATTTTTTCATTCAAACCACCAAAGTAGTTTTACGTTGAAAGCATAATTTTGGGCCAGTTCCCTCAGGCTGACTGGTTTCTTAGCATCATCCCTAGACAGAGGGATTGAATAATTATCTCTGTGTAAATGATCAGATCTGCCCTTGTGCCTCTTGCCGACTTACTAGCTTCCCTGCCGTGGCTGAACCATGGAAAAAGATGTGACAGGAAACACTTAACAGAACTGGTTAATAGCCATCATTAACGTCTCCAAGAGAACCCTGAGTTCAGGAATAGAGGAACAACTGGCTGGAAAAGATGCGGGCCCTTGCCAGCTTTGCTCCAGCCTCTTGTTGGCACGCATGAATTTGACCATCACGTCTGAACCCTGTAGGGACCGATCATTCATGAAGCAGGGTTTAAAATTCTCTACAGTTCCTTGGAGAGTCCTCAAAGAATTCCTGGGAATTAATATACCTGCTTATTTATTCAACAAATATTCACCGACTGTTAGCCAGATGTCTGGCACTGGGTTGGATGTTATCCTTGGGGAGACTGATCTGCCAAGTTTCTGCTATCACTCCTTCTCCTGGAGCATCTCTGTCAGCGTCTGCGTCACAGCTGAGCTCTTTGTAACTGCACTCTGCTGCTCAAGGAAATTTGGGGATCTGATGGAGCCTAAGAGTTGCCCCAATTTAATTTTTTTTTATTAAAGCAGACCTATTTTGAGACTCTGATCTAATAGAGGTAAGTGGATCATACGTTATCAGCACTCTGATGGACATATAATGGAATCTGTGCTGGTCATGGGAGTCTGTAATAAATGATCGCCCCAAAATCAGTAATCGTGAAAGACTAATCTCCACATTGCTGCGGTTTATAAATAGTTGTTAGTGCTGAAACTCAAGTTTGAATTCAGTTGCCCTTGTTAACAGTGTGGAGATACGTTTTAACAGCATGGTTGGTGGTCATTCACCCCCAACACCAACTCCCTTGAGCTTGGTTAGCGATTGCTTATATCCTTCTCTTATAGACAGCATGGCTCTCCCTTTCCCAGGTAGAGGCTGCGATCTCCTGTGATATGGAGAAAATGATGGTTTACAGTTTATTGGAGATCGGTCTAGGGAGTTGGGATGTAGCATAGCTGGAAGAACATTCGAGTGAAGAAAAGCATCCTAAAACCACAAGGTGGGAAGAAACGAGGCTTAAAGATGAGATAAGAAAACAGGAGGAAAGCCGGGCGTGGTGGCGCACGCCTTTAATCCCAGCACTCGGGAGGCAGAGGCAGGCGGATTTCTGAGTTCGAGGCCAGCCTGGTCTACAAAGTGAGTTCCAGGACAGCCAGGGCTATACAGAGAAACCCTGTCTCGAAAAACCAAAAAAAAAAAAAAAAAAAAGAAAGAAAACAGGAGGAAAACTATCCCTGTCATGAAGTGTGCACTCAGGCATCCCCAAAGCCTCTCCCTCCATACGGCTGCCTGCAGATTTGCTAAGCCTGCAGACTTTCTGAGTTTTAACACAGAAAGCTATAACTTTTTCTGTCTCCATCTCCCTACTCTATACCCTATCCAAACCTAAGCTTGCTGTGCAGACAATCTGGGCATTCTCGGTGTCTCTGAGAACTGCCCCATCCTTCCCTAGAAGTGCAGCCGCCTTCCGGCTTTCATTTCTGCACATGTCTTGTCTCCTTCTTCAGAAAGCACTGACTTTTTTTATCTCTTCTTTTTCCATCTCTCTCCTCCCAGCAATTGAAATCCCAGTTTTGCCTGTTCTGTTATTTCCTTTCTGAAATGCTGAAAAAAAAAAGTCCTCTTGAAAAAAAAAGAAAAAGGCAGAGCCCTTAAACAGCAACGCTATTGTGTGTTCACAAGTGTCTGTGCATACTGTGTGAGTTCCGCCTTCATGCCATTATTTGGAAAATCAAAGTAGCTTATTAGAAAGAGAGGGGCTGCTGAGATGGCTCAGCTGTTAAAGCCAGGACTTGAATTCATGAAGCATTGGGACCAGAGCTCAACTCCAGAATCCACATAAAATTGCTGGCTGTGGTGGCCAAGTTCTGCAAAGGTAGAGATGGGAACCCTCTGACTGAGTGAACACATCTGAGTGACTGAGGACAAACCTAAGATTGACCTGAGACCTCAATACACTTAGACACACATAGCATCTGCAGATGCACATGCATGCAGGCACACACACAGCACACATATACATTCACACAGACACATACCACACACATACATACCACACATTCATATAAGACACACACATACCACACACATATACATGCACACACATACATACTACACACATACATACCACATACAGACAGTACATACACACACACACACACACATACACACACACACACACAGCCCACATCACAAACCATAAATAAACACTAGATAGAGAAAGTGGAAGCAGATGGAGGGGGGAGGAGGAAGGAGGAAGGGAGGAGGAGCAGGAGGAGGGGAGGAGGAGGGGGAGGAGGAGGAGGAGGCTGTGGCAGCAATGGCATAGGTAAATCTGGCCTCTTATACTCTGCATGTGCTTGCCTGCCCTTCCACCACGGGATGACACAGCTCAAAGGCTTGCGCTATTTGCAGCCCCTGACTCATTCTTCAAACCATGACCCAAAGGCATAATTCACAACTATCATATATTCTGTTCTCTCCACAGAAACCAGCTGATGACCCCCATGTCCACCATGCTGCTTCTGTGACTCTACTCTGCGTTCATCGACTCTGGAACTCAGTCAGGGACATCTGCAGCTGTCAACAGGGGGTGGGGAGGAGGACGTGGTGAACCTTACATTGACTCTTACAGCTTCTGCCTAGAAGTTACATGTGACCCTGGATAAGAAAGTGGCTTTCCCGATGCCACTGGCACACGGACACAGGATCTTCCCGTAGGGAACAGCAGCAAATATTTGGGAACGATAACGTAAAGACCAAAGCACTTAGTAAATATTTGCTGAATGAATGTTCCTATGCAGTAATCACATCCCAGTGTGTTATCTGGTTGAAACTCTGCGTACCACTCTCAGAAACCTGTGATTACAAATATATATATTTGTGTTTTATATATATATATATATATATATATATATATATATATATATACACATACATATATATCACATACAAGTCACAACTACTTAAAACACTCTCCACCACTGGGTAAGGAGACCCCAGCCTCCATTTTCCATCCTTATATCCATTATGCTCTTTTTGAAATGTGTAAGAAAACATTATAAAGAGAAAAGTCTGGATTACAAAGAAACTCACATCAGCAGAAACCCGGGCTGTAGCTCCCCGAAGAATGGAAGAGCTTAGTTCCAGAGCCAGACTGTATCAAACAGGGCCTTAAAAGTAATCTGGAGCCATCCTATGTAAAACAAATTTGAGGCCAGCAGGAAGCCTCAAAGGGGGCTGCAGAGTAGGAAGGAATGGAATGGATTCCAGACTGCCGGGAGGATTTTCTTGATTGAAACAAGACCAACTCACAGAACCGCGTTCCGTGTGAGCCTATAATTCCCCAATTTTCTGAAGAAGAAGAAGAAGAAGAAGAAGAAGAAGAAGAAGAAGAAGAAGAAGAAGAAGAAGAAGAAGAAGAAGAAGAAGAAGAAGAAGAAAAAAAGCATGAAAGCAAGCATAGAGAATTTTTGGAGTCGCTGGGCTGTATAGAGGAAAGATGCTTTTCTGTTGAAAGAGATAGATATCTAAGCTGTGGGTGAACCGTGTGATAGGAGAGGCAGTCACTGCACACAGAACTCACCTTCACAGATTTGTCATTCAACCTGGTGGTCAAAGCTGGATCCAAGAGGCCACACACTATCTCCTAGACTCTCTTGTCTGTTTCTGTTTGGTTTATTCTACAGGCTGGGCTGTTCCTATAGCTTTTCTTCCCTAGGGTCTTGGCTGTGAAGGCCTTATGTCTTCCTTGGCTGAGCTTCCAAAGACACCTGAAAGAGAGCTGAGTTTTCCCCTTATTGCTCGTCTGAGTTGCCTCTGCCTTTTGCAGCTGACAGGTCTCCTTGTGAGTTCCTCCAGGGTCTTCTGGCTTTGACTCTGTATGATGGACAGCTGGTGACCAGCCAGCAGGTCTGTATATCCTTCTGCAGCGGGTCACCAGGAGCAGGACTCAGCCAGCACCGTTGTCTTTCTTGACTCTGTTATCCCAAGAGTTGACAAATGTCAACGTCATTGCACCTTCCATCTTTCTGCTGGACATGCCCCCCAACCCCAGGCCACCACCGGTGACCTTCAGCAATGGAGTCACTGTCTGTGACAATGGCTGCCATTGTCCAACTTTCCTATTATATCTTCTCTTTTCCTACTAGAGTATAGATGAGCCAATTGAAGGTAAAACATGGTTAGATCTTTCTCCCTGTATCATCTGTTCTCTCCTAATACCATGTAAGCAGTTGGCTCTCTCCAAGGAGCAGATGCTCAGATGTGACCAGGCATACAGAGATGTACTATGGCAAGGGATTGTGAGAATGTGAAAGGGGCAGGGAAAGATCGGAGAGCTGTCAGATCTTAGAAGGCGGGAGGGAGGACTGAGCAGGAACGTTCTTGACTAGTGTGCGGTACTAGAGAGCCAGGGCATCCCTGCACCAATGCTGGCCGTCAGAGGCTCCTGTTTCTGGGTAGGCCCAACCACAGAATTGGCAAGGGTCAACTAGAAACAAACAGGGTTTCTTGTTAGAAAATTATGAATATTTCCAAGACATTAGTGTCAGATTCTCACTCAACAAAACTCAAACGGCCTTGTGAGGGCAGGACCTTGTGTGGGTCTTGTCAGAGCTTGTGAGACTGACAGCCTGAGTCTTCATGGGCATGAGGCTGGGTGTGGGTTGTGGTAGTGTGGCCCTGTGCTGAGTAGCAGGCTGGATAGTGTGACCTCAATGACACACTGACAGATCTCAGAGCCCAGCAGTCAGGCTTGTGGGCAGTTAGACTCTCTGAAGTTGATCTCCAAAGCACATTCTCATGGTCCCTAGGCCTGGGAAAAAGTTTTACATGTGTGGTTTTTGCTGAGTTTAACTGTCATTCTCTCTTTCTAGTCCACAGTTGGATTTTGTTTTGTTTTGTTTTGTTTTGTTTTGTTTTGTTTTGTTTTGTGTGTGTGTGTTGTGTGTGTTAGAGAGAGATAGAAATATAGTAGATAGATAGATAGATAGATAGATAGATAGATAGATAGATAGACAGAGAGACAGACAGACAGACAGAGAGATGGAGGTCATAGGGCAACCTCAGTTGTGAGTCCTTGCCCTTCTCTTAGATTGAGACAGGGTCTTTCTGTCCTTCGCTGCTGTATATGCCGGGCTATCCCACCTATAAACATCTAAGAATGTTCTTGTCTCCATCTCCCATCTCTGTGTGGGCACATACTGGGGTTACAGGTGTGGGGGAACATCACCTGACTTTCACACATGTTCTGGAGAACTCACTCCTCTGACTTAGGCAGGAAGTGCTTCACCTGAGCCATCTCCCAGCCTTATCTGGTCCATTGTTTTTCTAATGTTTGAGGGCTTGCTTTAATCCTCAAATGCGGTGGAATTGATTTATATTAGTGGTACAGTGTGGCTATTGACTCAGTGTTTGCCCTTGGTTGTTAACCATATGTCCCAAGATCATTTATTGAATGGCTATTTTTTTCCTTCCAACTCACTGTATCAAAGGTCCCATGTAACTACACAGCAGGAAGATACAAAGAGGAGATGCTGTGCTCACATTCTACTGAAAGCATTGGGAAGGACTGGAAGAGAGGTGTCTCAAAGTGGCTTTTGTGATGCCTAAACCGCATATAAAAGCAGTGTATTGGAGTCAGAAGATTTTCTTTAGAGAGAGTTGTGGTGAACTCTGTGTTCTCCCATCTCCAAGTGGTGGCTTCTCACTTGCTCTCCCTCCCAGGTCTGAGGACAGAGGCTCCACCTAGGACAGAGAGCCGCTGCTCCTAGCCTACAGTGGTGGTGCTATTTGGTGTCTACATGCTAGACACACCACAAATTTGGAGCAGGAGAGATGGCTCAGTGGGTAGACCTGCATGAAACACTGGATGTGGCTGTGTGATCAAGTGACGCCAGATCTGGAGGACAGGAGTAGGGACAGGAGGGTCACTGGACAGCCAGCCAAGCAGGAAAGCAGTTCCGGGTTCAACAAGAGACTTCATTCCTAGGCATTAAAATGGAGAACTCTCCTCCTCTGGCCTCTTAGTGCACATTCATGGGGCGCCTGCATCTCCATGCACAGGCATAGATCTGTACACACATGCATGCATGTATACACATACACACACACAGAGGAACACACACACAAAGAGGGAGAGGGAGGGGGAGACAGAGAGGCAGAGACAGACAGACAGACAGACACACAAACATACAGAGAGAGAGGCAGAGAGAGAAATAGAGAGTCAGAGAGACACACACAGACCAACACATACATAGGCAGAGAGAGACACACACACAGAGCAAGAGACAGACAGACAGACACACACACACAGAGGCAAAGACACACAGAGAGAGGCAGAGAGAGACACATAGAGAGAGGCACACACATACACGCACACAGAGGCAGAGAGAGAGAGAAAGGGACAGGCAGAGAGAGAGAGAGAGACAGGCAGAGAGAGAGAGAGAGAGACAGGCAGAGAGAGAGACAGAGCATAGGGAGAGAGGCAGAGAGAGAGAGAGAGAGGCAGATAGACACACACAGAGACAGAGAGACAGAGACAGAGACAGGCACACACACAGACACACACACACACACACACACAGAGAGAGAGAGAGAAAGAGAGAGAGAGAGAGAGAGAGAGAGAGAGAGAGAGAGAGAGAGAGAGAGAGAGAGATGGGGTGGGGAGCCACCCATATCCAGGTGTTCAAGATGCTTTACAGTTCTCCCAGGCAAGGGGAGATTAACTGTGATCTCAGTTGCCCCTGTGTCCTCTCCATGAGTGCTTCCCCCATTCTCTCCCTGCTGTGGGCCTCACAGGGGATGATATTACAGTAGCAACTACCTACATCCCTGTTCTCAGATGCCCCTGAGCTGAGGATGAACAGGAAGAGTCACTGGAGCATCTACCCAGTTGGCCGTGTCTGCACGGGGAGCTGTGTCCACACTGAGCTGTTCTCTGCTCCTGGCCACTGGTGCTGAATCCTGGTAATCTCCCTTCTGATTTTTCCAAGGATGCAGAACTTCCCATTCTTGCCAGCCCCAGAGGACTGGAGCCACGCCCCACTTCTAGGAACAGTCCCCACTTCATTGACTCCTTGTCTACATCATCTTCGCTTTCCCTTCCAAGTGTGACTTCTGTTTCCAATGAGAAGGAACCTCCATGGGATGCTCTAGTGCCTTTCACAAGACAATACTCTGGCTTCTCCTTTTAACTGTAACTCTGACTGTTTACTGTGAAGGCCGTAGGAATGAGAGGCACACCACAGAAATGAGAGGATCACTGCAGAAGAAAGGCTCACCGCAGAAAAGCTGGAGGATTCATCCAGACACTGTGTTTCCGCTCACCCACTTCCTAGGTGGCCTCATCTAGGCCCAGAGCTTAAAATCTATCTCAGTGCCCCAAGCCAGGGACTCTCACATTGATGTCTGAGGCACACCTTCTCCTTTCATTGCACTTCTATACATCCAAAAGCTTTTATTGTTTACCACGGTTATTTCCATGACCTGGATTTGAACCCAGAACCCCTTGCATTTTGGACCAGTACCATGTCACTCAGAATATCCAGAGCATCCAAGCCTTTTCATTGTCTGTGTCCAGCAGAACTCATAGTCTCCCTCTGCCATCATGTCCCCAAGCTCCCTCCACCCTATACTCTGCCCCTCCTTCAGCCATGCTCCTGTAGTCAGGGCACTGGCTGCATTTGACTACCTGAACTCGGCCCACAGTCACTTATATCTGTTTCCCTGCTACATCCACATGCCAGAACCCAAACTTTTTATGCAATCATTTATAAGATGGACAGCTTACTGGAGGTGACTTAGTCACAGAGCAGCCCTTAAGGACTTAGCGGCCTCATTAGGAAGACCGTGGAGGTCCCTCAGTGCCCTGAAGACAGAGAGAAGAAGCATCATTTGTGAAACAGGAAGGAAGCCCTCACAGACGCTTGGCTGACTCTGCAGAGGCCTTCATGTTGGACATCAGCCTCCAGGGTTGGGAGAGAGAAACACCCGCAGCTCCTGCCGCCGTCTGGACCGTGTGCTTCTGTTACAGCCGCTCAGACACCGGTCCCCGTTATCTTCTCTTCCCACACTAACTCCACCTTCAAGGCTCTCAGTTTAACTTCCAGCGTGGCACCAAGTCTGTCTGTCCATCTCACCACCCCACTGCCATGGATGGTACTCTCCAAAGGACCTTTGTTACTTCTCCATGGGTGACATCTTGAGGGCTACCTGGTTTTGCTGCTGTTGAGGAAGTCAGCGTTGTGTTTTTATTTGTTTGCTAAAGCTATATCATAAAGACCTTGCCCCCCCCCCCAATCACGTAGGGAAATTAACCAGACCTCAAGCCGACACATCTCACTGAACTTCTGTGCCATTGGAGTAGTCATTCTGAAGATGTGGGGGTTCACACTGGGTTTTGTGAGTTTTTAAAAAATTATTATTGAATATATTATTAATGCACTTATTCATGACCAAAAAAAGGAAAAAAAATCCATAACAGGGTCAAAACCTGTGTAAAAAGCCCCTCAAACTTAGTGGCAAGTGGTAGCAGTCACTTCGTTATGTTTGTATAGGGTAGGGGTGAGGAATTCAGAGAGGGCACTGTAAGTGTTAGATGCTTTTCTGTTGCTGTGGTAAAATACCACGGCCAAAAGCAACTTAAGGAAATGTTTGCTTTGGCTTACAGTTCCGGATGTCTAGATGTCCATAATGGTAAATGGTGTGATGTCAATTACACACAGGATACATAG
The DNA here is from genome assembly GCF_978045245.1 of Mus caroli. Classification (NCBI taxonomy): domain Eukaryota; kingdom Metazoa; phylum Chordata; class Mammalia; order Rodentia; family Muridae; genus Mus; species Mus caroli. Next base: position 87,311,737 of record NW_028227272.1, read on the forward strand.
GTGCACACACATGCACACACACATATGCACGTGTACACACACACACACACGAGCACGCACACACACACACACACACAGCAGGAGTAGGAAGCTGAGGGACCACATCTCAACTGCACAGAGGACACACACATGCATGTGTGCACATACACACACACACACACACACACACGCGCACACACATGCACACACGCATGCATACGTGCACACATACACAGAGGGAGAGAGAGAAAGAGAGAGCAAGAGAGAGAGAGAGAGAGAGAGAGCTGGAAATGCAAAAGGCTATAAAGCCCGCACCCCACAAAGCTACACCCCCTAAAGGTTCCATATCCTCCCCACAAAAGTGCCACCAACTGGGGACCAAGTATTTAAACACGTGACTCTCTGGTGTTTCTTATTCAAACCACAACACTATTCTGTCTTCCTCTCAAGTAACTGAGGCAGAAAGGTCTTGAGCCACAGGAACCGTTTCTATGGTGCACCTTGCCTGAGGCACCTGGTACCCTGGCTGAGCAGGCTGAGTGCTTACACTTGGGACTGTGAGATGCAGATGCACAAAGGGTGACTTGATTTACAAAGGACATCCCGAGGTTGCAGGAGCCATTTCTTCATATTCCAAGAGATCTTGGTTGGAAGAGGCTGTCTTTTCCAGCCCCGTCTCAACCGTCACACCACATCACCTCCCTGAGCTCTGTTGGTCAAATCCTCAGCTATCCATATTCACAAGGAAGGGACACACCCTTCTCAGTTCAAATCTCCCACTCAGCACACTCAACTCCACAGATGGAGTCCATGAGCTTTGTCCAACCCAGCAGAACAAATACCACAGCCCTTCTACACTTACCTCACAATCACTTCTTTAATGTATTTCTGTTATTTTTGGTGCATACAACACGCTATTTTAATTCAATGACTACTCCTAGAAAGTACTATTAACACTATATTACTTACTTAAGATTACAACTTTCAAAATCCACAAACATTCTTGTGCTTTGCAACGTGGCCGTGTGATTGCACATCCTGAGAAACAGTGTACTGTGCGCATTGGGTCTCATAATGGTGACTGTTGGATCCCTCCTGTCCTCCCTTATCCATAGGATGCACATCCCAAGGCTTTCAGTAGATGCCAGAAGCCACATGTCACCCAAGGCTCTGTATTTTACTATGCTATTTTCAGGGCCCGAGGGTGTGGCTAAGTGGCAGAGCACATGGGTAACATACCTGAACCCAAAGGCTCCATGTCAAACACCAAGAACATAAAACGTGCCATAAAATCACGTGAGTGGCTCTGGCAGGGTAATTCGAGGTCCAGCTGCCCCTGTCCTTCTACAGTGTAGGATGGTCTGGATCCATTTTCCATTTAACACCCTCACACTGTCGAGGGCTGTGGCTGACTGTCAGAAAGGGTGATGTGCACAGAATAGGGGACCACCTCTTCCCCATCCCCAACATTTAAAATCCACAACTGGTTGAATCTATGAGTGCAGAACCCATAGCTACAGAGATGCTGACTTTGTATTGGGTATTTTTATTATTGAATATTCTGGGGATGATTAAGATATATTTATTGAAGTGACTTCCCATTTCCTCTTTTCCTTCTTCCTTCCTTCCTTCCTTCCTTCCTTCCTTCCTTCCTTCCTTCCTTCCTTCCTTCCTTCCTTCCTTCCTTCCCTCCCTCCCCTTCTCCTTCTGTTATGGATTATATATGCTTGGCCCAGAGAGTGGTACTATTAAAAGATGTGGTCCTTTTGGAGTAGGTGCAGCCTTGTTGGAGTAGGTGTGTCACTGTGGGCATGGGCTTTAAGACCCTCATCCTAGATGCCTGGAATTCAGTATTCTGTTGGAAGTTTTCAGATGAAGATGTAGAACTCTCAGCTCTGCCTGCACTGCCTGCCTCGATGTTGCTCTGCTTTCCCCTTGATGATAATGGACTGAACCTCTGAACCTGTAAGCCAGCTCCAATTAAATGTTGTCCTTTATAAGACTTGCCTTGGTCACGGTGTCTGTTCACAGCAGTAAAACCCTAACTAAGACACTTTTTCATTTTATTTTTTGACAGGGCCTCATGTAGTCCAGGCTGGCTTTAAATTTACTATGTAGCTCATGCTGTCCTTGAACTCCTGTAAACGCTGGGATTATAGGCATGGTGATGGATGTCATATTTCTTTTTACTTTCTCTTAAGAAGTTTTGATTAACATATATTCATCATAATAGTGTGTTTCATTGTAATATCTTCATGCACATGCATAATCTATTTTGATAGTATTCACCATATCCTGTCTCCCCCTCTTGCCTCCTTCCCATCTATTGATCCCTGTCCTCTTCCCAGAGTTGCCCTTCTGCCTTCATGAGGTTTGTGTGTGCGTGCACATGTGTGCATATATGTGTACATATGTGCGCATGTGTGTGTATGTATGTGTGCATATGTGACTGCATGTGTATGTGTACATGTGGCTGCATGTGTATGTGCACATGTGTGTGTTCATATGTGTATGTGTGTGTGCATATGTGTATGTGTGTGTATGCATGTGTGCATGTGTGTGGATGTGTGTGTGTATGTATGCATGTGTACATGTGTGTGTGTGTGTTTCTGATGACCCAGTGTGCTTCATCAGGGTTTAGAATTGTTCACAGGAGTGTGGTGAGAGCTTGTTCACAAAAATGTGGGCACTGGTGGGTGGCTACATCGCTGAAGAAAATGACAGGAGGGACTGCCTTTTGGTGTATAAATCTTTGCATGTTCAGAATAAAATCTGATTTTGTTGTTGTTATTTCACGGTATTAGGAATAAAACCAAGGCCTTGCTCATGCCAGGCGGGTCCTGCCACTGAGACGCTACCCTGCTCCTCACGCGTTCACAGGGATTCTTTAAAGTATAAGTTCCTAGAACTAAAACTGCTGGGTTTAAAAATGAACACATTTACAAGATTTTATGTATGTATATAGTCTTGTATATATATCTCACAATATGTTTTTTTTTCATTTTTAAGGAACCAAAACTGAACATTCTACAGTGTTCTTGTTCTTCTCATAGATCTTAAATTTAACTTTTTTTTAAAATCAGGCATAAATGTGTTCTTCGTTCTAAATATTTACCTTTATGATTTTAGCTTTGTTATAGTTGGCATTTCAATAAGATCAGTACAACTGAAAAGACATATCAGAAGGGTTTCTAAAAATATCACTTCACTGTGGAAGTGTTCAGATTTGAAAATGAAGTGTGCGTGCCCATAGGAATTGAATACTGCTGCAAACCAATTCGTCTCAGTCTCGAGGAGCGAAGAACATTGTGCGGCAAGAGTCGTGACAGCCACATGTCACCCCGAGTCACAAACTCACTTGAACAAAAGCCAAACAGAGAAAAAAAAATCAAGTTTTAGTTTCGATGTGATACCATGCTGTATGCATAAAAATAAGACAGTGTTCTGCAAGCCTTAATAATTTTACAAAAAAAACCATTTTCTGAATTCCTAATTTTTAAAAATTAATTTTATTGAGCTGCGCGGGTGTTTTGTCTGCATGTGTGTCTGTGCACCGTATGCATGCCCGGTGCTGCAGGGGGCAGAAGTGGGTGTCAGATCCCTGGGGTTGACGTTATGACAGTTATGAGTCAACACATAAGTGCTGGGAATCGAACCCATGACCTCTGGAAGACCAGCCCGAGCTCTTAACCACAAAGTCATCTATCTAGCCCTGTGGTCTTAACCTTGTTAGGGGCTATTCTGTCTGCTACAGTTTGATTATGGCTTAGTGTGTTCCCCAGAGAATCATGTGATTGAATCTTGGCCTTTAATGTCCCACTGTGCCCATAGTGGTAGCTGTAAAAGATGGTGTCCCATGGGAGGTAGTTAGTGGGCTCACTACTTTTATGCTAACTTGACACAAACTAGAGTTATCTGAGAGGAGGGAGCCTCAACTGAGAAAATGCCTCCGTAAGATTGGTCTGCAGGCAATAGGGGCATTATCTTAATTAGTGATTGATGGGGAGGGTCCAGCTCATGGCGAATGAGGATACACTCTCTGGTGGTCCTGGGTTTTATGACTAAGCAGGCTGAACAAGCCTTGGTGAACAAGCACTCTCCTTTGGGCTCTGTACCAGCTCCTGCCTCCAGGCTCCTGCCCTGTTCCAGTTCCTGTCCTAACTTCCTTTGGTGATGAACTGTGATGAGGAGGTGTAGGCCAGATTAACCCTTTCCTCCCCAAGTTGCTATGGTCATGGTGTCTCAACATAGCAGTAGCAACCCTGACTAAGACATTTGGTCATTGGGTCCTGTTCCTGGTTAGTTATTATAAAACACAAAGAGCCCAGTCTCTGGATCTCCACAGCTTGCTTCCTGTCTTGCCGGGACACTGCTGTGTCTTTCCACTATGGGATCCCCATCCCAACGGTCACCTCTCATGATGTAGCCAAACAGCCCTGTGGAGAGGTGGAGCTGATCATCTAATCTTGGAGTCTAAACTCTGAGCCAAATAACCATTTTTCTTTGATAACCAACAGTGTCACAACATTTTGTCATAGCAACAGGAAACTAAGATATCATGTCTTGCCCTTTTGCACAGCTTTGGTTATACTGACAATGGGTACCACTTACTGACATATGGATTAATTTGAATAGTCTCACTGAAGTTTCAAGGAGAATAAGCATGATTGTAGAGTATAAATAACGTATAGCTAACCTCTCCCTGAATTTGTTTTCAATGTGACATGCTAAAAAGTTGCACATTTTGGGTCAGCGGAGGTGGCACAGTGTGTAAAAGTGCTTGTCTCCGTGCCTGACGAACTGAGTTCCGTTTCCAGAACCCACATGGTGGAAGAGAACCAACTCCATCCAGTTGTCCTCTGACTTCCACATACATGTTGTAGCATGTATGCATCCACCCACACATGCACAAAATAAATACATAAAGTGTAACTAGAAAGTTGCACATTCTCCATGTGTTTCATAATAGTAAATATTTAGTTTGTTTGGTGTGATGTCTAATTTCTTCAGCACTATGAGGCCAGGGACCTACACATCTACTTATATAAGGCTGGCATAGTGTTGTATACTTGTTGTCACAGCTCACAGAACCTTAAGGCAAAGGAATCCCTAGTTTGAGCCCTCCCTAGGCTATATATAAGACTCGGTCTCAAAACTGCAACCAACTAGAGGCTAGAAAGATAGCTTAGTGTTAAAAGCACACACTACTCTTCTATAGGAACAAACTCAGTTCCCAGCACAGGGTCAGGCAGCTCACAGTTGGCTGATCTCCAGCTTAGGGGACTCGATGTCCTCTTCTGGCCCCTAGGGGCATCCTGCACTTACATGTACACAGGCACACACATACACACACACACAATCACAAATAAGATAAATATAAAGAATTTAACCAACAAAAAAAATATATCCTACATACCTATAATAATACATATATATGTATGTAGTACTTATAAATATGTGTGAATGTGTGTGTATTTACACAACTCCCTATCTTTCTTAGAATGTGGCAATGAAATAAAATATCAAAAGATCCAAGTGACTAGACTGAAAGCAAATTTCCTTATATCGCATTTTTTTTTTCTTGCAGCAGCAGCAGATTGTCATCCAAGAGCAGACTTCATCCTCAGTGACATGGTCATTGTTAGTAACTATCACTAAATTAATGGCCACTTGTGGGATTCAAGTTCTGGTCCCTTCACCATCCCCTTAGTCTGTGTCCATTAAGTGAAACACCACTGTGAGAGATTGTTATTAAGTTCTGGAAAGGGTACTAGGACAGAGTCCCCGCTGGTCTCTAGATTGTCATCTTCCTGCCTCAGCCTCCTGAGGGCTGGGATGGCAGGGGTGAGCAACCATGCCTGGCTGGGAAGAATTCTTTGAGGTGCTTTCTATCATGTCACCCACAGGACTGCCTGTTTGTGTGACTGTGAGGTTAAACTTACCTTCTTCCTTTTTCGCACTGCTGCCTTGGGGACATTAATATTTCCTGCTGTTTCTATCTGTTTCTCTGGGACAGAAGAAAAGAAGAAGAAGAAGAAGAAGAAGAAGAAGAAGAAGAAGAAGAAGAAGAAGGAGGAGGAGGAGGAGGAGGAGGAGGAGGAGGAGGAGGAAGGGGAGGAGGAGAGGAGGAAGAAGAAAAGGAGAAAGAAAGAGGAGCAGGAGGAAGAAGAAGAAGAAGGAGAGGGAGGGGGAGGGAGAGGAAGGAAGAGGAGGAAGAGGAGGAGGAGCAAGAACCTGTAAGATAAGTTTGAAAATATGAAATAATAAGTGATTTAAGATTTACGATCTGGAGGCTGGAGAGATGACTCAGAGGTTGAAAGCACCGGGTGGTTCAATTCCCAGCCCCCCATGGCAGCTTACAACTGTCTTTAACTCCTGTTCTAGGGGATCCGACCCCCTTGCAAAGACATCCATGCAGTCGAAACACCAATGTACATAAAATAAAAATAGTAAGTTATATTACAAGAGATTTAAGATTCTTTCATTCTTCCCAAATAAACATAAACAATTTCAGATGTGAAATTAGTTTATGTAAGTTCACTGAATAGATAAGAGTGGCTTTTTTTTTTCTTCAGACCAAACATATTTTTGCGATACATGGGCTCTGCAGTCACCAGCTCAGACTCCAAAGGCATGACTTTGGATCCAAGGACCACACACTTCAAACATGAGGTCCTGGCTGGGTGGGGTTAGCCAGCCTTCCAGGGCAGCAGGGGATACTTGGAAGTATACATGCTATTTTCTCTTATCTTTTGCTCACCAGTGTCCCTAGAGAGAATCTGACTCCTCTCAGTGATGGGTTGTATTCATGGCTTACGATGCCAGGAAACAGAGTATCCCAGAGAGTGGGCCAGGTATTTTCAAGAGTGCCCCACAGAGGTACAGGTCCACATTAGTGTTGACGGGTCCCACTTCAAATTTATAGACATCGAGAAAAAAAAAAGCTTTAGGATATCTGAATCCCTAGTTATAATTCTGGAAGTCTGGAAAGTCAACACAACGGAAGGACAGTGGAGACAAGAGTCTTCCACGGACTCCTTTCCCAAATGGCACGGCCTTCCCCTCCTGCATTTTCCCCTCAGGTTGGATCAAAATGGTTCCTCCCAGTTCGTTCCCGTGGTGCGCTTTACCTGGGCACTGGGCTTTGTTCCTCCGACTCTTCAGCGTTACCTTTCAGGTCAACCCACCATTGGTCAACAGAGCTTCGTGTTGTACGCATTTTCTATTGCAACGAATACTGCTTCACCAAAAGCTGTCATTTTGAGTTGAATTAGGGCAGATCTCATTGAGTTCTTCCATGCAAATCTGGACTCAGCTTCAACGACACAGTTTTGTATCTGTTTGCCTCATCTTCGATGCACAGTTCCCGACTGATACCCTTTTCAAATTGGGGGTGTATGGTTTGAACATTGCTTCCTGTTCATGTCCATGTCCTTGGGGGACTCATCAATGCTGTTGTAAGCCTAGTGCTCTGCCTGTTTTCTTTCTTTTTTTTTTTAAAGTAAAATCGAAATGTATTTATTTATTTTTTTATATATTTTTAACTATATATAGTTAACTATATATAGTTAAATATATATATATATATATATATATATATATATATATATATATATGCACATGAACGCAGGATGCCCATGGAGTCCGAAAGAGGGCATTGAATCCCCCTGGAGAGCACTCACATGGTGCTAGGAATCCAGCTTGGGTCCTCTACAAGGTCAGTGTGTGTTCTTAACCACCGACCCATCTCTGCAACCTCTCTGCCATGCCTTTCTCTTGAAATCTTTTTAACAATTTCTGTGAGTTACACTCTTTTTATAAGTGATCTACCCATAAGGGGCAGAGCCCAATACATGTCTCAATTGCTGTACGTTGGATTTGAGGTGCATTTTGGAAGAGACACAAACACTCAAACTTTAGCTGCCATGGCTTATGTTCTACTCGAGGCACCAGAGGAGCCTCCTGATTGGAAACTGAGCAGCTGATCATGATTTGTTGATGGGGGGAGTCGTTCTAGATCTCCTGGTCATCTACCTTTGACTTCCACAAAGTGTATAAAATGAAGTAATATCCTTGTTTGCTTGACATCTGTCTCACCGCTAGGGATGTCATATTCTTTATCAACATAGTCCTTTATGAGGGTTGCCCCTCAGCTTCCTCTGACTTCACAATAACTGCACCTGCCTGGCTGGTGGTTCAGCACTCCATCTGGCCTCTGTTAGCTCAAGGTCCCACCACACACATAAGGACTGCATGAGTATTTTCTAGAGGAACAGAATGGATAGAATGAATATAATGAGCACAGAGAGGATTTATTAGGATGCCTTACAGGTTGTTGTCAGCCAGTCTCATCATGGCTGTCTACCAATGGAAAGTCCAAGAATCCAAGAGTTGTTCGGGCCATGAGGCTGGTCTGTGCTGGAATCCTGCAGAAGTCATCTCTGATGCCAGTGAAGGAATGGACTTGCCAGCAAGAGCAAGCAGGGAGAGAGAGGAGAGAGAGAGAGAGAGAGAGAGAGAGAGAGAGAGAGAGAGAGAGAGAGAGAGAGCTTCTTCCATGTCCTTTATTGAGGCTGCCAGCAGAAGGTATGGCCCAGATCTTCCCACTTTAGAAGATCCAGGTTAGGAGCTGAAGAGATGGCTCAGCAGTGAAGAGCACTGACTGCTTTTCTAGAGGTCTTGAGTTCAATTCCCAGCAACCACATAGTGGCTTACAACCATCTGTACTGGAATCTGATGCCCTCTTCTGGTGTGTTTGAAGAGAGTGACAGTGTACTCACATACATAAAATAAGTAAATAAATCTTAAAAAGAAGGAGGAGGAGGAGGAGGAGGAGGAGGAGGAGGAGGAGGAGGAGGAGGAGAAGGAGAAGGAGAAGAAGAAGAAGAAGAAGAAGAAGAAGAAGAAGAAGAAGAAGAAGAAGAAGAAGAAGAAGAAGAAGAAGAAGAAAAGAAGATCCAGATTAAAAGTGGGTTCTCACACGTCAACTAATTTAATTACAAAAATCTCTCACAGGTGTCCATAGCCTCTTGACTTTTAGCTACCTGTAGATGTATTCAAGTTGACAAACAAGAATAGGTCCCGCAAGTATCAAGCAGCCCAATGCTGCAGTGATGTCTCCCGCTGCAGGTCTAGGAAGTCAGCACTGAGCTAGTTCATTGTCACACAGGAAGGCAGACAGAAGTAGAGTGGATTCCCAGTTCCATGGTTCCTCATTGCCTCAGGGGCTGAGGCAGCTGTGTAAGACATCCAGGACGTCTTAATTCCACTATGACTGCATCAGGTCACACCTTAGCTCACATCGGTGGTTGTGAGTAGGAGGGACTACCGATGACGCTCTGATGGAAGGAAAACACACGCTGTGCAAAGGTATAAGTCACAAGAAGACAGTGAGTGCATTGTAGCTGCTTCTGGTGGAAGCCCGGAGGTCAGCTAAGGAACCTTAGTGGGTGGAGTCTCCCTGGGCGGAGTCTCCCAGTATGTCTCATCTCTCTCCTGTAGACAGAATCCTTCTCCTCACCTTGCCCTTTGCTGATGAATCAATCTATCATATGGCTACCTGTTGTTTAATTTTTCTACTAAGCGTCTATCTAGGTGCCATTTTAAAAACTGTTATCTATCCATCATCTATTTATCTAGAGTTTATTGATCTACTCATATCTATTTGCCTGCCATCTATTAGTCATCCTTTAACTACCTCTTATCTATCTTTTTTTTTTTTTGAGACATAGTTTCACACAGGTAGCTCAGGTTTGTCTGGTACCCACTATGAAACCTAGGTTGGACTTGAACTCCTAGCCTTAACTTGAATTATAGGTGTGTGCTTCACACCCACCTCAGCTATCTGCCTCTTTCTGTAGCTATGTATTGTCCAGTTAAGTTTTATCTAAACATCGTGTCATCCTCATTATTATTATCAATGCGTCTATTTATCTGCCATCTATTAATTTATCTTTCATTCATCTGCCTACTATTTTCGCATAATTTTTGTTCGTCTAGTTTATCTATTAATTGACCTGTTTAGTGATTTAATCTATCATCTTCAATCTTTCTACATAGCGGTTCATTGGCAGTAATAAAGGCCTCAAAAGAGACACACCAGAAGTTCAGGGTCACAGAGGCAGGAACATAGGCTTGTGGGTGGGCTGCAGCAGTGAGCACAAGGCATGAAGTTGTCTACTCCAGGATGCTTCCGGGACACTCCCATCGAAGAGGAGTTAGACAGCCATGTCTTTAAAAGCATTCACTCTTAATTGTAATTTGTCATTTTATGAACTATATCTTTAACTACTATGATGTAGTATAGTTGTGCTAAGAACAACAAAACACACAAAAAATTATTCTTCCTTTTCCAGATGAAGAAAGCTGACTCTCAGAGATGAGAAATTACTTTGTGGTCCCTTGTTAGGACGTGCAGGGAAAACAGAGTCCGCCAGCAGGGGGCGCCCACCTCTTCTGGTCCTTGTCAGTCCACCTACCTGCTCTAGGCAGCCCTCTGCCATCAGTTTGGGCTTAGGCCATTGACTCAATGCCAAGGTGTCTTTTCTCTTAACATCTCTGTGTCTCCATTCGCAACCACACAGGGTTGCTCATCGCGTGCTCACTCTGTAACTCCCTCGCTACTGCAGGTTACGTCCAGAAATGGACAGTGGCAGCGTTCAGCTAGGCATGGTCAATAAGCTTAGTATTGATGGTAACCTTTCCCATAACACACACAAGCAGCTTATCACAGAGGTTTATCTCTGTAGCAAAGATACTTATTTTATTCCAATGTGCCTTTGGGGTGCATATAATCTCCAGCAGGACACAATTTTCCTGCAGTTACTCTTTTTCTCCTTTTGTTTATTATGGTGAGTTAAAAGTTCATCCAACCTTTGAGGTCAGCCTGGTGTACAGTGTGCATTCTAGCACAGCCAAGGATGCAGGGTCAAGGAGACCCTGTCTTGAAAAAAATACAATAAAATCATCCAACCACCACAAATTTGTATTGCTTTCCTTCCAGGAGTCAGCCTCTATGCACAGCTCACCTAACTAAAATCCCAGCTCTCCTGGGGCTGTAGTTCCTGGAAGAAATACAAACAATAAGCAAAATAACAAGGAAACCATGTAATTTCTCAGTCAGCAATAAATACTACAAAGAAGAAGAAGAAGAAGAAGAAGAAGAAGAAGAAGAAGAAGAAGAAGAAGAAGAAGAAGAAGAAGGGGGAAGATTAAGGAGGTGGGTCACAGGGAGGTGGATCCGTTTATACTATGGAAAAAGTCACAGAAAAGGCACAAGATAGTGACATTTGAATCAAGACAAGATGATGAGAGTCAGCTCTGTGGGGGGTAGAGTTCTCTCTCTCTCTCTCTCTCTCTGTGTGTGTGTGTGTGTGTGTGTGTGTGTGTGTGTGTGTATAGATATTCTAAGGAACAGGAAATTCAGGGAGAACACTGGGCAGGGGGCTTCTGTGCCTATAGGGGGTTAAAGAGGTTATATGAGGTATGGGAAGAGTGTGGTACCTGGTGGTGAGGTGGAGATCTTAGGTCCTTGTAAAGCCACAGAGGTGACATCGGTTTTGATGTGAGATGGGACACCACTTCCACCAGACAAACATGTGCAAGGGGACTGTGCAGGACGGCGTCTTCCCTGTGGAATGTTTCAAATGTCATCCCTCCTCAGCGTCTCCATCTGGGACTCAGAATCATCTGAAAATCCTGTGTTCCCTGATGGTGGAGGTGGAGGATAATTGTTCTCGCAACAGTACATCCCTTGGCTCCTGTGGACCTCAGCAGGCACAACCGTGTTGAGAGTACATTCCTAGAGGGGCAACGATCGGCATCTTGTGTGAAAGAATGTATCGTTTCACTCAGAATGCCATTGTGGAGGACGCTGGGAGGTAGTTGTGGGGGGTTGGCACTAGCGTTGGCACTAGGTGGGTGGCCCACCTCCCATCACATTGAAGTTGTCACACACCCTAGAGCCCAGAACCACCCTCACCTCCCCCACAGATAAGAGTTAAGACGATGTCCCAGGCTGAGCACCTGCAATGAGCCAGGAACACAGGTGTGGGGACACATCTGTATGTGTGCCTGTTTGTGTGTGGACCACATGTGTGCAGTGCCCAAGGAGGCCAGAAGGGGGCATCAGATACCCTGAAACTGGAGTTACAGATTGGAGAGCGAGAGAGCGAGGTGGTTTTGGCTTGGCATAAAAGCAAGGGACTCCAGTTAGGTGAGATGATGGTGGTTGGAATGAGGTGACAGGAGAGCCGCAGGTGGCCACAGATGGGCGTGGTTTGTCTGATAGAATAGATAGCTACAAGGGTTAAGGAGGTGAAGAAGCAAAGGGTGACTGCTTGATATTTGGGTGAACTTGAGTGAAGCCCAAGAAAAGAGAACGGAGAGGTGTGGGTGGTAGCCCCAGATGAGGTCTGAGGTCTCATCAGATGGCTTGCTGAAATGAAGTCAGCCCATGAGACTTGGAATGAGGGAAGAGGTCCAATCTGGAGGTCAGACCTGAGACTCATGATATCTAAGAGAGGCACGTGTGGGCTTTGGGACATTTTGGGTTGACTTCTCTGAGACTGGCTCCCATTGGCTCATTTATCTGAATGTTTGTTCTGCAGTGGGTGGAGCTGTTTGGGGAGGATTAGGAGGTGTGGCCTTGTTGGAGGAGGAGGGTCGCTGAGATTTTAAAAGCCCATGCCATTCCGTGTTTGCCTCTCTCTGCCTTGAGGTTATTATCTCACACTTAAGCTCTTAGCTACTGCTACAGAGCCAAGCCCGCCTGCTCGCTGCCATGCCTCCTATCAGCCCGGTCATAGATCCCACTATCCGCAGGAACCACAGACCCCAAACTAAATGCTTTCTTTTATAAGGTGTCTTAGTCATGGTGTCTCCTCACAGCAGTAGAAAAGTCACTAAGACCAATGAAAGTGCGAGCAAAAATAGACAAGTTTATAATATATCAGGGACTGAGCGAAGCACTACTTTGAGTGGTAAGAAAACTGAGGCACAGAGGTGTGGTGACACTGTTCCCTATTGGGCAGTCACTGTTGTTGCAGTATTGGTGAAGCTAGGCTGCCCATGCATCTGCCATTATGACTGAGGAACCCCTAGTCCTCAGCCTTTGCACTGAGCACAGTCCACAGCTGGCTGTGTGACAGGAATCACAGTGGCCATGAACTCTGGGGACACGTTTCAAATCCAGTCTGCTATTCGCCGGTTGGTTTGTTTTGCTTGTGGAGAACAAACACATAGATTTCTCAGGTCGTCTCTCAGGCATCATTCCTCCTGCCTTCTGCCTTTGCTCTGCTCTCTCTTCTCAGGCTACCGTGCCACTCCTGCCAGCCTAACCCGTTCCAGCCAACTCTCATCTCTTGGCAGTGCCAGACTGATTATTTCTAATTGTCTTTGACTGCTTCCAGCTGGGTCTTGTAGCTGGGCATACTGTGGGAGCACACCAACAGTGTCTCAACCATATGGAAGGAGGAACAGGAGAGAAGGAAGAGCAAGAAGGAAGCGGCTGGCACAAGTCAACTGAGCCAGCTTCCCCGGGGCTTACCTGGCCTCTGGTAATGAATGACGATATTTTGAAAGGGTTAACTCCACCAGGTTTGAGAATGGCCTCTCTTTGATAAATGATTAAATCGGCTGAGTCCCCAAAGGCAACACTGTAGCAGTAACTTTAGAAAGTCATTTGTAACATCGAACTGAGGGCAGATGGGGGTCTTGCTGTCCTCAAGCAAGAGACTGTCACTGGACACTCTGGGACTGATTGCTTTTTTGCACTCAGTCAACAAATATTCTTTAGATGGGTCTGCAGCTCAGACACTATGCTGGGTACCTAAGGGCAAAATGTAAACCAAACAGGCACAGCCCCTGTCCACTGAGTCTAAAAAGAAAGACATCCAGTAAGCAACGTGGAGGATAGAAGGCAGATACGAAGCTGAGTGGGATGCCCTGAGAAGAACCGAGGGTCCATCATCTACGGCAGCTCGTTGGTTGGGAAGGGCTTCTCCTAATGGACCACCTATGTTGGGTGAAAACCAGGCAGAAGCAGCAGTTGGAAATTCTGTCTCTGTCTCTGTCTCTGTCTCTCTCTCTCTCTGTGTGTGTGTGTGTGTGTGTGTGTGTGATGTGATGTGCATCTGAGTGCAGGTGCCTTTGGAGACTAGAAAAGAGCCTTTGATCCCCTGAGACTGGAGTTATAGGCCATTGCAATCAAATTAATATAAATGCTGGGAACTGAACTCTGGTCCTCTGGAAGAGCTGTGTATGTTCTTAACCATTGAGCCCTCTCTCTATTCCAAAGACAGATAATCTGTAACGCCTAGAGGAACCCTACAAGCTTGCAGGGGGTGGGTTGGGGGTTAGTAGAGGCTCTTCAATGGCAGGTGACTGGTCCTCTGCCCTGTATTTCTAGAATTCCTCCTGGGAGAGGGATACAGTATCTCGTGTGCTTATCCGTCTTATGAAATGAAGCTCTGGCCTTTTTGAGCAAGGCCACTTTAGACAGTAGAAACTGTAGTTCAAAAACCAATTACTAAGCTCAGGCAGGGGTGGGATTTGAACTTCTCTTTCCCTTTGGCATTCATCCCAGCCATTAGAATCAGCAGTGCACTTGGACCAGACCCAGGCAGCAGGAGGCTTGAAGATTTAAGGGGCCTGTGTTTTCTCTCTTCTTCACCCATTTCCTGACCTCTACACTGGGAGGGTATAATCAAAACATTAAGAGGAAAGAAAGTCACTATTTCATCATAAGTGACTTCCACCACTTATGAAGCACCATCCCCTGCCCTCCCCCCACCCTCCCCCTCCTCCCCCTTAAACGATGAGTACTCTCTGGGATTTGCCTTAAATTGCAACAAATGAATCTCTAAATTTTCACAAAGAGCTAATTTCCTAAAATTTAATTAATGCAATATTGGGAAACTTTAAATCCTTTCCTGAAGGAAATGGCTTCACCCCCAAAATGGGCTTTATTCTCCCCACACTTTGAACCTAGCATCTTCTCCCTCTCTCCACTTGGTGCCTTTTAAAAATTCAATTATTGAATTAGAAACGTGAAAATGTTTGGATGAGCCCTGCAGGAACTGTAGGAGCTAAGGCGTCCCTTAAGTACAGCAAGAAAGCGGTGGAAAGCTTGTCTTTAACGTAGGAAGTCCAGAGCAATGAGACCCCAGCCCAAGACAAGACTAGACTCGGTCATAATAGCAAGGGTGGAGGGAGACTCAAGGCTTATGCGTGGTTCAAACCAACAGATGCCTGAACTTGAACAAACGGTCATTTTGGGGGGTTACTTTCTAGATAGGCCAGGAAAGGGATCTTCCCCGCCCCAAGACTGGATGGGTGACAGCTGTATCCCCTCCCCCACCTCAGAGCATAAATGTAGATCGATGATGTCATAACTGTTTACTGCGGGGTAAACAATGAAATGAACTTTGTTAGGACCGAATCCTCCCTTTGAGCTCAGATGATGTGTGATCAGAGGTTAAATTTGCATTAGACGCGGGCACCTCAACAGGTCGCATTTTGGAAAGCCCTCTCCGCATCCTTTTGTGTGTGTGTCTCTAATTTCGCTTCAGGAATATATTGGGGATCCTGGAGATACTGGGTAGGTGTCTCAGGCTGTTTATGTTTATTGTTTAGGTGAGATCAGTGCACTCACAGAGCCCGCAGAGCAAAAGCATTCAGGAGCAGTGAGGCTCCGGTCCGGTCCGGTCCGGCTCACCCTGCAATACATCATCTCTAAGGAAAGCAGAGAGGGGGCAAACGAACGCGCACAAGCAGCAAACGCCCTGGTTCCTAAGCTGCCGCCACTACTGTTAGCTGTGGCGGCTGCTTCTCCACGGACAACAGCAATCGAGTATGTGTGCGAGCCCCGACACATAGCCTGCTAGGTACCCACCCACCCATCTTCCATAGTCCCTACTGTGTGCCAGGTTCTGGGTTGGGTATCCAACTCTGCTACAGTCCAAAGCTTCTCTTTCTCTTTCCCCTGCCTATGGTGGGTGCTGTTGGTGAGGACATTCACTCTCGAAAGGGCCAGAAAGCTCAAGCTCAGAACCTGCGCGATCCGCACCCCGGGAGGCAGCAGGTCTTGGGCGGCCCGGGAGCGCGCGTCTACGCGGCCGCGCGGGGTCCCCCTGTCTGGCGCTCAGGTGGCTTCGCCGCCCACTCCGCCGCTCCCTTCCCCTCCCCTCTCCAGCGAGGGTCGAGTTCGGCTGTTGCGCGCGGGCAAGGAAGGAGGGGCTACGAGGGATTTGAAAGTGCTCAAGCTGCGGAGTGGAGCTCGCTTCTGTCCCCGCCGCCGCGAGCGGATTAAATTTCTGCAAATTCAAACTGAATGGGGCTTTCTTCTGCTGCCTTCCAGAGGGCGCCTGCAGCCCGCCGCGCGCTCCTCTCCGGCGGGAGCGGCCCCGGGGAGCACCGCTGAGGACCCGGCGGGCCAGAGGGCGGCGGCGCCCGGGCTTGGGGGACTCCGCCACCGGACTGTGCTCCTCTCGGACTAGCAGCCGCTGCTCCCTCTCACAGCCGATCGGGGCACCAGACGGGACCGCGGGCGCGATCTGGGCGATCGATCCTCCGAGGACGAACTTCTCGGGGGCGGGTCCCCGGTCGCCCCGTCGCCAGCTATTGTCTGCGCGCGGCGCTAGCACGGAGGCGCGGGGGGCGTGAGCACAGAGACCCGGGCCGGGCGGGGCCGGGTCCAGGGCGGCGGCAGGAGGAGCCAGGGCAGCCCCGGGAGCCGGAGGAGGGGCGGCTGCGAGCGCGGGAGCCGAGCGAGCGCGATGCCGGCAGCGGCGGGGGACGGGCTCTTGGGCGAGCCGGCGGCACCGGGGGGCGATGGAGGCGCGGAGGACACGACCAGGCCGGCGGCGGCCTGCGAGGGAAGTTTCCTGCCCGCCTGGGTGAGCGGCGTGTCCCGCGAGCGGCTCCGGGACTTCCAGCACCACAAGCGCGTGGGCAACTACCTCATCGGCAGCAGGAAGCTGGGAGAGGGCTCCTTCGCCAAGGTGCGCGAGGGGCTGCACGTGCTGACGGGAGAAAAGGTGAGCTGGGGTGCGCGGGCCTGGCGGGAGGACCCGGGAGCACTGTCCCGCGAGCACTCAGCCTGGCTCTCCAACCTAGTGTGGCTAGACGCACGCTCAAGCTCTCCTAGTGGGCCACCGGGTACCTACTGATGGATGATGGTGGTGATGGGCTCACGTTCGTGAGGTGGGGTACCCGGGCAGATAGATGTACCCGCGAAGCTACCCCGCACTGTCTTTCTGTTTTGTTTTGGAAGGGTGCCGCCTGGCGGACGCCAGAGAAGGGAGGGGAGAGGTGGTGGTGGAGGGTCCTGCGGTAGGGGCATGGAGCAGTGCAGAGGCGGGAACTAGATCCAGGCTGGGGTTCAGCTTTGCTTGTGGAATGTGCGGCGGGAGAGCAAGGCAGCCAGTCTGAGGTTGCTTAGAGTTTCATCCCTCCTGGGCTCAGGCGAGGACGTGGAAGGGAGTTGGGGCCCTGTAAGCTCCCCTCTCCACCCGTGTGAGCTGGGGCAACTGTTGGAGTAATGATCCTGCTTTTGGCAGGTG
Source organism: Mus caroli (assembly GCF_978045245.1). Lineage (NCBI taxonomy): Eukaryota > Metazoa > Chordata > Mammalia > Rodentia > Muridae > Mus > Mus caroli. The sequence goes on from NW_028227272.1 coordinate 87,329,277, forward strand.
CAGAACTACACAGGCCCTGGACTCTAGAAGTTTGCAGATACCTTTTCATCTTTCTAGAAGACAGTAAAGGAAAGGGGCCCCTCCCCCACACCCGGAGGGACACTACTTCGACCTAATTAGAAGTGAGAGAGAGAGTGAACTCTTGCCAGGCCGGGTGCGGGCAGATCTCAGGTGTTAACTTAGATTTGTGAAAAGAAACCCAAGAAGCTGACTTACTTTTGAGGCTGGGTGGCCTCAGGCAGGGAATTGCTCTGGGCTGCCAAGCTGGTATCTTTGCAGGGACCCAATACTCTAATCACCCAGGCTGGGGGTTGTCCGCGCGGGCGGAGGAGGGGAGCTCAGCCGGTCCTAGCAGCAAATAGCCCAAGGGCCAAGGCCTCGGGGCCTGCTGCTCTGGGTTTCCTTGCCCAGCCTAGGGGTTTGTGACAGTGATGAACTGTGAGAAATCTGGTGACAGTCTGGGGCCACCACACTAGTCATTTTCTAGCCTCTGGATACCTTTGATTTCCTCTTGGTTTCTGTTGTCCTGGAGACCGCTACATTTGAACACTGAGTTCCATCACCCTTAGAATTTATCTTCTTTTTCTGTAGCCATTCCAAGTGGGGTGCCCCTTTATACTGGGTAAGCAGGGTTAGACCGAGCAGTCATTTTCAAAAGTGTCTCTTGCCCGAATTTCCAAGGAAAAAAAAAAAAACCAGCCTTCAGTATGAACTCACATTAGCTCTTCAAAGGAGAAACTCTTTAGACCCGTCCTAGTTGTTCTCGGTGGAGTAAGGGACTGTTTATTTACTCTTTGGTGTGCAGTGGGCTGTCTGCCCAACACACCGAGGGTCCCGTCAGGGTGCAGTGATGCAGACTGATTTCAGGGAGCTCGTTTCTGTCCTGGCAGGGAGAGGAGAAGGACTTTGCTCTCAAAATCTAGAGGATTCAGTCTGGCTATGTACATCACCTCTCTAAAGAGATCAGAACTTCTTAGAGCTTCTTGCCATGTTGGGCTGGACCTCAGCTCCTCACTAGGGCAGTTTTCACCCATGGGATAATACTTTTGTCTTTGGCTGCACTGCCTGGGGTATTCAGAGTTCAGCCCTGATTCAGTTCTGGACTCCTGTGTTAGCTCCTGCCTAGCAGGAATAAATACAGGGAGTTTCTGCCCAACTGGGGTCTAGATGAAGGGTCTCGTTTCCTCCTGTCTTTATGATGGCTCAGTTCATCTTTGCATTGAGAGGAGGCTTGTTGAATATAAGGTTTTTTTCCCCCGCTGGACCAGTTGATCAGATCTAGTTAAAGACCATAGTTGTCAATGCAGAGGCCAGGGATGCAAACCTTGGTCTTTCCTGCTATGCTTTTCTTTAACCAGGAGGAACCTTTCTCTGGGGACAACAGAGTATCAGGGAGGGACCTGGATATTAGCTCCTTCAACTGTGAGCTTTAAAGAAACAGTGGTGCTATTCATAGCTTTTATCTTCCTAACCCTACACCTTTAATGCTTAACTAATAGATGTGGGTTTTAGCTGATTATAGAGATGAGAAGGAGAGGGGGAGGGGAGAGGGCTAGGGGGAGAGGGAGAACATTTGGTGAGTTTCTGAGTCCCAGGCCCTCCTTTCTTTTGGGTTTTGCTTTATAAAGCAAAGCTAGAGGAAAAGGGGAGGCTACCTCAAGCTATTTGCAAACTAAACTGAAGGCCAAGGGGCTTCACTTCAGGAAAGGCAGATTCTGTGAAAGCTTGCTTCCAGGCTCCCAGCCTCCCTGCCTATCACAACTTTCTTAGGGTGCATAGGTTTAGTTAAAGCAGTTCCTTTTCTTCTCCTTTTTAGTGGGTACCAATTTTCTCTTTTAAGAGAAAGGGATGAATCCTGTGGTGGGAACTCAGTCCTCCCTGAGCCACCTGGGCAGAAGGACCCAGAATAAGCTCATCTTGAGGAATGCGTTTGTGGAACAGAGGATGAAGGGAAGACGAGGGCACCATCTCACATTCCGTCTGCTCCAGAGCCACTCTTATCAAAGCATGCGTTTTATTTTGGTTGATTTGTGGTTAAATCTAGACTCTTGCTCGATTGAAGGCGTCTGAGGCCGTGTGGGTGGTTGGTGGTGTGTTTGGTAAGGTGCACATTTCCAGAACGCTTTGGATAAAAATCCTCCTGGGTTTGCTAGGAATTCCAGGCTGAGTCCAGAAGACAAGCAAGTTCCTTTACCCGCTTTCCTTTAGGACTCAGTCCTGTCTCACCCAGAGGCTCCTGTTGCCACCGTGAAGCCGTTTGCTTGGAAGCCATCCGAATCTCGATAGCCCCCTTACTGCTGAACACAAAGGGATGGCTTAGGGCTGAGACCTAAGTTTTGCTTCCCTTTGGCTTTTAAGCAAAGACAATCTCTGCCCATCTGGCTTTATAAAAATAAATATTCACTCAATCATGTGAGGTTCTTAATTACGATGTTCTCAGTCATGGCTGAAGTGATGTTTGGACCAGGAGATATCATCTGTTAGATTTTGAAAATGTAATTCCCCGTGGCTTTGACATAGAGAACAGAGTTGCTGGGCAGGAGTATGGGCTAGCAGCGTTTACAGATGGGAGAGCCTCTGTTTGTTGAGTAAAATCTAACTGAAATGGCTCGGTGGTTAAAGGTGGGTGCCGGCAAGCCTGATGACCCAAGTACTTTCATCCCTGGTACTCTTGGGGTAGAAGAAGAAAACCACCAACTCCTGCATGTCCTCCTGTAATCTCGAGACTTCCACAAGTGCACTTCCGTGTGTGCCCTCCATCAGTAAGTATAATAATATTAAAAATATTTATGAACACAGTGAAGAAGCACAGTGGGGAAGGTCTAAGACCACCTCGGGCACAGCGGGCTTGGAAGGCCAACTGGAGCATTCAGTAGAGCAATGAGCACTGGCACCCTCCCCTGTGATGCAGAGGCCAAGGTGGGTACATGAAACCGTCAGTGAAGGGACTCAAGGAACTCAGTCTAGCCTTTGACTTTTATTTAAAAAGCCCCTTATATACGTGTCATTAGAGCTATTTTGGGGGCGAAAACAAGGACTGCCTGCTTAGTAAGTTACAAGTCATCACTCACAGAGTGCAGCGGCACCAGATACCTGGAGTGAAGAAGTTACTAAAATTACCCTTTACTACGTTTTTTTTGCGGAGCAGGAAATACGACTAATTTTAGAGGTGGCCTTTTGGCAGATCTGTTTTTAGCAAGTATTTCTGAAACAAACAGGTGCTAAAATCCTGTATTTCTTTTTAAGAGAGAGAGAGAAAGAGCGACGGTTCTGAGGTACAGGGCACACGTGGAGAGCTGGAAGTTCCTATTAACCTTCAGCAGGGGCTCCTTGGGAGGACGGAGGCAGTTTTCAGAGGCACCTGCCCTGTGGGTCCCGCGTGCAAGGCAGTGCCTATAATTTCCTGGATTACAGGTGGTGAGGTTGTGGGCACACTCTTTTGAACTTCCTGCCTCGCCTCATGTTTTTGAAGTACTTGGAGGAACGGTGGAAATTGGCACGTAGGGCTTCTTCCTCAGTGCTCGTTGACACAGGGCCAAAGAACTTCAAAGGATGGCATGAGTCAGCATCCCTAAGCAGGCTGGTGCCCTGTGCCTGCCGAGGAGGAGCGGCGCCCACGAGGAGGAGCGCACCTTGCATTTTCTCTGCAGGTGTCCCCGTTCTACTTACTAATCTGACTCAGGTCTGTGGGCCCATCCATGTCTGCATGGCTCTGGCTATTCTAGAGATGTAGCATCAACCAGAGCGGCGATTATCTTCCCAGGAGGCGTAGAGAGCGCTTAGCCACATGGGCCGGTTGGGTTGATGGCCTGGGTATAAATTAGCATTTGGGCTGAAGTTTGTTGTCCCTCTCAACGATTCATTGGGAAAAGTGACCTTGAGCTGCTTGCCTGGCCCTCCTTTCTCTACCTCTACAGTACAGGATTATGGGTATCTGCCACCATGCCATGCCTGGTTTATCTAGTGATAGAGATTGTCTTAGTTATTGTTATATTGTGGTGAAAGACACCATGACCAAGGCAAAGGGCTTGTTTACAGTCTCAGAGGGTGAATTCATAACCATCATGGCAGAGAGCATGGTGACATGCAGGCATGAGTGGTACTGGGGCAGTTGCTGATAGCCTACATGTGAGGAGGCAGAGAAGGAGAGACTGCACTGGGCCCCGGGCTTTGGAGACTTCAAAAGCTTACTGCTGGTGACACACCTCTGAATCCTTCCAAAACAGTTCCACCAACTGGGAATCAAATATTCAAATACATGAGCCTATGACGGCCATTCTCATCCGAACCACCACGGTGAGCAAACTCAGGCCTTTGTGCATGATAGGCAAGCCCTCGTACTGACTGAGCCTAGGCAAGCCCTCATACTGACTGAGCCACGCCAGCCTCACCCTTTGCTCCGCCCAGGCCCTGCCATACTCAGATGCTGTCCTACTGTGGGTTCTCTGCTCTCTCACGGGAGTGTGGTTGGATAGTAAGATCACCAGCAACAGAAAGGTACATCCTGAGGCTTCAACCCAGATGCTGGATTCTTGGCATGAGTGCAGAATGGAGTCTCAGGATGAAGCAAGAAGCAGAGTTGAACTTTATTAGGGAGAATTTAGGGCTGGAAAATGGCTCGGGGGTGGGCTCAGGTGTAGGTACAGATGCTTGATGCCTAGACTGGTGATCTGAGTCTAATCTCTGGGGTCCACAAGATGGAAGAAAAGAACTGACTTCTGCAAGTTGTCCTTCGACCTCCATAGGTGTACCAGGGCACATATGCCCCCAAACACACACACACACACACACACACACACACACACACACACACACACAGACTAAAATTTTAGGGCCGGGGAGATAGCTCAGTTAGAGAGTGCTTGCTGTGCAAATGTTAAGGTCAAAGTTGGGATCTACAGAGCTCACCTAAAAGCCAGCTGGGTGTGGTAGTTCATCTGGTATCTTAGCAAGGAGAAGGCAGAGACAGAGACTCCACAGAGCAAGCTGATGAGCCAGGCTAGCTGAAGAGATGAGCATACTTGTAGCCTCAAGAAGTAAAGTGGAGAGCGACTGAGAAGACACTTGATGCCAACCCCAGGCTTTCCTGTGCCCACACAGGTGAACACGTGTATACACCCAGACAAATGCACACACAAAATTCTTAAATATGAGGTCAGTGGAGAGGTGCTTAAGGAGAGGAGAGTACACACCCACGTGGGTGTGTAGGCTTCTCAAGGGACAGCTCATCACAGCAACAGTCGTACATAGGATGTTGGCAGCTTTCAAGTTATGTCTGCGAAGGTTGCTGAGAAGGCCCTCCCCCTTTCCTCCCCCTTTTTTTCAAGGGATGAAACTATGATTTTAGGGTGGCCCTCTAGATGCCTTGGGTGGGATGGCAGTCTGGTAAAGCCATGTGTCGTGAGGGTTCCACAGGGGGTTAAAACCTGTCTTTTACTGTAGATGGAGATTCTTTGTGAAGTTTCTAGAACAGGCTGGCTTCCAGCATGGAATGGAGGGATATACAGGGAAGGGCCATATCTGCTTTAGACCTTAAGCATGGTTCATTAATTTATTTTACTTTTTAATGAGTTATTTATTTTTATTTTACGTGCATTGGTGTTTTGCCTGGATATATGTCTGTGTGAGGGTGTGGGATCCCCTGGAACTGGAGTTACTGACAGTTGTGAGTTGCCATGTGGGTGCTGGGAATTGAACCCAGGTCCTCTGGGAGAGCAGCCAGTGTTCTTAGTCACTGAGCCATCTCTCCAGCCCTCAATGGTTCATTGTTATCTTAACATCCTTAAGATGTCTCTCTCTGTAAAAGGGGCATTATCTCTACACAGACAGACTTCACAGCAAATGTTAACTGTGCTGGCATCCTTGACTCTCAGCTGGTGAGAGTTTTCAACCAGACTCCTGGGTGGGGATTCTATTCTTCCCAATATCCTCCAGTCTCCCAAGATGTTCTAGTCTACCTTACGAGACCAAGCAGAAAAGTGTAGAAAATCAGAGCCTGGAAATCACACTCAGTGGGTGATGCTGGCAAATTCCAGAGTCCTCGTGTTGAGCACCAGCACTGTGGCTTATATTTACCGGTGGATTTGGGATCTTTTATGCATTTTCTCCTCAAGTGCCGGCAGCGGGTTTCTGCACAGGTGAGCACCCCCCCTTCAGCGTCTTTAACTGCAGTGACTCAGCAGAGGCATGCCTTGAGTGGCTTTTCTTTCTGACTTTCTCTATTAGTTTGCTAAGGTGGCTGTGACAAGTTACCACAGATTAGGTGGCTGAAGCAACAGATATTTTTTGTGTCGCATGGCTGGAGATTAGAGTCCAGAATGAAGCCTGGGAAGAAAGAGGCACCCACCCTCCAGAGGTTCTTTGCTTCTTTTGGTTCTCGGTGCTGGAGCACCTCTGTAACCCAGGCTTGTTAACATGGCCTGCCAACCTCTTGTCTCCCTTTTCCTGTGGTGTTGTTCTCAGGATGTCTCCTGGCTGAGTCGCTTCCTTCTTGCAATAAAGGCACCCATCACTGGGTTTAGAATCCATTCTAATCTAGTTTTGCCTCCTTTTAACTTGATTACATCCACAAAGACTCCATTTACAAACAAGACCATATTCATAGGCCACTGGGACACTTGTTTCTCAACCTGTGGGTCCTGACCCCTTTGGTACGCCGCCCCTTGGGGGTTCAAACGACCCTTTCAAAGGGTTTGCGTCTCGGATATTTATGTTATGCCTCCTAACAGTAGCGAAATGATGTATGAAGTAATCACAAAAAAAAAATTTATGGTTGGGGGGGTCACTGTATCATGAGGGACTGTATGAAAGAGACACAGGATTAGGAAGGTTGAGAGTGACGTGCCTAAAGGCAGGACTTGAAGCTGCGTGGGGGGTATGCCCTGTAGTTCAATCTGCTACATCTTAGGTCATTGAAGATGTCACAGGTGATTTCCTGGCAAGCTGACCCTTTGGAAGACAGGAATGTGTTCCCAGGGACTAGGAGAGCAAGAGAGTGCTGGAGATCAGGGTTGGTGAGGGTGGTTCCTTCTGAAAGCTGTGGGGAAGAGTCTCTCTCTCTCTCTCTCTCTCTCTCTCTCTCTCTCTCTCTCTCTTTCTGAGACCTTGTTCCTTGGCTTGTAGACAACTGTCTTCCCTCTGTGTCTTTCCGAGTTTTAGTCATTTGTGTCTCCGATCACCTTTCTCTTTTTGGGGTACTTGCTGTTTTGGGGGGGTCACCCTGTAAGAAACCTCCACTCATGCTCAGTAAGGTATCCCAAGAAGGAAGAGGTCAGCTTCCCCTCTAGTAACCCCACCCCCAACTCCATAACATCTCTAAAGACCTTGTCTCTGAGAGCTGTGGAGAGCCCAGCCTCTCATCTGCGAATGGGAGGGGCGCAGTGGGGCTCTTATTGATGCATTCACGTCATCCATGGTCTGGATGCTGTCATGAACTCGCCTCCTCACGAGACCATAATAAGCCTCATGAAGAGGAGACCCACTGCCCTGTTCCTGATGCCAAGAGTCCCCTCGGGCACACACAGGGCATTCACTAGGGCTCATGATGGACAAAGAATGCTTTGATCTTCCCGGGTGTTGTAGAGCACCTTTCCTTCTGGGTATAACAAGATGCCATCTTGGACTTTGCCCGGTAGCCATAGCAACAAGAGCAGAACAAGACAGTGCAAGCCAGGCCTGAGATAATGGCAGTAGAGCCTTTAACAAACACTCACCAGTATAATATGTAGGAGAGGAGAGTCAGGAAACTCCCCCAAGACTCCAGCCATTGTTTCCTGTCCCTTTCCGACAGCCGCAAATGATCCCGGGAGATTTGGGGTGCATAAAAGAAGAAAGGGTTAATTAAAAATCAGAACTCCATGGTGTAACTTCAATGGGGTCACCATCTGTGATGGAACAGGACTTTACAGCGATGCTGCTGTTTTGGGGGTTACCCTGTGAGAAACCCCTCACTCGTGACTCCTTGATCTCACTAAAATGGGCTTTGGTGAAATTGTACTTTGGTCTATCGCTGGTGCCCATCTAGGGTGAGTGGATGTTCACCTCTGTCTCCTCCCTAGGAGAAGTTGCCTCACTTGAGGATGAGGGGAGGGCTTTCTGAGCCGTCAGGTTGTCAGCTGTCACTCATGGTCATTCTCCTCGCCCCCATGTTTCTGGCCATGTCTGGGGTTGATCCATTTGCTGGGCTGACACTCTGAAGAAAACCATGGCCCCAACAATACTGTGCTTTCTATAGAGATTTGTTAAGATCGTTAACCGGTTATTAGAGTGACAGGATCAGACAGGAGACACCCATTCTGTGGTGTCTTCGCACCGTTCTTGGTCCCTCGGCTCTTCCCAGAGACTGAACCAACGCTACAGCAGATGAAAGAGGTTACTATTTGCAAACATACATTTTTTTTTTTTGGATGTCTCCCATGGAGACATATGTAGGCTTGAAGTCTGCCTCTTTGACTATAATTTTCTCCGTTAAGTTTATTAGTCTCCTAACCCAGATCCTTGCCGAAACACTCTGTAACCCTGAGGGCTCCACTTGCCTCTTTTTTGGAGCCATTTGATGAGATTTGGTCTCATTCGCTGTGTGACCTTTGCAGGCTTTCATCCTTGGCTTGAGTTAGTGTCTTCCAGTCTTGTGGCTCTGTGTTGTCAGGGCACATTGCTGCAACAGTTTGAACACTATTTATTAATTAATGTGGTGTGTGTGTGTGTATGTGTGTTTGCCTACGTGAGTTTATGCATACCATGTGTGTGCAGGAAATTGTGGAAGCCAGAAGAGGCCATCGGATCAGTACTGGGAACTGAACTTTGGGCCTCTGCGGGAGCAACAATGTTCTTTTAATTGCTGAGCCATCTCTCCAGTCCTTTGAACTCTGTTTTTCCATGAGCCACCTCTGTGGGTCACCTGATCTTTGTTTCTAGAGTGGGCAGGAAGCATGAGTGTCCACTGGACACAAAGGGTCACTGAAGAGGCTTAGTCTTCAAGCCATGATAGGACGGAGGTCAGAATCCTGCAGCTGCCTGTCTATGTCGCACCAGCTGCAGGCCAGGTCCTTCATGTTGTATGGATACGACGCTTCTGCCCAGGGAACATTTTGTGGTAGTTACTACTGTCTTCATTTCCTGTCTTTGTTTCCTCTTGCGGCTTGTCCAGCGCCCTAGGGATCTATTGATCTTAGCACATAAAAACCCAAAGCTTGGGAAACCCATCAGAGAAAACAAAGCCAAATTCACCCAAGAAAACATTTCATTAACGTTCTGTGTGTTAGATGAGCACTTCCGAAGGAAAGTGTTGGTCAGCAGGCTGCTAACCACCACGTTATTCATCCGTTAGGGATGAACGCTTAGAGCCCCAGGCAGAGCTGGAGAGCTTGTGGGTAGGGACCTTCATGTGTGGTCCTGGGGAGCAAGGGACGATTTTCCACATCTGTAACACCCAGCTTCTGTCCCTGACACGCTCACCATGAGATTGTGTGTGGTGTGTGTACATAAAAACATATATGAATATAATGTTAAATATAAATTATATGATACCACACTGGGTATAGACATAAACAAATATAACTTTTTTGGCAGCAGAGTTTCTCAGGGAAGGAAGCAGTGGAGGGGGTGGGGGGAGAGAGAGAGACAGGATGGCTAGCAACTTTTGTAAGTTGCCTAGGAGAGGAGATACTCTGAGGGGAGACATTAGGTCTCTCCCTTTGGTTGAAACAATAGACCCCAAGGATTAAAAGCTCCCCTGTAATCTCTGCTGCAGAAAGGGGAAGGCTGAAGCCTAGGTGCCAGCCAGAAGAGGAAGTGTCTCCAGAAGGGTTTCACACCATTGTGATAGCTTGTCAGAGTAACTTTCAAGACCTTCTGGAGCTGAGACCCTGACTGGTCGACCCTGGGTGACAAGGACCACACCTGAACTAGGACTGCTTACCTATGCATGCCTCCTGCCCTCTGTTTAAAACAATCCTCCAAGGACGGATTGGGTGGGTGGGCATATGTGTTCCTTTTCCCAATGTGGAAGTCTTGGATTTGAGGTCCAAAGAGGCCAAGGAGGAGGGCTGTCTTTTTGGGTAAGAGACTTACAGGAAGAGTCACTAATGCCACCGACAGCAGACGGCAGGGGAACAGAGGGGTTCAGGTCCACATGGCAGAGTGAGGTCCCTCCTTACAGATTCAGAGGATGGTGGCTTCTTGCCGTGTGATTGATGAGTACTCCACAGTACAGGTTGGCTCTTGGGGTGGGGGGGAGGCACAGGAACTTCTGTATTTTGAGGAAGGAATGTGTGGTCCTGAGGATTTGTTGAGAAGTGTGAAGGAGAGTCCCACTTACTGAATGCATGTCACCAAGAGAATGGAGTCCTAGGGTGAGACCACTCAGCTATGTGAGTGGAGTGAGGATGCTCAGCTGCGTTTTGGCACTGCCTTAGCAGTGACTGGTCTGGGATCTAACATCTCCACCCTGTTTGTCTGTATAAAAGAAAAGGAGGGAAAAGAGGGAGGAGGGACAGAGAGAGGATGAGTGCCATCGTTAACCTCTAGCCGCTTCCTGAAACTCTTAAGGCATCTTGGAAGCCTCCCCAGCTTGGAGTGATGGTTAAGAGGCTGGTACCAATCAATATTCATAGACCAGGAGGGCCTTGTCTACACAAATACATATGGTATATTTATTTACCTTATGGTGGTCTGCATGAACCGACTTAGCAGAGGGATTGGAGAGGGGTGGATGGACATGAAAATAAAAACTATGAGTAAACGAATAACCACAGGTCTGTCTGGATGCCTGTGAAGAGCTGTGGAATCAATTTGAGTTGTATTTGTTGCCAAGTGTGGGCAGAAGACAAAGAGGAGACTGACGGAAGCGGTTGGGTTGATCTTCGACTATTGCAGGGAACAGGTAGATTTCTACGGTTGTCACAGCTCCCCCTAGAGCTGACATCATTAAGTTATTTTGATGCGGTTGCAAGGCTGTTAAGCCACTTGATGATAACGGCAATAGATTGACTCTTTTTGTTGTTGATTACTTTGTTTTAAGGCTAAGGTAGCTCAAGGTATAACCCTTGGCTTTGGGCCTGTAATGTTCTTCCAGCTCCGCACACTTTGAGAAGCATGGCAGCCCGATGCAGCTTTCTGAAGGGCGCAGACACTGGTGTAGCCTCTCCTGGGAAGCTCCCCAGTGGCCCAGTAGGACAGATCCTGTCCCATGTCCTGCTGCTAGGAAGCTCATTCCTCAGATCTGATGAGGGTGACACTGAATTATCAGGTCAGAAAAATGGCTCCCATAGCCATGGAGGAAGGATTTCCTGGATCATTGCTCTGTTAGCCTTCAAGATAAGCCTGATTTTTATATTGTTAGTATTATACCTAATACTAAAATAAAACAAAATAAAAAATATAAAGCATAGTGTGTGTCAAAGGCCTAAAAACAGCCTCTAATTTACACTAGGAGAGTTCATTTAAATCTCTAGGTGTCCCTAACTGTAGGAAATGGCCTGGGCCTGCTTACTACTTTTCTTAATAGGAAAAGGTTTTTGGCTGTAAGAATTTGGATATAAAATATGGGACTGGACTGGCAAAATGATGGATCAAAGTGCTTGCTGCCAAGCCTGGCAACCTGAATCCAATCTCCATGAGCTGTGTGAAGGAAGGAGAAAACTGACACTCACAAGTGGTCCTCTGACTTCCATGTGCTCCCATGAACACACACACACACACACACACACACAAACACGCACAAAAGTGTTTCTTATATAAAAATACATATATTTGTATCCCCAAATGGGATTTCTTTTGGTATATTTAAAGTAAGCTTTTTTGGGGGGGTCTATTTCAAATGAGATTTCTTTGTATACAAATTATACTGTGTAATCGTAAGGTACATTCACAAAGACAGCGACACTTTCGACTGTTTTCAGATACCAGAGTGGGCTCTGGGTAAGCAGACAGCTATATGAAAAACTGGGTTGCAGGAAGAACACGAAGCCATTCTTTTCTATAGTCTGGGCAGAATCAAGATCGCCATCCTTTTACACTGAGGAACAACCCAGAAAACTGGTACACATCTCTTAAGTGTAGCAGGAGTGAAGACATGTTTGAATAGAGTCCTTCTCTTCTAGGCTGGGGAAGTCCTCCAGCAAATGAATTCATTTGCTTGTCTCTTCTGGAAGGAGCCTTGATGAACTCGTGATCTTTAATGGCCGTCGCTTATTTAACTCCCTGTCCAGAGGACTGAAGATCGCAGGCACAATGAGGATTTTGTCCAAGCAGCCAAATTTATAAATAGATTGAATTATTTGTCCAGCAGAATAAGTTTTATGATCACTGTAATTTAGCAGGAATGTCTCAAGTAGGCATAATTCTTTGTAACAGAATTTTTCCTACTGTTAGACAGTGTCTATTCAACAAGAGACAGCTTTGCCCATTCAGAGTTACAAACTAGCACAATTTGGAGAAATCTAATCTCAGGTTTTATATGTCTCATTTAGTAGAAGGATGGAACACAATAATTATTTTTCTAAGCCCATTTTTATAAACATTCTCAAGAGCAGATCCGTACTTCAGAAAATTTTATTATCGTAAACAGCATCAGACATCAATTTAGTATCAGTATAATAGAATTTTGGCCATAGGAATTATAATTCATATAATCATCTATTTATAATTTCTCACATAAATTTATTGTCTCCAAAGCTTTTTTATTCTTTAACCTTCTCTACCAAAAGTACACTTTACAATGCATGTTAATTGTTAATCAATAAACAAATGAGAACTTAGGAAATGATAGTGCATTACAGAGATACATTGTAACATTGTCAAAAAGGCGTTGATATTTAAAAATGCATTGATATTATCGGTAAATTCCAAGATGTCCCTGTATATTTTAAAACCAACAACAGCCCTCTTTACCTGCATAACACACCCGTTCATACATGTTCACAGATCTTCAAATCAAGTATATAGCACTCTATAACCTTGATCATGGCCACAGGTTTTAGGGTTTATTTTTCTCTCTTTATTTGTTTTGTTTGGTTTTTCGAGACACGGTTTCTCTGTGTAGCTCTGGCTGTCCTGGAACTCACTCTGTAGACCAGGCTGGCCTCGAACTCAGAAATCTGCCTGCCTCTGCCTCTCAAATGCTGAGATTAAAGGCGTGCGCCACCACCGCCCGGCATTTTCTCTCTTTAAAACAGTTTACATGCATGCAACATTTATGAACACATTTGTGAACAACTGCAACGTATAGACAAAGTGACCGCACTCGGAAACATCATGGTGACCTCTAAGCAGTGAGAGGAGCTGAGGACAGAGTGGAGGTTTTTATCTGGACCTACTGAGCCTTTGGGAAGAGTTCAGCCTCAGAAGGGGGGCGTGGCTAGGAGCCAGTCTGGGCGGTTTGAAACTTTTATTCTCTGGGAAGCTTCTGCTACTTGGGGCTGAAAACTGCAGGGCCCAGGATGGGTGTGGGTGATTGGGCATATTTCTTTCAGGTGTGTAGCCCCAGACAGGGGTTGGGGGAACCGCGTGAGGGTGGGGGTGGGGGTGGGGAGGGAAGTCTCTACGGCTGAAAGGAGTTTTGAGGCTGAAGGAAAGCAGCTTGGTTAACCTTCTGACTGAACCCAGAGTATCAGGTTGCCTGGGAATGTGCAGGAACAGGTCTTGCTCAATCCTAGAGTTACTTTGTTAGTCAAGGACCAAGGCCCCCAAACTTACTAGGTATTGGGGTAGCATGCTCAACCGAACCCAACAGACCTGTTAGTTGGTGAGGACTAAGTTCTTTTCACCAACAAGTGTCAAGACTCACAAGGAGCCTTGATTGCCAGGGACCAAGCTAACTAACTAGCTTTCTTTCTCCCATCCCTTCCTTTCCCCCTTTCCCTCCCCTCCCCCACGCCCACTTCCACCCCCCCCCCCATACCTCTTTTGTAACTCAAGAGTATTTGAAGGCACGAGGGACCCCTTGGTGTGTTCTCGCCTGACTTGTAGTGAAATCTGGTTTTACTTTAGCTATGAGTCAGTGGTTGTGGTGGGGATCACTCACCATTTTGGAGGGGCTGAATGTTTGTCGGTGGGGGCCTGGGAAATTTCACTGGGAGAAACAGTGGCTGTTTCCTGTGGCATACTGGATCCAGGCAGGGTGCCCGTGTAGAGGGGAACAGCCAAGAAGAAAGTTACAGGGGGCCGAGGGTAGGAATGAGGGTGGGGGAGGGGCAGGAGTGGGCAGCAGAGAGAAATGGGAAGATTTTAGGGATGGGCTTTAGAGGGAAGGAGGCTGGAAGCCATCATAGCGCGGGAGACCCCCTAAGTAGGAGAACCTGGATGCTGCCATAGAGAAGCCGGGCCTCTCATCACGTGATCAGAGGAGCCCTGGCTAGGAAGGACAGCGGCAGGAGGCATAAGTCCTATTCTTGCCTGGGGAAAGTTGCTCTGGGGAGGGCCAGCTGGAAGCTTTTTTATTTATTTTTTAGTCGGGTTATAGTAACAGTAACTGGATTTAGAAAGCAGGAGGCAACTTGCTGAAAGGAAGCTGTTTTTTTTTTTAAGACACAAAAGTTCCCAGGGGAAGTCTGTACCGGTGCCACTGCTCTCTGTGAAGTTACCTGGGTCCGGATGAATCCGGGGATCAAATTTTCCAGTGGTGAGGTCAGACAAGTTGAGAGGAACAAGAGGCGCAGGTGTCCATATGCCTTTGATTTCCTCCTGCCTGTATGAGCAGCGTGACAGCCATTGTCATCCTGGCAGGGCCGGAACTCACAGAGACCCACCTTCCCCGGCCTCCCCAGTGCTGGGCTCAAACCATACCTGGTGAAGTTTTCAAATCACATTGCAAAGCTCTGAGCTCATATTTTGAGTAGCACAGAGAAAAGTCCCTGAGTTTCTGGGGAGTGCATCCTCTCCTGTTAACCGTGAGTCTTAGGGTCTGCTGGGTACCACCAGGGTTTCCAAGTCCTGTGTCCTGGGACAAGAAGCTGGAGAGGGACACATGAATCGTAGGAGCAGCAGAAAAAATTTATTCACAGAGCGCTTCTGAGGAAGGAAGTGGGCAAGAGCAGAGAGCAAAAGTTAAGATATTCGTGGGCCACTTCTGATGGCCTGGAACCTTCATAGATCAATCATACAGAAAGCATGGGCCGTTTCTACATGTGTTCTGTAATGTATCTCTCCAGCATGGGGGCTTCCTGTCAGGTTTTTTTAATATGTATTTTCTTCTCCACGTTTTTGTTACATCCTTAGAATAATGACTATTATACCAGAGCTGCCCTTATACCTACTTGCTCATGTGGGCTGTCTGGAGCCAGCACAGGCCTCCCTTAGTCAAGAAGGGACTTCGAGACCCAAGGAATGAGGAAATGCTCCTACAGGTGAAGGCTGGCTGCAGTGTGTGTGTGTGTGTGTGTGTGTGTGTTAGGTGTGGATGGGGTGGGGTGGGGTGGGATCAGAGCCCCATGTCAGTGAAAGCAATGCCTCAAGCCAACTGTCCTCACGTATATAGTCTGTCCTCCAGCTGGGATCACCCTACTCCCACGCAGAAGTGGGACTTCGAAGTGCATTCTTTATTCCAGGTTAAAATTTAATTAGAGAAGCTCGTCAGACTGGGTTCTCAGTCAAACATTTACATTTAATAATACCAATAAAGAGAGCTTGTTTTGAAAACACGGCTGCAGGTTTGTGAAGTGTTGTTCCCATAGGATGACATTTTATTCTATTAAAAACGAACATTTGTGAGCAGTAGTTGCAATTTCAAGGCCAATTTGAAGTAATAAAACTCAAATTTCCCTCTGGAGGGGAAGTGCTGTGGCTCTTGCGCTCCTGCCTAATTCATTACTTTATTTCCCTGCTCAGAAATGAGTTGTTGTCTTGTTCTTTCTCCCTTCTCTTCCCTCCTCCCTCCCTTCTCTTCCCTTTTTCTCCTTTCTAATCATACATTTTATGTATAGAGAGAGTCATTAAAGCAACAGACAAAGAATCAGAGAGCATGCGCAATAATCCAGTCAACAGACACACAGCAGTGGCTTCCTGCCTTTAAAGGGGTCATCACTCAACAACGTATTTATTTAAATATGTGTCTGTGTGCATGTGTGTGTGTGTGTGTGTAAATTGCCAAATGCTAATTCTCTTTTTCTTATGATCAACTATGTATGTGGGACTGAGAGTATATACCCTTGGGCTCATACATGCTAAGTACATACAATACCACAGATTAGTGCCTCTCACCTAAATGCTGAAACAGGAATACCTGGAAAGCATTTTCGACAAACCATTTCCTTCGGTGAACTTCAGTCACAGGAGGACTTTATACCTTTTGAGGTTCTTAGCACATTCAGGTGGGTCATGGGCTAATGGCTGCCTGGGTTTTCTTTCCTAGCCACATAGCATGCTCTTCTCATCATCAGCTCGTTCTCTTGCTGTGCGCTTCAAACCTCATGATCCACTCTCCTACGGTTACAGACAACATTAATGTTTTCCTCCTGTTTAGTTAAATACGCCTCCCTTTTCTTATTGGAAATAAACACAACGTTAATTTTAAAAATTGCTTTGAGTCACACACTCCTGAGAAAATCAATGTGAACATTTAGTTCACATGTGCTGCATACACATAATAGTTATGTGTAGTTGCATGTACATGCATGTATACGTTACATGTAGTTACTTGTACATGCCTGTATTAGTTACATGTAGTTATATGCATATGTATGTATTATTAGTTACATGTAGTTACATGCACATGCACATGCATGTATTATTAGTAACATGTACCTACATGCACATGCATGTGTTATTAGTAATGTGTAGTTACATGCACATGCATGTGTTATTAGTAACATGCAGTTACATGCACATGCATGTGTTATTAGTAACATGGAGTTACATGCACATGCATGTGTTATTAGTAACATGCAGTTACATGCACATACACATATTATTAGTTACTTGTAGTTACATGCACATACATGTTTTAGTTACATGTGCAAGCATGTTGTATCAGTTACATGGAGTTACATGTATACACATGTATTAGTTATGGATACTGCTGACCTTCCTTTCCCCTTTGATTTCAACATTGATATCCACTGTTCATTCTATTTTGTAAGTACCCCAAATTTTACTGAAAATTTAGTGCTTTGCAACACTGTTAAATCCTCTTTTAAAGTGTGATGTTTTGTGATACATTTAAATATTTGAAGTTACTGTAGTATTGAAAAGTTGGGATTGCTTCAAGATTGCCCCTGTATAAACAACACTGCTGTGACTGTCCTTGGGACTGTCTCTCTGAGCCATTTCTTAGGAACAATACTTTGAAGGGTTTTGATATATTACCAAATTGCAATTCAGAAGGATTCTGCTTCATGGCAACATTGTATGGAGCTGACTTTTAGAATATGTGTCTTGCTATATTGTTAATGGTTTCTACCACATTTCTCCCATATGGCAGTTACTGGCTATTTCCATATTAAAGATATTAGCTTTATTTTTATTGTGTTGTAGCTATTATCTTCTACTTAGTCACTTGCTTTCTTTCTGATTCAGTTGATGACTTTTTGGCAAAGGTCCATCGAGGTTTTGCTTTGTTTTCTTTAGCCAACCAGTTGATACTTTTCTTTCTTTCTTTCTTTCTTTCTTTCTTTCTTTCTTTCTTTCTTTCTTTCTTTCTTTCTTTCTTTCTTCCTTTCTCTCTTTCTTTCTCTCTTTCTTCTTTCTCTCTTCTTTCTCTCTTTCTTTCTTTTGTTTTTTTGTTTTCTGAGACAGGGTTTCTCTGTGTAGCCCTGGCTGTCCTGGAACTCACTTTGTAGACCAGGCTGGCCTTGAACTCAGAAATCTGCCCATCTCTGCCTCCCAAGTGCTAGGATTAAAGGTATGCGCCACCACAGCCCGGCGATACTTTTCTTTAATGTCCCCTTATTTTCAAGCTTACATAGAGAGAGAAGGAGTTGCTGGCTTTGCTTTATACATTGTCCGTGACTTGCCAGTTTCTTGTTTCATGAAGAGTCCTTTTTGCTGGGTTAGGGAGGCACCTTTGACTATATTTCCTCACCTGTGGCATATTGGCGGCCTGCAGGCTTTGGGGGTTCACAGCTTCTGCCTCCCAACTTTCTGCTTGTGTGATTTTGGGTACGGTATCGAAGCCCTTTTAAACTTCCCTTTCTCCATCTGTAGCACAGTGAAATTTACTTCATGAATATTCAGTGACAACCATGCACATATGTATATGTAAATTGAGTGTGTATTGCTTAGCTTAGAGAGAGTGTGTGTGTGTGTGTGTGTGTGAAAGAGAGATTGTATGTGTGTGAGTGTTGTGTGTGTGTGTGAGAGAGAGAGAGAGAATGTGTGTGTGTGTGTGTGTGATTGTGTGAGTGAGCATATTGCATTTGGGAGTACTTAATTAGCTTAAAGCATATTCATCATTGTGTTGGAGAACACATGGCAGTTATTTATGCTTTTCATTTAGATCCTCAGACCTGTTTTTAAACTTAAAGGTATTTAGAGGTCAGATTCCTTGAGCTAGCAAGACAGAGACCGCCCACTAGGTTTATCTGGACGATGGAGTTGACCTCTGAGGATAGAGGCGAGGGGGTGAAGAGGATCATGGGACACCTCTGCAGCAGTTACCTCCCCAGGGCAGGAATGCCTCTGGACGTGCAGGGACACACATGTCTGCATTCCTCAGCTTCCACACCCCTCGTATCTGCCTGTGCCATGAGCCTCTTGGCAGCCTCCATTCTCTGCCTGGGGAAGGGGCTTCTCTGTCCCCTGGTTCTTACTTTCTGCTCTTTTTAGGCATCTGGTGTGTTGTGTGTGTGTGGGTAGGTGGTGTCCCTTGCCTTTCTAGGATTCATGACAGCACACCAGGGATGACCACTGAACCTTACTGGCCTCACCTCTTAGTCACCTTTATGGCCCATTTAACGGTAGAGACTTCTTTCCAACAAGTAATTAAGAATGAAATTTATAGATACTTTTGCCCCAGTGACCGGAGTTGTAGGGTTGGGGCTGCGTCGTCGAATGTGATTTTGATTTGATGGCTTCCTCTTTCCTCAACAGGCAGCTGGGCATTTCCAGTGTGTGCTGCCTTTAGCTGACCCCTGCTTAGAAGCCCCTGGACCTTATGAGACCTCCACTGACAGCAGGGTCCTGGATAGGAGAATGGGATCTTGTACTGGAGTTTCCTGGAGTTCTGTTTCCAATCCCACAATGCCCTCATTCTCCCCTCCCACAAGGCCATTTTGCTCTTGTACCTCTCTGGCTGCATGTGGCCGCCAATTGTCCCAGGATGGAGACGGGATATTGATTGTTTCCTGTTGCCTGTGGGACACGAACACGTCTTGAATTAAAGTTAATTTTGGAGTTTGAAGTATTAAATGTCAAATTTGAAAGAGATCATGTCTAAGACTTCTTTGTTGTAAAAAGGAAGGCCATCCAAGGCCTAGGGGACGGGACGGGAAGAAAGAAGTGGGAGAAAGAAAAGAACTGGGTCCCTGCACCACGAGGCTCTGTCTGTATCCCTGGAAAAGGCACCCTTCTGGTGAAGTCTGCTGTATTAATATTTCTCTACCAAAAAGTCATTTACGATAAGGTAGCCTGAACTCTTTCCCCTTCTTGTTCTGTTTAAAATGACATCAAATCATTTTGCTATAGTATTACTTAATACATAGAATGTATGGCTAGGTATAAAATTAAGTATGGTTAAATAATTTTATTTTATTTTTTTTAAGTGAAAAATCATTTGGCAGAGAGACTGAAGAGTCAGAGTGGTCACACCCGGGAACTGTCCCCATTGTAATTGAACGAAAACAAGACACACAGCTGTGCTGGTGAACTCCTTTCTGCTTTTGTAGTTGTGAGCATGCATGTGTGTCTCTCTGTGGATGTGTGCATGTGAGTGCCTGTGTCTGCAGATGCCAGAAAGCAGCATCGTATCCCCTGGGGCTGACATTACAAGTGGGTGTGAGCTTTCCATTATGGGTGCTAAGAACTCAGGTCCTTCCTGTATAAGAGCAGCCAGTGCTCTTCTCTGCTGGGCCATCGCTCTCCCTCCCTTCCTTCTCCTTCCTTCCCTTTCTTCCTCCTTCCCTTTCTCCCTCCTTCCCCCTCTCCCTTCCTCCATCCTTCCCTCTCTCCCTCCCTTCTTCCCTCCCTTCCTTCCTTCTTTCTTTTCCTTCCCGCTCCTTCCAACTCAAACATCTATAGTTTCTTTCTACATGTAGAGTTTGTGCTAATCACCTGTGTGGGCTTTTGTATAAATTAGAGACAGCTCAGCTGTGTTAGGAACACAGCTTTATCGAACTGTAAGTAAAAACCGGCCAGTGTCAGTCCTGGCCTCTCTCTGCTTTGACAAAGCCTATTTTGTGGCTTCCTCTAGAATAGGCAGCGAAGGAGGGGGAAGGCTCTGGAAGGGGAACCATGTTTAGTGTGTGTTGCTCACTGTCCAACAGACCGGACATACCCCATCTTCTGGAACAAACAGAGTCTAAAAGAAACTGCCATGGGCCTTCTGACCTGCTGCCTTCTCTCTTGAGTCTTCACTCATCAGGATAATGGAGGGACTCAAGGCTCAGACTTGTAGTGTGGCAGGAGTTCCAGACACAATTCAAACAAGGTGTGAGAGACCTCAGTCTGTGTATTTGATGAAGAAAAATCTCAAAGTGCTGGCTGCTCAGCCCCCCTCACTCCTCATGGCTCCGTCCATGGATGAATGAACATGGTGACAGTTTAATCAGGGCTGTGACGGTGACATGCAAGGGGAGAGAATGGAAAGCCAGAGCCTCTGAACTGGGATTTTTTTTTCTTTCTTTCTTTCTGGGAAAGGAATTTGGTGGTTTTGGGTTCCTTTGGTGTGTAACCTGAGAGGCTCATCCATCTCTTTGTGACAGAGGAACATTTTGGTGCTGCGAATGCAACTTCTGATTTATCACACGCAGCTGGGTGGGCCGCTTCTCCCTGGTGCCTCCCTGGGCCCAGGAGCAAGCCCAGTCACTCAGCAAGGCTTTGCCTTCCAGAAAGGCTTGAGAGCTGGGGCTCTGTGTGCTTAGGTGGCTGCTGGGGACTGTCACTCTGGGCATGTGTACAGGGAAGCTCAGATGAAGGAGGGGGACACCTGGTCCCTCTCCAGTCTTGCATTTGTCAAGGCTGAGTTGGGCCCCTGCTAAAATTGCTTTATTAAAGTCTGAATTCTTAGTACCTCTGAATGTATCTCAGGTTGTCTTTAAGAAGGAAGGGAAACTGGAATCATATGGACTGCCCTAATCCAATGCAGTGCCTTCTCTTCCAAAAGAGGAAACTTGGTAGAGATGTGTGCACAGAGACAAGACCAGAGGAAGAAGAGACTCCGGGTAGCCATCTACAGCTGGGGGGAGAGAGAAGCCTCAGCAGAAATCCACTCTGTCTGCATCGTGGGCTTCTGACCGTTCTAACTGGGAGACAGTGCATTTCTGCCGTCTAAGCTGCTCAGGGTTTTGTGATAGCAGCAGACAGACACCGTGCTTACGCGCTCCGAATGCCAAAGTCGTAGCACCCATCACGGCGGACAACTTTGGCTGGTTACTGAGAGAGTTTTCGAACTAGATCCTCCCACCTCTTCCTTCTTCATGCAGGAAGCTTTTGAGTTCCCCTCACAGCCTTCCCCTCACTTCACTCTGCTCTATGATAAATTCATCAGGTCCAAATGCCGCAGCACCTGTTTCTAGCTAGACACAGCATCCTCATGGTGGAAGGAACGGAGCTTGCTCATCAGACCCTGGTTTGGTTCTGTGATAGAAAATGCAGGGCTGTCTGATTGGGTAGGGGGAGGGGAAGGATTCCTCTCAAAAGAATGAGAGGAGCCTGAGGCAGGAGGATTGCCAGGGGTGCTAAACTGGCCTGGGCTCTGAGCTGAATCCCCTCTCTCATCTCAGGGGGAAAGAAATCCCTATTGAAAGAAGGAAGTATTTTAAGTTTCAATTAGAAACTCTTCAAGAGCCATGTGTGAAATTATTAGGGTGCTCCCAGAACCAGAAGTGTTTAGATTTGATTATATGATGCTTCTGTGTGGCCCATGAATATCGGTAATTTCCCTATGAGGTGAGTGAATGAGAAAGGCTGTTCTGTGTGGCTTCCAAAGTGTTGCCACTATAATCGTGGTTCTTGCTAATAGCATTTGGTGCGTAGTCCTATCTTTCCTTGGCTGCTTGGGATAATGTCTACTGGCCTGGTGTCTTAAGCCACAGACATTGTCTCTAGGGTGTCACAGGCAGTTCCTTCTGAGGAAGACACCAGTTAGACTTCTCTCCCAGCTTCTTGGAGTCTCAGATGATGCTGGGTCTGTAATGGTCTGTTTCCCTGTCTCCCTTCTGTCTGTCTGTCTCCTGTCCAGATTTAGACTACTATGATATCCCCCATAGATACCAAGTGCTTAAATTACTTATATGCAGTAAACTGCTGCACTATATCATTTAACCTAGGCACCTCCACTCCCAATCTCTCCTAGGTTGTTTATCATGCTAATAAGATGCAAATGATATGCAAATGGTTGCTATGCTCGGTTAAGGGATAATGACTAGGAGAAGTCTGAACATGTCTAGGGCAGACCCCGATTTCCTTTCCCAAATGTCTTCCATCCATGGCTGAATTAATGGACGCAGACCAGGACCTCCATGTTTCTTGCTCTCTAGGAGTAGCTTGGCTGCCTCTATATGGGGTGTGGATTTTGAACCGCTCAGCTCATTAGTTTTTTGTTCTGACATAATACCTAACGCAAAGCATTTAGTAAGATTCAATGCTCATGGTTCCTGGGGAAGGCGTGGTGGTGGGAGTAACTCACAGCTGTAGCAGTCAGACAATGAGGCACCTTGTTCATCTCTCAGCAGACCAGGAAATGGAGAAACCCAAGGTGGAAGTAGCCTGGGGTGTCCTCAAGGCCTGTCTCCCAGATACTCATCTCTTCCAGCGAGGGCCCATGTCCTAAGGTCTCCGAACCCACCAGAAACAGTACCACCACCGGGGCACTAAGTGTTCAAACCCATGAGCCCATGGGAGATGTTTCTAATCAAACCCACAGCTCCCACCTAGGAGGTCTTCATCGTTGGAGTGCTTGGGCTAATGGTGCATTATCAGAATGTAGAGAGACATAGTGCCCCTGTGGAGGAGGAGAGATGCGTGGTAGAGACAAAGTAGAGAAGGGTGCTCCTCTGCTAAAGTAGGCCCTGGTAGCTGTCTGGTCCCGTGATGTCTTTAGCTGATGTGACTTCCCTGGAAGATCGGGAGCAGCACCATGCATTAACACCGCACAACTTTATACCTCACCCACGCACCCTGTGGTGAGCGGACTCCCGTCCAGCGAAGCGTCCTGGCTCTTAGAGCAAGCTTTATGCTTTGTGGTTTTAAAGTTAGGGCAGAACTCGGTGTGTTGAGCATGCTTCTTACAGCTGGATGCTTCTTCTGGTTGATGTTGTGGGTTCTCTCTCATCCCCACATCGAGTGTTGTTTTGATGTGGAGAGAGCAAGGTAGGCAGGGGAAGAAGCTTCCAGAAGCAAGACATGCGGTTGCAACGGGATGTCTAATGCCAGACCAGCTCTTCATGGTACACTTGAAAGGCAGAGCAGAAGTTTAGTTTCTAGTGATGCAAAGAGTCGGTGTGAAGGTGTAGCCTTTGCTACTCATGACACACGTACCCGAGGGGGCAAACAGAGTTGTCTATAGGAGTTCCTTAAGGAATTCCATGTGTAGGCTTCTTGTGTTCCATGACTTAGAGATGAAAGTGTTGGTAGTACATGTCATGGTAGTAGGTTTGCTGTGGCTCCCTGGCAGTCCCTCACAGGCAGATGAGTGGGAAGGGGGGGAAGCTGCCTCTGTCTTGGAATCCCAGAGGAGAGGCTTTGACAAGTTGCTGCTGTGTCTTTGGTGGCCGAGAGGACACAAACCAGGGGCTAGAGGAGAGAGACATTTATTCTCATTGCCCCAGAGGTTAGCACAGGAGATGGAGTTGTCAGCTTGTCCCTGTAAGAAGGGACTTTTTGCTTTGTGCTAACTTGTAGGGGTTTCCCATAAGTTTTAGTCCTCTTTGGCACTTAACTACACGCGGCATTGTGGAGAAGTCCCCCAGGGATTTGCAACTTAGCACATCGGTTCTGTGCCGTGGTAGGAGATGACAGGGCAGGGGCATTGCCTGCAGGAAGGGGTTAACGCTGTTCTTGCAGGACTGGATTACTAACACAAAGGCAGATTGTTATAAAGGGAGCTGCTCAGGTGGTTCTGTCTTTCTGCACAAGTCCTCTTGTCTGTTACCTTTTCTGACATGTTACCACACATACACGAGGCCCTCACTGGAAGTGAAGCAGATGCCAGCCACCCTCTTGCTTCTCAGCCTCCAGACCAGTAGTTAAAGAAACTTTTCTTTTTTTTTTTTTCCTTTATAAAACTCTTCATTTGTGGTGTTGTGTTGTAGGGTCACACATCGGATTCAGTCTATTCAAGGCTCTTCAGTTTTGTATGACGTTTCCTAGGACCTTTCCCCTGGGTGCCTGTGACCCTTCTTCTAAAGCCACCATGGCTTAGACACCGTGGCCCTTCCACATCAATGGCCTTGCCTTGACCGATTAGATCTATAACGACCCTGATTCTAAGCAGGGTCACACTTGGATGTCCTGGGTGGGGAATGTGATTTCATATCTTTCTGGAGAACACAGTTCAGACCCTAATGTGTTGCAAAGTGGCTTTGCTGTCTTCGCCACGGAGGCTCTGCCTCCCCATCTCCTTCATGGTCACCTGGTATGGCTCCATCTCAATATCTTGCCATTGTCTTGGATCTCCTACCCTCTCTTATCCATTGGTCTAACTGAGTTGCCTTCAGTTCCCCATGGCTGATCAGTGTCTACCATAGCCTGGCCGAGTCCTCCAGCATCCTCCCATCTCCAGGACCACATGATGTGATCCATCCTAACTGTCTAGATATGCACTCTGGTCAGGCCACAGTCCTGCTGATAATGCTTGAGGCTCTCAGAGAGGATTCCATTTGGGCCTGTGCCTTCAAGACCATCAAGGTCAGTCTCCACGATCCTCAGTTCTTCTGATGAGTGCTCTGTCCTCTGTGGGGACCTGGTGGCTCCCTCTGCCTTCCCCAGTGAGCATAAACTTCCAGAGTGCCAGCATTCATCTCCAGAGTTTGTTATCATCTGCCAGGATCTCTGCTGGGACTCCATATCACTGCTCACACTAGGTGTGCCTTTATCGGCGTCCATGAATGGGTGTTGGATCAACTCCTAGGTTTGTTTTTGTTTTTTCCCCCCTGCCTGGTAGAATCAGGCCCTAGAAATTTTGAAATTTATACTTTTATCTGCTCATCTCGATTGTTCCCAAACAGTGGCTGTTCAGACAAGCTCAGTGGAACAAAGGTCTCTGGGAAGCTCTGACTGTAGTCAGGAGGCTCTGTCATGGTCCAGAGGTTTCCTCTTCCAGCCCTGTGTGCACAGTGACACCCAAGCTAATCAGTATCTACGAGTCAGCCTTTTTCCAAGGACACCGGGGGTGTGGTGGCTTAGGTTTTAACTTCTGGATGGCTTGGACAAAGAGTGGTTGGAAGAAATCCCCAGTGGCATTTAAGGCTGGGTCCAGTGGAAGTAACCCTTGAGAAGTGTGTTTGATTCCTTAAACTGCCTTAGTAGGATGCCACAGCAGATGGTTAGAGAAGCAAAGACACATTGTCCCATAGTTTTGAAGGCTAGAAGGCCAAGACGAAGGTGTTAAGAGGGCAGGGCCTATGGTTCATGGCGGTGTAAAAACAGTTTTTACACAGTATTCTTGCCTGTGCTGATTATATTCTCATAAGCCCAGCATTCCAAGAATCTCTTTAATCTATGGTGTTAAGGTCCTGGGAGTAGGACTTCAAATGTGCTAGAAGACACATCTCAACACCAGCCATTGCTAGCATGGACTCCCCTATCCAGCCTGAAGCATGACTGCTGCGTGGGGTGATTAAAGTTTGTCAGGTCAGAAGGTTACACCCTGTAGGTAAGGATGTGGGGAAGCGGCACTTGCACCCTGTCCCACCTAGTCCCCGGGAAGACATCCGGCTGCCTTGCTAGCAGCACTCCATTCTGGAAGCCTTGGAGTGATAGCCAAGAGCAGTCATTCTGGGCTGACCATGCGGTCAGGACAACCCTGCTTGCTCTGCACAGGCTAGAGGGCTGCTCCCGAGTGAGCCTTTGAGATCTGAGTCCAAAGCCTGTATTAGTCACCTTCTGCTCGGGGAATGCCTAAAGTTGCCCCTCATCCTTGGTCTAGTGAGCCCTGTCCTGCCTGTAGCGTTTTATTTCCCCTGTGAGGTGGGTTCTGATGACCAGTGACTGAGTTCTGAATGTGGGTGAAACAGTCTCGTGAGTGAATTCTGCTAACTGAGCTCGGATGACCCTCGAAGATGTTCTAATGGCCGGTGATTGAGGCCTAATGGTTTTGTCAGAGTTCTGATGGCCCATGACTGAGTCCTGGTGTTTGGTGAGTGATGACCAGTGATCTAATGCTAGAGGTCAGTACATGAATTCTGATGGTTGGTGACCGAGGATCGTTAGTCAGCGGTTGACTTCTGATGACTGAAGTCTTAGCTTCTTTTCCCGTTGCTGTGATAAAGGACTCCTACAAAAGTGACTTAAGGGTGAACTTCCAGTTCACTCTTCAAGGTTCAGTCCATCATGATGGAGAAAGCAAGGCAGCGGAGGATGAAGCAGCTGCTTGTGTTACATCTACAGTCAAGCTGTAGAGAGTGATGAATGCCCAGTGCGGCTTAGGCCACTTTCTCTGTTTATACGGAATAGGATCTTGCCAGGGATTGCTACCGCTCATAGTGGGCAATTCAAGTCATCGACATAATCACCCACAGGTGTGATTCCATTCGACCATTTGACAATTAACCCTTACTGTAATAGTCTGGGATTTTGTTCTGAGGCTGGGTGATTGATTTGCTCCCCCATAGGACATTGATGGTGAGAAGATTTGAGAATTAGGCTGTTGGTTGAAGTGACCAGTATGGAGGGTAAGATGTTCCTGGTCTTCCTTGCTTACATTGGCTTACCTTGGGTTATCTATAATACTTGACCCCTAGCCCCTGTGTGGTCAGACTCAGGGCAGAACCGCAATCAGCTCTCCCATTTGTTCCAAGAAGCATCTTATCAAGTCTTTTTGTCACAGTCAAGTCCAAATCGCAATCCTGCCATGTAGGGGCAGGGGTAAGTTTCTTAATCTATGTCAATTCAGAGTTTTTCTGTCTGGGGAGAGCTGGTGTCTTCTTTAGAAGGATAGAGTGTACACAGGATGCAGAAAGTGACTTATAGGACCTTGCTTGCCAAATGCCTACTGGATTAGACTAGTCCCAACTGGAGACGGTCTGGATTTGTGACTGTGGTCTCCTTGTGTGCCTTTTTAACTCTGTAGTTAACAAAGATATGAAATAGACCATATCAGTCTCACCCTTATTGACTGTGAAACTAGATAATTTAGGCCTTGGGAGATTGGTTTCAAGACCCTAAAGAGTCCTAAAAACCAAGGATGTCAAGGCCTTTCTATAAAATGATCTGCGTGTAACTTATACACTCCTCCAAATTACATCAGCATTAGCTTCTATATACATCTAACTCAATACTCTGTAAATAGTTGTTATAGTAGGTTGTTTAACGGTTAAGGCATATATATATATATATATATATATATATATATATATATATATATATATTTATATAATTATACATTATATACATTATATATATTGTCAGTACATGTCGGTATGGATACAGGAATCATAGGTTCAACTACATACCTCAGTGAGGCTTCAGTGGGTGCTGAAATGAGGTGGAGGACCAGTGACGTCGCATGGTGGTGGGATGCCGGGTATGGGTGCACATGGCTTCAGTGGGGGGCTCCTGCCTGCACATGACGTGACTTCAGTGTAGGGCTCAAGGCTGGCTTGGAACTTGAAACGATCTCCCTGCTTCCACACCTGCGGGAAATGCTTGACTGTGCCCGTATCTTCCGTTGAACTGGTTGAATCTTAAGATGAAAACCTCAGGTTGGAGGAGGCCTGGCTGTATTTAGAAAGCTGAAGTTAATCAAATCAGACAGTTGTTTGGATTGATTGTATTTGGACCCTCGAGCCTCGCTTCTGTGTTGCTTAGTTGTAAGTGAACACAATTAATTTCCCTTCCCTTCCCTTCCCTTCCCTTCCCTTCCCTTCCCTTCCCTTCCCTTCCCTTCCCTTCCCTTCCCTTCCCTTCCCTCCCCTCCCCTCCCCTCCCCTCCCCTCCCCTCCCCTCCCCTCCCCTCCCCTCCCCTCCCCTCCCCTCCCCTCCCCTCCCCTCCCCTCCCCTCCCCTCCTTTCCTTTTTTGTATATGTGTATGTTGGTGTGGGTGCACATGTAGTTTAGGCACACACATGTGTCATGGGGCCAACCTTGGGTGGTGTTCCTTGGGAGCCTTCCATCTACCCTGTTTGGTAACAGAGCCTCTCACCAATTAGGCTAGACTGGCTGGTCATTGAGCTCCAGGGGTCAGCACATCACTGCCTCCCCGGTGCTGGGATTGTGACCAGTACCCTTGCTTGAGAACTTTACATGGGTTCTGGGGGCTGAGCTACAATCACTTCATCACCCCAGTCATCTTCCCACTCCCCCAACATTTTCTTTGTGAGTGATTAAAAAACTGCTTGGTAAAATGAGAGCCGCCCTCTTGGTCATTTTTTTTTAAAGTGTTGTAACAATCAACATATCTTCTTTATTATCTCTCTCTCTCTCTCTCTCTCTCTCTTTCTCTCTCTCTCTCTTTTAATGGGTGGGAGGTTAGATTTGTAACCGGCACATCTTGTTTCCCATGAAAGCAACATTAAAATCTTTCCAACCTGATTTTGACCTAGCAAAGCCCCATTTAATTGCGATGAAGGAAATAGATAAACTAGTAGTTTGTCCAGATTCTCAGGACAAGGCCCTCTGGGACAGACATTTAAGAGTTGAAAATGGTAACTCCGATCACAGCTGCCTCGAAACTCAAAAAAAACGAGGCAACACCTCAGAATTTACAGGGTTTCTGTTAATGATCACAGTCTTCTAAGTGGGAAACATTTCTTTGAAGTTTATCATGGTCTCTCTCTTTTCTTTGAAACGGTTCTTTTATGGATCTGATTATATAAATATTCACATCCTTGGGTGTCTCTGTCTTTCACATTTCTTTTTCTTTAATTTAAGCTGTTTACATTTGTGTATTCCTTTTGTATGTATGGGATGCGAGGTGTGGCACTCTATAGTGTGGATGTCAGAGGGCAGCTTTGGGAGTTGGTTCTCTCAGGTTTGGTGGTGAGAATCTTTACCTGGTGAGCCATCCATCTCTGGCATTTCTTTATTGTGTTTTTTGTTTGTTTGTTTGTTTGTTTGTTTTTGTTTTTTCCAACTCTCAGGCTTCGTCTGCCTTGTTTTTTGAGGCAGGGTCTGTCCTTGGCCCAGGGCTTACCAATTGATGTTAGGCTGACTGGCCAGTGAGTACCATATTCCTGTCTCAGCCTTTACTGACTGAGCTACCCAGCTCCTCCTTTGTTTAACCCCCTCCTGGAATTTAAAAGATAAAGAGTAGAAAGGTTAGTAACTTGTTGGCTCCTATGATGGTTTGTATGTGCTTAACCCAGGGAGTGGCAATATTAGAAGGTGTGGCTCTGTTGGAGTAGGTGTGTCACTGTGGGTGTGGGCTATAAGACCCTCATCCTAGTTGCCTGGAAGCCAGTATTCTTCTATCAGCCTTCAGGTGAAGATGTAGAACTCTCAGCTCCTCCTGCACCATGCCTGCCTGGATGCTGCCATGTTCCTGCCTTGATGATAATGGAGTGAACCTCTGAACCTGTAAGCCATCCCCAATTAAATGTTGTCCTTATAAGAGTTGCCTTGGTCATGGTGTCTGTTCACAGCAGTAAAACCCTAACTAAGACATCTCCTAAATTTAGTTCAAAGCAACTGAAAAGAGAGAACCCAGTGTGGTAAATACCCATAAAGACATGGTAACTTTCTTTTCAAAGATAAAGAGCCAAAGCTAAGGCACAAGAGTTATATTTATCGATAAAGAAGTTAACGACACGGCGTAGGAAGTACACTGCAGTGCCCCAGCTGGAAGACGCATCCCGTGATTGGTTGGGCTGGACTTACTCAGTAGCATCCTTTCTCCTAGGTTTTGGGCCTCTTGTCCTTCAGATCTTCCTTTCTTAGCATTAAAATATGTGAAATTTATTGACTCCTTGAGCCCTCCAGTGCACATGTCAAAGCCCCGACTGACTCCCAGTACCTGGAAGATGACTGTTTTTGCAAACAGAGTCTTTGAAGAGGAAAATGAGCTGCCATCCTCATTATGGCCCGTGGTCCAGTCTGAGTCTTGTTTTATGAGAAGGAGTCTGGATTCTTTTAAGTGATGGCCTGGCAGTGGTAACGGAAAGGTGGGCACAGAAGAGATGAGGGATGACCAGGTACCACATTCGAATGTTCTATAAAGAGTCTGTGCATGGTGAGGAGAGGCCAGGGTCGAAGGCCAAGGGAGCTGCTCCTATGAAGGCTGAGGGGATCCAGGAGAGCAAGCATCTTTCCTGGGAGTTAAGGACAGATACAGGAGGATCTACAAGCAAGACTGGTTGAGATGGCTTAGTGGGTAAAGGTATTTGCTGCCACCTGATGACCTGAGTTGGATCCCCAGACCTACATCGTAGATGGAGAGAATTGACTCTTACAAGTTGTCTTTTGACCTCCCCATGCCCGCTGTGGCTCTTCCAACCACACACATATGCATCCCTCAGAAGTAAATGTAGTTAAAAAAGAAAGAAAAGAAAAAGAAGAAGAAACTAGAAGAAGAAACTGAAAGGAAGTTTGAATAAAGGGATAGGCTTATTGAGGTCAGAGTGTCAACCATACTGTGAGAAGGGGCTTTCTGCCAGCCACAGAGAGAAGCCTTCCAAGAAACTGCCCCTGTTAAGGCTTTGATCTCGAACTTCTGACCTTAAAAATTGTGAAGCCACAGATTTCTGTTATTGAGGCAGCCATTGTATTCAGGTAGCCTAAATGGATGGATGAATGAATGAATGAGTGAGTGAGTGAATGAATATTCTGGGAGATGATGAGAGAGATTGGGCGAACAACTTGTGTTAGAATGAAGAGGAAAAGAGACCTTAGTTTTAGGACCTCTGCCATCGGGCCTCCAAACAGCTCTGCCCTGTTCACAGAAGCATGCACACACAGACCCGACCCCCCCACCCCCACAGTCCCCCTCTTTCTGCTTATGGATTCTGTGTCCTTCCTGAGCTGTTATCCGCTTTTCTCTGAAGCTGAGCGTTTAGTCTTCTGTGGAGAGGAAAGGAGGCCAGGAGGATTTATGGAGGCCTTGCAGGAACACAAATTCTGCTTTATTCAGACTGACATCATAATTGCACGGGGATAAATCAGTGCAGAGTCCGGGGAAGGGCCTTCTTTTCCTAGTCTGAGGAACGCGGCTCCGGGGCTGGTCTGACAGAAGGTGATTTAGGTGGGCCTTAGGCAGCGCGAGACTGAAGGAAGCCACCTGCAGTGAGCTGTAAGGAGCTTGAGTGAATGCAGACCGGAGCCCTGCTGGAGCCCTGTGTGCACTTAATCCTTCCTCTCCTGGAGCTATCCTGTCTGTCACTCCCCTGGGTCCTTGTCATCTCTGCCTCCCAGTGTTGACTTCTGTGCCTGCCCAGAGCTGTGTGTCATTAATAGTTACTCAGTAGGAGCCTTGGATGATGGTCACCATGTGCCAAGCACAGCGTGTAACACCTTGGTCAACCTTATTATCCCTGAAGCTTCTTGCCTGGGATTTCTCAATTCTGGGACCCTCAGCTTAGCTGTGAGGGCCAAGTAGGTTCAGCTGCACTTTGGCTTTTTGGCTGAGTTCTGGGTCTCAGGCAGGCAGGATGCTTAGAGACCAATTAGTTTGAACAAAGCTGCGTGGCTAGAACTTCCTAACAGTTTGCTGTCGTTGCCTCTGACCACAATGGCTACCGCATACTAGAGATGAGCCAGGCATGAAAGATGTGTCGTTGAAGTGTGAAATATGTGTCAAAAGAGTTCCAAGGCTTTGCATGACGAAGAGCTTGTACGATAGCTCATTAAGAACTCTGAATGCAGAGGCTGGAAGAAAATGGCTCATTGGTACCTGTTGCTCTTGCAGAGGACCCAGGTTTGGTTCGTCTTATCCACAGGGTAGGTTGCAACTATCTGTAACTCCAATTTCAAGGGACCTCACACTCTCTTCTGACCTTAGGCACCAGTCATGCATGTGGTACATGCACACGCACACACACACAGTATCCCTGGAGTTCACTGACTCCCTTACTGATGAGCTCTGGACCACTGAGAGATCCTACCTTAGAAAACAATGCAGATGGTCCCTGCTTAGGTGACCTCTGCTCTGTTATATACTCACACTCACACCCATGTATGTATACTCTCGCTTCAAGTGTGCACTCCTCCCACGCAAGTGCATTCTCACACACACAAACGCAAACACATAGAAAATGTTGAAAGTGGTTTTGTTATACGTCACTCTTTTTAAAAACCCTGAAAAAAAAAGAGCGAGAAAATGAGAGAAAGAGGAGCGAGGAGGGCGAGGGAGGATAAGTATATGAAGGTCAGCAAGGGGGTCCAGTCAGAAAGAAGTGCTGGCCACACCCGAGTTGGATCTCTGGCCTACATGAAAGTGAAAGAGGACTGGTCCCACCAAGTTGCCCTTTGCCCTTCACACGCAGGCTGTGACATCCTTCATCATCATCATCATCATAAAATAGGGAATAAGCAAAATAAAGGAGTCCGTGTTTCACAACGACTATTATGCAAAAGCATTTGAAGAATGAAAACTTTATCTGAACAAAAGCGAGGGGGGCAAACAGAAATTGATAGACTGTAAGTTGTCAAAATAAGATGTGTTCCAAGAAAAATACAGCGGAGGGAGCAGGAAGCAGGACTGGTACCCAATGATGGAGAATTTCAATTATCTTCGTAAGGGCTCTTATTTAGAGATGTCCTGTCATCAGCGGTTAGGGACAATGCTTCAGCCTCACCATGTGATGGATGGAAACAGAGAAGGCTCAGAGTGAGCACTCGGCATGCAGCCTTGCAGGAGGCTAGCCCAGATGGAATGTTCTGGAGGCTAGCCCAGCTGGAATGTCCTGAAAGAAGAAACTTGGTTGTGAGCAGGAGGAAGGAGGGAGGGGTTCAGTCGCTGAAGCAGTAGATGATGACAACATAGAGTCTCAGAGAACCCAGGGGACTCTTCTAAGGGGGGTTTAGGCACAGTTAGCATCGTAAGGATGGTGTGTAGGGAGTGTGGCGTGCAGGATGCCGGCCTTGGGGTATCCTTGGATTGCTGCTAATCTCAGTGAGTGAGTTCGGTGGGCTGGGAACTGTAGCTATGCAGAGCCCACCCACTGCCCTTTGCCTTTCTTGGGTCTCTTTGCTTTCCACTCGTATAATCTAGGCTTATGTAGCCATTGGTGTAGACTCTGGATCATACGGGGTCTGAGTCAGAAAAAAAAAAAAAGGGACAGAAATGAGGGCTGGGCAGTGAATGGGGATCGAGAATGCAATATTTTAGCTACGGCGTTTTGGATTTCCCTCAGAGGCCAAGCGTGGGGAATGCCCAGAGAGATCACATGGCCTCCACAAAACGTGTATCATTAGTACTTCATCTCCCTGTAAGAGGCCCCAGTTTCCCGAGTCCTACTATGTGCACACTCGGGATGACTTGGCATTCTTTTATCATGGCTTACAAAGGCAACAATTGAGGAAGAAGGCAGGCTCTGGGGAAGAATTACAAGCCCCACGCAGGCACCCATGTCTGCAGGCACCCATGTCTGCAGTCCAGCCTTGGCCCTGCTAGCTCTGTTTTTTTTTTTCCCCCAGTCCAACAGTATCTAGTTTCTTCTTTCCCACCAGCAGGGTGTGTTTCCAGGGTGATTTGCCCAATAAATTAGAACCGCAGTGGAGTGTGTACAGAGTAACCCCGGGAAAGTAGCTTCCGAACTCCACAGGGTGGGCGTGGGAGGGCTTCCCAGCCCTGCAGTGGCTGATTATTCTTTTTCCCTCTTAAAATAGAGTCAAGGCTTTTGCTTCTGCCCAGCGCCAGGTATGGCAGCTGTCGGGGAGGTTGGTTCTAATGAGCTCTTTGGTTTCATCTGGGGGAAGGACGGGTTTTTTTCCCCACTCATTTTTAATACTTGGAGGGAAGACACTTATCCCCCTCATTTACAAAGAGATGAATTTTAGCTTGCAGCCGCAGTGGGGGGTTGGGGTGGGGGAAGGCCAGCAGGGAGGCAGGGGGTCAGGAGCAGGTTGTATTCAGCTGCATAAACAGCAGCAATTAGTGGGTCCCTGTAAAAGGCAGCCATGCGCATTTGCTGTCTGGCATCTCTTTCTCTGGGAATCCGAGCAGCGCTGAAATTAATTACGAAGGTGGCAAAGGGATATTTTTTGCTTCCTGTTAAATAATTCTCATCCACACAGGGGCACGTTCCAGCCGGATGCGTGTACACACAGGTTCTGGGGAAAGAAGGCATGAAGCCAATTGATTTTCAAAACTTCCCACTGGGTCATGTTATTCAAGCCAGTGTTCATTCCCTTTCTATGGAATTCTGGCTGGGGCTGGAGAGGCAGAGCCCCAAGGCCATTGTCATTTTTCCTTTTCTGGCTTCTTTAGGGGTGTGGGAGAAGGTCTCTTTTGCTGATTTCCTGCTGCAGGTCACCCAGATTCTATTGTGTGTAATGAAGTTTACAAGGGCGCCGCTATCAACTCTAGTTTGCTTAGGGTTCATAAGAAGCCTGGGATGGGCCGGGTAAACAGCCCTGGCCTTTGCTTTCTCATGGTCCAGGCCTTTGCTTTAAGTCTAGACGCAGAGGTTTGGTTTCTCCAGAGGCCTCCCGTCATCCTGCAGATGGCCGTCTCCTGGCGTGTCCTTACATGGCCTCCCTTTGACTGTCCTGACAGGAATGACGGTGTTGTAAGGAGACATCAGTGCTCCTCCTCTTGGTGAGCAGGAGATTTCCACAATGGTTTCCTCCACGCTGGCGTCTCTCCAGGAGTCTTAGGCTGAGGAAAAGAAAAATCTGCAAGACAGTGCCAGCCAGAGGGGAAGCTTGCCTCCCAGAAAGAGACTTCTCGCATCTGACTATGTATCAGACCCCATGAAGGAGAGACCCCCAAGCTGAGTCAGGGATGGCCCAGGGGTGGGTGGGACACCACTGGACTAGGACAGCTTTGCTAGGCATGTCTCTTGACTTGTATTTAAACCCAGCTGAGTCAGGGATGGCCCAGGGGTGGGTGGGACACCTCTGGACCAGGACAGCTTTGCATGTCTCTTGTATTTTAAACCCAGCCCTCTTTCAGGACCTCCCGGATGGGCAGGGAGGTCACTGGAAGTCTTCATTTCTTCCCCTGTCTAATGTGGTCAAGTTGAGTCAATCTCTTTCCTGTGTTCATTATGGTTCATTGGCCTATCGAGATTGCTGGGCTAGCTTGTTAGGGCTACCAGGACCCAGGCTGGGACCTTAACTGTAACATTACTTGTACCCATGACCCGTGTCTCTCTCTTATGAGCTTATTAGTGCTCTTGGATTGAAGACCTACTCTTTTAACCTTGAGTTCCCATGATAAGGCCCTTCTCCCGAATGTAGTCACACTGGAGACTCAGCCCACACATTACTCAAGGGACAGGTTCAACCTAAATAAGTTGGAGTTTTCAGAATTTTCTCCCTTTAACCAAGTGCACTTGGGTTCATTCATTCATTCATTCAGTCAGTCATTCACTTGAGTGCCTTCTGTGTGTGGCAGGATACTAAGAATGTGGCAGGAAAGGAAGGGACCTTCTCTCCTAGGCTTGTGTGGCTCTCTCAGAGCCTGTCTTCCGTGAGTTCCAATGGCTGGCAGAGGTGTTAAGTGCTCTGGAGATGGGAAGGTAGGACAGAGGTAGGGGTTCTGAGTCCACAGGCGCCCTTGCTAAGAGGGAACATTTGCTCCAAGTCTCCTGAGGTTTGGGAGTCAGGGCCTCTGGAGCAGCTCCTGTGTACCCTGAGGAAAAGCAGGAGTCAGTCAGGATGGCAGCTGGGGGAGGCAGGACAGATAGGAGTGGTTGAGGTGGGGCTGTGCAGGCACCATTAGGGCATTGGCTCTTCTTGGAGAAGTGGGGAGTCTGTATTCAGGTGTATTCACATGGACCCGGTGCTCTTGAGAAGGTAGCAGGCGACTCAGATAAATCTGGGGCATGGAAGGACTATTTGGCTGAGATCCACCCACCTACCTATCCCTCCACCCATCCATCCCTCCACCCATCCATCCATCTGCCTATCCATCCATCTATCTTCCCATCCACTATCCATGCATCCATCTGCCCATCCATCCATCTATTTACCCATCCACTATCCATCCATCCATCTGCCCATCCATCCATCCATCTACCCATCCACTATCCATGCATGCATGCATGCATCCATCCATCCATCTGCATAAAAACACCTTTTGTCTACCCACAGCACCCCTTCATCCATGCTCACATTCCAGTCTTCCCTCATTCTTAGTTCTTGCTGACCCTAAGGACTTTATTAAGCACAAGGAGGCCAAACACAATTTCTGCCTCTGTGTGTGGGGGTGTGGGGTATTTCAGTCCCTCTTTTTCTCTCTCCCTGTCCCTCCCTCACCTCTCTCTGTGTGTGGCTTGGAAGTGTTGGGAGGAGAGTGTAACCTGAGTCTGAGAGTGGAGTGGGAGCTGGGAGTGAAGTGTGCGGGGGGGGGGGGGGGGGGGGGGGAATTTCCAGGCCAGGATGAGCGGGGACCAGAGCTGAAGGCAAGGATCTGATCAGGGCAGTGTGACCCAGGGCAGTGTGGTGGGGAGGGGTGGAGGGAGGGGGACTTAGGAGGTGGAGCTGGCAGGCCTTGATGATTAATTAGGGATGGAGAGTTAGGGATGGGAGGGAGAGTGGAGAGAGAAGTGGAGGAGGCTGCCAGTTGGAACAGCCTGTGGATACGTGGAAGATACACAGAGGTGACAGACAGTGTTGAATGGCCTTTGGATGATCCACACACAGATGGCTGCAAGCACATTACCGCTCATATGAAGCAGAGCAGTGCTGTCAGCCATAGCTTGTGGACATCATTCGACCCAGGGCAGTAGAGGAGGGGGACATGCACGTGAGACAAGTGACCTGAGACCTCAGGTCCAGAGACCCGAGGCTCTGGTGGAAGGAGAAGCAGGGGGTGGTATGCCTGGGGGAAGAGAATTGGGGTCCTGAATTAGGTCCTTAGTGAACTAGGGACTGGACGGGGACAATTGCAGGGATGGAGTTTGGATTGCAAGGGCTTCCTTCCTCCTGCTTTTTATCTTCTCTTGAGCAAATCACAAAAGCCCTGACAGGAGTCTGGCAACAGTTCTGTCAAGGGCTCATTTGTCTCTCCAGCAAGCTAGACACGGGCGGGGCGTTATAATTCCTTCTCCATTATTGAAATCATCGAGGGAGGCTTGAGAGGCCCAAGCCACCGGGTGGTACGCAATCCGAGGTTCTGAAGTCTCATGCCCGGCTTGGATCCTGAGTGTTGCCAGGGCTGAACCTGTGTTGCTTGTGGCAAGCGAATTGAGGACAGGAGAGGGGCTCTGAGAACGGCCTCAGTCTTGGTGATTCAGCCCTAGGTTCTTGTTCTTATCGTGGGGGACCCTGGAGTGATAAGGTTTGGTGGCCCACTTGTCTGCTCGGGCTCTGTAAAGGTATCCCATAGACTATGTAGCTTAAATACCACACGTTTATTTCTTGTGGTTCTAGAAGGTTAAGATTGGAAGTGCTGACAAGGTCTCACCTCAGGCCTGTCTCTCTCTTTGCAGTGTCCTCCCGTGGCCTTTTCTGTATGTAACTAAGACAGAGACAAAACCTGACCTTCTGTTCTGTTTTCCTATGTACTGGTTAGCGTCCCGCCCCTGTGATGGGGTTTTACTTGTAATTTCCTTTTTCAAAGCCCTGTCTCCAAATACAGTCACACTGAAGCTATGGCCTCAACTTACTTAAGGAAGAACAATTCATTTTATAACAGTTGGTAATTTCAAACCACTGCAAATAATTCGAACCTCTCCCTCCACACAAGCTTGAGAAGCCGTGCCTCAGTGACAGCGTATAGTTGTTACCTGGAACAGTATCCAGTGAGCGTTCGTGCTGAATGCCTGTTCATTAAAGCATGTAATATTAATTTCAGTTTAGCAGATAATATCCATTAAGAAACCAAAGTGCTCCGAACAGAAAGCTTTTGGGGGCTCATTTCCACATTCAAAAGAAATCTAGTTGTTAGGGCCTCTCTTCCCTGAGCAGTTAGACCCTTTATACATTACAATACAAAAGTGCTTTGAAGGCGCGAACCCTGGAAACCCAGCCTCCACTGTGAAATGCGTAACGTGTGTGTATGCTTCTGTGATGTTGAAAGGAGTCCACTTTCCTTTCAGCCACACAGAAGACTCATTTAACACCCGAGTTTCCTATTTAGGGAGTCGGCATATCATTGTGGATCTGGCTTTCAGAAGGATGAGACTGTCCGGAATCCAGGAGAAAGGGATGACTTGAAAATGCTATTAACTCTGGTCCCGTGTAGACAGTCTCAACCAAGTCAGTATTTAAAGATGAGAGAGACTAGGCTGGTAGTCCCCTGCCTTGGGACTGAAAAGCAATAATACCATTGCAGGGAATTCAAAACACCTGGACCTGGCTTAGGGAGCTGTGGACGATTGCTGTGTCCACATGTGATGCTCCGTATCATCTTATTACTAATATATTACCCCCATCCCCCAAATGTACGACGAGGCCATTGGGGTTCCTTTCTGTCACAGGTCCCTTTTCTCCTGTATATGGAACCCAGGAGAGTCCTTTCCTTCTGTCTTGTCCTGGAGAGCCACAGGGCCCATTCCATGCAAGGCAAAAAGCCCTTTTGTGTTCCTTTAGGTCTTCCTGTTTTAACTAATTAATTAAATCTCAAAGAACTTCTCTTCTTTGTAGTGAGCTCATCTCGATGTTTAAATGAGGTTTCGGCCATTGACTCTGGGTTTGTTTGGACAGGGAAAGAGGAAGGGCGGTGGGGAGTTACAGTCTTCCAAGCCACGCTCTTTCTTAAGAGTGCAGAACCAGGCAATAGATTTGCTTCCAGCCGCTGTGCGTTAGGCCTGTACACGGCTCTGCCACTCGGCAGCTGGGAATATGGGGTGGCCTTTGAACATAGATTCCTTTTTTACCGTTAACATTTTATTTTATGTGTATGACTGTGTGGCCTGCAGGTATGCCTGTGCACCACGTGCATGCCTGGTGCCTGTAGAGGCCAGAAGGTGGTGTCCTAGTCTCTGGGACTGGAGTAGCCCCAGGTGGGTTTGTGTGCTACTGTGTGGGTGCTGAGAATCAAACCTGGGGACTCGGAAGGGCAGCCAGTGCTCTTAATCACAGAAACACCTCTCTAGACCCCAAATAGACACTTTTGAAAAATTCTCAGAGCCTTTGCAACTCAGATCCTTGCTCTCAATGATCTCAGAGAAGTGGTTCTCTTGATATTCTCAGGGAGACATGTGGTCCTAGATTGTTCCCTGTTCAACCTTCTCCACACCTCCCAACATGGAAGAACTAAAAACCACACATCCCACCCTCATTGGGAGTTCCTACGGAGCAGAGTCACAGCGCTACCCCTCAGTGGCTTTGTAGCAATAGTCTCGGACACTGGTGACCTCTCTCCCGTGGTGCTAAATCTGCTTATTTTACAGCTTTTTGGAGACATATTTTTTTCCCTCTAAAACTCTCTTGCCTAACACAGTTTTC
The DNA here is from genome assembly GCF_978045245.1 of Mus caroli. Lineage (NCBI taxonomy): Eukaryota > Metazoa > Chordata > Mammalia > Rodentia > Muridae > Mus > Mus caroli. The sequence goes on from NW_028227272.1 coordinate 87,369,075, forward strand.
TCTTTCAGGCAGAGACCCGTGTCCACGTTGGCTTCTACTGGATGGAAAGGGTGTCCGAGACATTTCACTGCAGATTTCCCAATTTCCATCCTAGTAAACCCCGGCCTCCCTGGATTGATCACTGATTGCTTTTCTCTTAATCCCCGTTCAGTTCCCACTTCAGTTGTTGTACACACAGTTGATTAAATGGTTGTGGGTAATCAGAACGGCGTCCCACGTTTAAGCCTTATCACAGCGGAGGCAAAATGGAAAGAAGACCGTCTTTTTGAAGATGCAGAGGAAGCTCAATAGGCAACCCTCTCTCCCCGAGATAGCTTTAGCCCTTCCGGATGTTCTCACAGGGCTGCTGGGTGATTAGAATGGGGAATAAGACATCATATGCTGGTGATATACGATGTTAGTTTCCTTGGGTTACTGTAACAGATTACCGCTGACTTGGCTTGAAACAGCAGGCAATGGTTCTCCAGTATCTGAGATCCAAAGTCCAAAGTCAACTTTGTCGGTTCTAAATCAAGAAAACAATGGGACCACAGTCCCTCCCGGGACCCTTGGCTTGGCTTTGTTCTCTCTGGTGGCAAACTAATCGCAGTCTCCTTGTTCTTGTGGCCGCCTTCTTCGTCTGATCTTTTTCATTCTCTAAGGCCACCTGTGATGGTCTTTGGAACTCACTCCATTGGCAACCTTCCCATCTCAAGATGGAGTCATCATGTTCGTAAAGACCCCTGTCTTAATTAGACAACATTTACAGGTTCCAGGGCTTGGGAGAGGAACCACCATTCTTTGCGACTCCAGTTTACACACTATCCTTACCATGGACCTCCGTGAGGCAGCTCAAGGGTGGGGCTGAAGGGATGGTCCCAGGGGAAGTCCTGCGGTGCTCCCTGCAGTGAGTCATCTGAGGTGCTCCCTGCTGTGAGTCATCTGAGGTGCTCCCTGCTGTGAGTCATACCGTTGCCTTTTTGACCCCTTCCAAGGAGTTGAGAATGCTGGAGAGGGCTAGGAAGTGTAGACACTCTTTGACTCACACTGGTTCAATTTAGGATGATTTGACAAAGTGAACCTGGTCATTTTGCATTTGGGTCGCTTCCTTCACTGGCAGTATGTGGTGCAGTACCCCTGCTGGCCAGCTTTGGTGAACATGACCATTCGTTTTGACAGCATGCTGTACTCCTGAGCCAGGAGGGATGGTGTATGAGTGCATGCTGTGTATTTTTTTTTTTTTATGGTTTTTTTCGAGACAGGGTTTCTCTGTGTAGCCCTGGCTGTCCTGGAACTCACTATGTAGACCAGGCTGGCCTCGAACTCAGAAATCCACCTGCCTCTGCCTCCCGTGTGCTGGGATTAAAGGCGCGTGCCACCACGCCCGGCACGGTGTATTTTCTATCTAAGGTTTTGGGGCTACCTTGGGTTTACCAGGACATAGATCCAGGATACAAAGAGGAGCCTGTTAATGGTGAGTGTTAGCTGTCAACTTGATGGAATTCAGAATCACCTGAGAGGCTGACCTCTGACCTTGCCTGTGGGGCATCCTATGAGCTGTCAGGGTGGGACTGCAGGAAGGACAGGAGTGAGCTGGGTGCAGGTAGAAGGCAGCCTGGCCTGAGGCTGGCAAGGAGGATGGATGGCCGTGGAGCCTGGAAAGGTACTCTGAAAGCTTGTATCATCCCCCTCCTTCTGCACCTCCCCCTCCCCCTCCCCTCCCTCTCCCCTCCCCCTCCCCTCCCCTCCCCCTCCCTCTCCCCTCCCCTCCCCCTCCCCCTCCCCTGGGAAGTTATTAGTGCCTTGTTGCTGCTGTAACAAAGTCTCAGTTCCGGGCACCGCCAGTCTGATTTCAAAGCACCAGCAAGACCGTCCCTTGTTGCTGCTGTAACAAAGTCTCAGTCCCGAGCACCACCAGTCTGTTATCAAAGCACCAGCAAGACCGTCCTCTGTCTCTCCTGAGGCCCCTCTGTTCCTCTCTCTCTCCTGGTTTCTAGCAGTTGCTCGTGTTCCTTGGCTTGTGGCCCCATCTCTCTAAAACCCACCTCCTTCCGTCCTTCTCTGCTGAGCCACGCACCAGTTTCCCCCTGCCTCCACTGCAAAAGAACACTTTGTAGGGTGTGTAGGCCCACTCTGGTACCTCAGGTCAGATTTCTCATGACCCTTAACCATGTCCTCAGAGTCTCTTCCAAAATAAAGTCCCGTTGATATGATTCAGGGAGTGGCACTTAGTGTCTTTGGATGGTCATTATTCAGCAGTTAATGAGTGAAATAAATTATCTCAACAGTAACTGTGTGCAGTTTTTTTTCTTTTTCTTTCTTTTTTTTTTCGAGACAGGGTTTCTCTATATAGCTCTGGCTGTCCTGGAACTCACTTGGTAGACCAGGCTGCCCTACAACTCAGAAATCCGCCTGCCTCTGCCCCCCAAGTGCTGGGATTAAAGGCGTGGGCCACCACGCCCAGCTCACAGTTGTTTTTTTTTAAGGTCATATTTTTTGCTAGCTTTTTAGACTACCGTTTATTTGTGGCATTTTCAAGACTACATTGCCAAAGGGCTTTAAAACACTCAGACTCAATCAGAGGCAGCTCTCAGCTATGGCTTTTCAGCATCCTCCCATCCCCACAAAGATAGATTTGTCTGTTTGTCTATGTAACAGACATACGAATATGTACATACATAGATGAGTGTGCATAGGATGCCCATATGTGCATATCTGCATGGAGATCAACAGCCGACCATGGTTAGATCTTATCCCCTTTGGGTTTTGAGACAAGGTCTCTTAGTTGCCCGGAACTTGCCACGTAGGCAAGCCTGACTAGTCAGAGAGCCCCAGGAATCCATCTGTCTCTCTGCTTCCCCATCAATGGGATTATAAGCATGCACCACCATGCCTGACTACCCCCACCCTACCCACAAGGGTTCTGGAGAAGGAACCCAGGTCCTCAATTTACACACACACACACACACACACACACACACGTACGCACACGCACACACGAGTCAGGAAAAGTACACTTGATGAAGCTATGATGTTAATATCTAGAATGAGTTTGAGATGAACCAGAGCCAGGATGTAACTTCTGCTCCAGTGGGCTGTTAGGAAAGTCCTGGCCTGGGAGGGAAGGATGGGACAGGAAGGTGACTGTGAGGTAAGAGCTGAGCAAGCCTCCTGCAGGGTGTGTTCCTTTCCTCTTGTTGATTCCCCCAAGGCCCTTGGTTTGTCCTTCACATCTCTGGTTAAAGGGGATGGAGTTTCCTATTAGGAGCAAGCTGGTTCTCAGGACGCCATACTAGACTCAGGGCTTCATAGCTGCTATGCCCTCTTCAGCCATCTCAATGGCCAGGAGCCTCACAGCCACTACCGTTTATAATGCAGTGTGAGGTGCAGCGGGAACAGACCCTATATTGGCAATGAGCATCTTAACATCTGACCAAGCCTCTGTGTGCTGGATGTGAAGGAGAGTTGGGTGGCTCTTTGTAGCCTTCTCTTGAGTGGTCTGTCAGGGTTCAGGGACATAAACGACAGGGAGGGTGGCTGAAGGACTTAGGATATTGTAGACCCATCTCTGACCACACGTTGGAGACAGGCTGTATCCTAGTTAGTTCATGGTGGGGCCAATGAGAAAATGTGAGTGAACCCCAAAACATTTTACCCGTAAACCAGGGCTACAACCCCTCCACTCAGTGTCTAGGTGGAGTGTAGACTGAATTCAGGGGAGGCCTGGGCAAAGGTCATGGAGTTGTAAGAACATTGATGCCATAGGCCAGGCCGTGTGTGAACGGCCAGAGTTTTGCTAAGTTAAATTTGTCTTTGGCTTGTACTTTTTCTCATTTTCTTCTTATTAATAGTATCTTTGTAGCTCAATTGAGGTTGAATTGACAGCCACAGTGTGTATGTGTTTATTGTGTGCCGTGTGGTGTTTTGATAGGTGTGGATATTGTGAAATGATTTCCACCCTCAGGCTCATTAAGATTCCGTCACCCTCCGAGGAGCGGTTCCTGTGTGGTGAAGGTGCGGAAGTCCACAGTGTTTCCATTTAACCACAGCCACCTTGATGTTCGTGAGGTCTCAGGTTTTAATTATCAGGAACTATGTCCAGAAGATACTATTGAGCCTTTCACCGAAAGCATTTCTATTTATTTACGAACTTACCTTGCAGTTATGTGTAGAGCTGTCCTGATGTGAAATTGCGCCAGGTACGGAAGAGTGACCGGGAGGCCCCTGGGTGTCTGCTGCACTCAGGGGCTCCAAGCTCTGTTCCGAAGTACCCTTCAGAGGTGACAGCTCTGAGCACGAGGGAGGCAGTGCGTCCGTAGCTCAGAGGAAGAACTGCCATGCTGTTTACAGCTGGCCACACTGAGGGGAACCGAGGGGGAAGTGGAGGTGTCCCTCAGGACCCGGAGGGGGAAGAGGTGACTTCTCTGAAGGAAAAGAGAGGGCTGAAGGTAGTGCAGCTATGCATGGATAGAATCCTCCTTTCTGCCTGGCCCCTTCCCATGTTTAGGACAAGGACGTGTGGAACCTTTGTGGGGGATTGAAAGGTGATGTGCCAGGACAAGGAGACGCCACTGGAGGCTGGAGACAGTCTGACACCGATTGCGCAGGTCACAGAGCAGCAGAGCTGAGGTCCAGGGAGCTGTATCTGTGGGTGGTTCCTCCCTAGACCCTCTAATTTTGCCTAGAACTGAAGATGGGGGTATAGTGTAGCCATTCCTGAAGTGTGTGTGTGTGTGTGTGTGTGTTGGGGGCAAGGGGCTCAGGGTCACCTGAAGGAAAGCAGCGGGTTCCATGAACAAGTGGCAGAGTCCTCACTTCCAGAAGAAATTGGGGGTGTGTGTGTCTCATCTCTGCACCCTCCCTGTGGAGAGCTGTTTGACGAGTTGTCCAGGTTCAGGTTTGCTTAAGTTAATCTTACTTTCCTTCTTTAGTAAAGAACTTTTTTCTTCTGATGTTCTGCTGTTTGTTTGTTTCTTCATTTGATGCTATCTGATGGACCTCGTTGATTTTATTCATGGTGTGGAGATGGAAGGCACGGCCTTGCACCTCTTAGGCAGGAGCTGTGCAGCTCAGTGAGTCCCAGCTTCTAAGTTGCTTCAGACCCAGGTCTCCCCTGCTGTGGGGAAAGGGCTCTGTATCCCCGAGAGTTCTAGAGACTCCCCGGGGAATGGCCTTTGTCTACGGTGTCTGATAACAGCCACACTTTCTGTTTCAACCTTAGGTAGCTATCAAGGTCATCGATAAGAAAAGAGCCAAGAAAGACACCTACGTCACCAAAAACCTCCGTCGAGAGGGGCAGATCCAGCAGATGATCCGACACCCCAACATCACACAGCTCCTGGACATCTTGGAGACAGAGAACAGCTACTACCTGGTCATGGAGCTGTGTCCTGGTGGCAACCTCATGCACAAGATCTACGAAAAGAAACGGTTGGATGAAGCCGAAGCCCGCAGATACATCCGACAACTCATCTCTGCGGTGGAGCACCTGCACCGTGCCGGGGTGGTTCACAGGTGAGAGCCAGGCATGCGCAGACCCCCGAATCTGTACTGAGCAGACACCCCTAGCAAGGCTTAGCAATTGCAACTCCATTTACAATGTCATGGTTTTGTTCTGTGAGTTGTTTTGTGAATTGGATGGGATCCAAAGAGTTGAACTAGAGCCAGAGCGCCTGGGCCTGGGTCTTGCCTCTGCTCTATAATGATTCTTTGTTCCTGGGTATGTCACGTCACCCCTCTGTACTCCACTCAGTCTCTCCATCTGTGAAATGGGAGTGAAGGTACATGTCTCTCTAGTGAGCTAGTGTAGGCAAGAACACTAGAGGTGCTTGGTACAGAGTGAGTGCCAGGCTAGTGTTAGCTCTGTTCTTATCATTTCCAAAGGAAGTTATCTTAGTGTCACTTCCTGTTTCTGTAATAAAACTAGATTCCCATTCCCCCTTTCTCTTCAAGAGAATACTGAGTGCTTGTGGGCCCTGGCAGAATATCCAAGTTTGGTTCTCAGCACCCACATTGGTTGGCTCACAATGCCTGCAACCTTAGCTCCGGAGGACCTGATGCCCTCTACAGCCTCTATAGACAGGGAGCTCACATGCACACATCCTCTGCATTGTCTCCCATACATACACGTAGGTGCATAATTAAATATAAAACCTTGGGCTGGAGAGATGGCTCAGCGGTTAAGAGCACTGACTGCTCTTCCAGAGGTCCTGAGTTCAATTCCCAGCAACCACATAGTGACTCACAACCATCTGTAACGGGATCTGATGCCCTCTTCTGGTGTGTGTCTGAAGATAGTGACAGCGTACTCATATACATAAATAAAAAATTTTAACAGAGTGCTGGTTGTGGTGCCACATGGAAGGCAGAGGCAGGTAGATCTCTGGGAATTGAGGCCAGCCTGGTTCATATTCTGAGTTCCAGGCCAACCAGGAATACATAGTGAGACCTTGTCTCTAAAGGAAAAACAAAACACAAACAAACAAAAACCCAAACAAAACAAGAGACAGAGAAAACCTCTCTAATAACTGTCTTGGTTTTATTTATTTTTATTTTTATGGAATTGTAAGTAATTACTATGTTGTTGAAAAATTGAAGATCATTCAACTTTCATTTTAAAAAGCAAAATCAAGAGGTAAAATGTGTATGTATATATTTTTACATGCACACGTGTGCCTTTAAACGCACGTTTAGACACTGTAAAACTGAGCTGCGAAGTTCACAGTGTAACTCATACAATTTACTTGTATTAAGTATATTCAGAGCCCTGCAACCATCCCTACACCCATTTTAGATTAGTCCTTATTCCTCACCCAGCAGCCTTGTTCCTGTGACAGCCATTCGGCCTTCTTCCCTCTGCCTGTCTTCTGTGGATTTGCCTATTCTAGATATTTCTCAGCAATGGAGCCATAAATACATGTTTCTTTGTTGCTGGCGTCTTACGCAGCATAGCTTTTCAGATCCCTCCATGTTAGAGCTTGTATTACTTCCTTCTTCACAGGTAAGTACTATTTCAGTGTATGGATATAACACAGTCTATTATTCTCTGTATCTGCTAATGGACATTTCGGTTGCTTCCACTTTGGGGCCATTGTGAATAATGTTCTGACAAGTCTCACAGTGAGTTTTCTGTGGCCACGTGTTTCCATGTCTGCTGACCCCCAGAGACTTCTTCTATCCAGGAGGTAGTGGGTCTCGTCTTTGCAGAACCACGGATTTGCTTAACATGCATCTTGAATGCCACCTCTTATGTTCCTGAAAGCCATTCCTTTCTGACCATCGAAGGACTTAATAAACTCTAGTGCTTCCACTTCCCAGGTTCACGGGGCGGTGTCCTTCCAGGGAGATGGGCTCTGTGGGATGCCCTGCTCTGTCTCTGTTGTGTGGTAACCCAGGGTTACCGCAAAGATGTCCTGTTGCTTAAGGCTTTTCTGGGCAGGCTGGGGCTCACCACCATCCAGTCTTATCACTTCCTGTTGAGGTGAGACTCTACTCCATACATGTAGATCACTCAGCCTTGGTCACACACTATCAGATAGCCATTCTTGTTAGAACTCTCCAGTTTTGGTCAGTAAGGAAGGGGATTCGTAACTTTGCCGTGTGTGACACTTTTTCTGGCTTGTGTGTCCCGACGCTGTGTCATCCCCTGGCTGACATGAGGAAATGAGGTCAGAAGGGTGCCTGGCTCCTTTTTTGATTGACAGGGGCAGAGACATCATGACTGAATCAGCTTGGGTTACAGACTCTGTGGGTCACAGCAGAAAATATAACCTGAGAGGGGGGCTGTAGGGGGGTGCAAGTGTTGCATGGGACTTGGTGTTTTTTTCCCAGGGTTCCATGCTATCAAAAAAAAATAAGACAAGTGACAAGCTTCTTAGGATCAGAGGACAACACAGGAAACTCCTGCAGGTCCTGTGAGGTGCACATGAGTCTCCCCCGCAGGAAATTCTCAACAGCCCCTCTAAAGCAGTCTTAACAAAATCCAATCCCTCAGTGCAATTACTGTCAGAATGTCAAAGGAAGGAATTTAATAATGTTTTGATAGCAGAGACAGGATGCTTTAAAAAAAACTCTCCTCTGTAGCTTTCTCTTTCTTCCTCTCTCTCCTTGGAAATAGCTTTATAATCCAATACTGGTGAGGGCTCCGGTCTTTTAAAGTTAGGAAAATAGAGAGCAGAAAGATATACAAGTATAGCTTGCTTTTCTTTCTGCAAGTGTGTGTGAGAGCATGTGTATGTGTGTGAGAGCATGTGTATATGAGCATGTGCGTGTGTGTGTGTGAGCGTGTGCATGTGTTTGTGTGTGTGTGTGTGTGAGCATGTGCATGTTTGTGCATGTGTGTGAGAGTGTGCATGTGTGTGTGTGTATGAGCATGTACATGTATTTGTGAGCATGTGTAAGCATGTGTGTGCCTTTGGGGACACACATATATACAGGCCAGAGTTGACACTGGCTCTTTTTCAGTTGCCTTTCCATCTTATTTTTGAGGCAGTCTCTCACTCAGCCTTGAAGTTACTGCTGAGGTTAGACTGTCCAGCCTTCTGCTTCTCCTTCTGCAGTGATTACAGACATGCGCCTCTGTGCCTGGCTTTTATGTGGGTATTGGGAGCCTGAACTCAGATCCCCATGCATGTTAGCAAGCATGCTAGTTAACTAAGTTATTTCCTCAGGCCCCTGGAAGTCATGTTAGAATGTGTCACCCTACATGGACGTGGGGGATGGGTTGTTGAAACAGCCATTAAAATATTCCTTATCCTATATTCACAGGCGACCTTTATTCAAGTCGTGGCTTTCGAAAACTCCACAGAACCGACTTTTAATGTTTTTATTATTTAGGGGCCATCGGCATATTTTTGCCTGTCACTTCTTTGGTCCCCCCTTTACCCTAGTGGTGGAGAATTCTCTTTTTCATGTGCTTGTGGAGGAGTAAAGCTCATAAATTATTCTGAGGTTAGAGTTTTCAAACGAGCGAGAGAAGTTAGCATTTCAGAGAAGGCTTGGAGTCTCTGGTGGAAAGACTTGTGAGCGAATAGATTGAACCATGCAACTCATTCCAAAGGATGCCGCTGGCGGTGCAGAGTCTGGGCTCTTGGTTCTTGAGTTGCAGGATGCTTTAAGCTCTCAGGTTTCCGAAGATTCGGGCTGGGTCCTTATACTGAGCTTCACCCTCTGAGACATTGTCCCACCCCCGGATTGTTTTCTTCACCTGCCTCTAAAATGCTATCCCAGCAGGATGCCAGCATCAGACAATTTGCCTGTTCCAACAGAGCTTGACTCTTAACTTGAACCCTCAAGAACCCTGTGAGACTCAACTGGTCATTCAAAGTAACAGATTACAATCAAAGTCTATAGACACTGCATTCCAGGGTAGTATCACACCGCTGTCCCTAAGCAGGAAGAGACAAGACACAGGCCTGCCTGCGGGACCAGAAGAAAGGGCTCCATGATCAAAGGAGAGCTGCAGCCAGTGCTTAGACAAGTGTTAGCACCTCCCTGCCCAGGACCTTGACCCTCCTCATTCATCAATGGGAGAGGTGTCCCCCCTACTGAGGGGGAAGGCAGTGGGAAAGAGAGGCTCTTTGTTCTCCTGAGGCTGACAAGAGGCAGGCACCACCTGGGCAGGTTGTGCAAATCCTTTTAACTTTTAGGAGATGTTTCTCAGCAAAGGAAAGGGGTAGGCAGGTGAGAGGTGAAATTCTGTCTGTTCCCATCCAGGAACTGCAGGGGATCCCAGGGCCTTCTGTGACAAGCAAATATTTGTCTGCAGCTACTGACTGGAGCAGAGGGTGTGTGTGTGTGTGTGTGTGTGTGTGTGTGTGTGCTGGATTTGAAAAACAGAGTTGCAAATGGTCAATCTTGCCAAAACTGGAAGTCTATGCCCTCTGTGGATTGACACATATGCTCAGCAGCCTGGGCTCAGATTCTCCAAACCACCACTCTCTATACTGTCTCCATTGCTTAGAACCTACAACGGGCGAGGGCTCAGACTTCCTGCGTCTTTGCCAGTCTGCTCTATAAAGATATTGGATCACGTGTGTGGGATCCGGTCAGTTGACCTCAATAGGGCTCAGTTTGCAGGGAGTGTTAGTCCTGCTCCGTGATGAGCTCTGGTTGCTCATGGCCACCGCTGTCCTTAGCTGGTTGCTGCCCTCACCATCTTTCTCTGTTCCCAATTCAAGTTAACCCTTCAGGTCAGGCACCGTGGTTCTGTACACGCAAAGCAACTGTCTGCTTCCTACACTCACGGTTCAGTACTTTTTGCCTGGTCTCTGTCTTCTGTCCAGACTATCAGACCTGAGCTCTAAGATAACGGATGTTGTCCCAGGGGTCTGGGAAGGAAAATGGAATGAATTCAACTAGGATCAGCTTTCTGCATTGGGGTGGAACTCTTAGGGGAGCAGTCCCAAGTTCTTTCTAGAATATTCCAGTTTCCCCTGGATTTCAGGTGGGAGTTTCTTTTCTTTCTTTCTTTCTTTCTTTCTTTCTTTCTTTCTTTCTTTCTTTCTTTCTTTCTTTCTTTCTTTTCTTTCTTTCTTTCTTTCTTTCTTTCTTTCTTTCTTTCTTTCTTTCTTTCTTTCTTTCCTTTCTTTCTTTCTTTCTTTCTTTCTTTCTTTCTTTCTTTCTTTCTTTCTTTTTTTTTTTTCGAGACAGGGTTTCTGTGTATAGCCCTGGCTGTCCTGGAACTCACTTTGTAGACCAGGTTGGCCTCCAACTCAGAAATCTACCTGCTTCTGCCTCCCGAGTGCTGGGATCAAAGGTGTGCGCTGACATGCCCAGCCCTAGTGTGACTTCTTTTACTTTATCTTGGTTATTATTATTTTTTAATTTGGTTTGCAACTTGCTTGTGGACTATTAGAGGAAATAAAATTCTCATTTAAGGCCTGTGTCTTACCACCATGCCGTCTTGCAAATAATCAAGTTTACAAATCCCTTGGTCTTAGTGGCATGCTTTTAAAGGTAAGACCTAACACAAGAAGAAGACTCCAGCTCACTGCAAAGCGCCTGTTGCCTTGGGGAGCTGGAAGCTTCCCTCACTCTTAGTCTCCGCTTATTACTGAAATACACCCATGGCTCTGCCCAGAGGACAAACCTTCTTGCCCAGACTTTACCTTCCTGAAGTTGCTCTAGCCTCACCCACTGGATTGCATCCCTCTGACATTTGCTTGAGAGGGTCACGCCCTTCATACTGATCATTCATGCCAAATTGTTTATCCGTTGTCTTTTCTGGAGCTGTCCCTCTTCCACATTATCATATGTGTGTGTGTGTGTGTGTGTGTGTATATACACATGTGTATGAGTGTGTGTGTGCATATGTGTGTGTACACGCATGTATGTAGTGTGTGTGTTTGTGTGTAGTATGTATAGATATGTATATAGATAAGGAGGTAGGTATGTGCTGGGCATGGAACCCTGCTTATAGTCCCCAAATCTTCAAAATGACCCATGTAATATTAGAATCTGCAACGTGACTATCTACTCCAGCTTCCGTTTTTATAACTGGTACCGCTAGCATCCTCAGGACTGCCATATTTCCAACTCCACTAATGGCCTTGACTAGGAGTCTCTTGGAGTTGCAGGCAGTTGTGAGGCTCCTCACGTGGGTGCTGGGAACGGATCAAGGTCCTCTGCAAGAGTGGCATGTGTTCTTCACCTCTGAGCCATCCTCTCTCCAGCCCTGAAGGATGCTGTTTGTCTTTTGTTTTCTTTTAAGGGAAGAATAAAAAGCTCAGGAGCTCGACTGCCTTGCTCAGCAAGTGTGCCAGCGAGAGCAAGCATGTGAGCTTAATCCCGCCTCACTCATTTTCCAGACCATCTCATTTGTTGCCTTTCTGCTCAGCCCCCAGCTCTGGGGAGGCAGTGTTCTTCTGTCTCGGGTTCCCCTCACTGCTCTTGAATGTGGCCATGTCAGCACTTTGCACTGCTACTCTTCACTTTCATTTAGGGTCTCATCCCTGAGTAGCTCCTGGCCTTTCTCCTGAATTTCTATCACTCTCTGTAGGCCTCAACTTTGTTACAGGCTCAGTCTGCTGAGCATCAGGACCGAGATCTTCCTTTCTTCTTATCCCAGGATCCTGGAAGCATCTCTGTCTCTCTGTCTCTCTCTCTCTCTCTCACACACACACAACACACACACATACACACAGATGTGCATGCATGCAATCATATCTATTCTGTCCGTGTGGCCTTGTACACGATCTCATGTACATGCATGCATGTGATGCAGTCACACTTTTGTATACTATGAGACACATATGTGTGTGCATGTGTGCATGTGTACCCATGCATGCATGTTTTCTTCCACAGGCATACACATACGTACATGGAATACTGTCATGTATGTGTATGTGCACTTACTAAGGCACACAGCACACAGTGGCCACATGCATGCTCACCTCCACACCTGCTCGCCCTCCGCAGCACCCCTCCCGTGTGTCCCCTTGTTTCTTGAGATCTGTGTTATTGTCTGCATCCAATCAGTACCCAGATGTCTATGACAACAGGAGTCCTTTCTGGCTCTCTCCTCCGTCACACTTCACTGTCCAGTTCCTTATCGCCAGACCTTCAGAATTCAAGGTGACTATCTTTATCAAAAATTCCCAGGAAAGTTGAGGTGGGTGGAAAAGAACCTTGGCGTGAGCTCTCTCTCTCTCTCTCTTTCTCTCTCTCTCTCTCTTTCTTTCTTTCTTTTTTTTTTTTTTTTTTTGAGACAGGGTTTCTCTGTCTAGCCCTGGCTGTCCTGGAACTCACTTTGTAGACCAGGCTGGCCTTGAACTAGAAATCTGCCTGCCTCTGCCTCCCAAGTGCTGGGATTAAAGGTGTGCACCACCACGCCTGGCTATGGTGTAAGCTTTTAATGGTTAGGAATGGCTTATTCTTTGGGAAGGACCTAGGACAAAGGGCCCGTTGGCAGGTGAGGCTTCCTGTGAGTCCAGTGTGCATCTCTGTGAACCCCACCAAACACTCACTTCAGCATGAGGCATGGCCCGTGACTGTTTCTCCTAGGAGCTGACCAATCAGCAGACGGGTCCAAGGGCCTTTTGTTCACCTATGTCTGTGTCTGTCTGAAGGCCTCCTCCATGGCTTTCCCTGAGCCTTGACAAATGGCAGCTTTGGCAGCAGCTTTTCATTACTGCTCTTTGTCCTTCTGAAGACTCCGCTGCCCTCCAGCCCTGTTCCGGAAACCCATCTCTGGCTTCCCCTGGTATAACAGCCTGCTCCGGCCTCCATCTTGTTTTTCCTAAGCACTCCCACCCTGCTTAGTACAAAAGGTTTCGATGATTCTTTCCTTTTAAATGGTGTGATGCTTTGATAGGTATATGCGGTGAGTGAAGGTCAAATCGGGGTAATTAGCAACCATCATTTCAGACATCATTTCCGTGTGGGGAGAAGATTCTAAAGTTGGCCTTCTAGCTGTTTTTTTTTTTTCAGTCCACACTAGATTGTCATCAACTGTATCCTGCCTCGTTCTACCTATACTGCTCTCAGCCCTCCTTCCCCATCTTCCCAGATTCTGGTAACCACTGTTCTGCCTCCTTCTTAGAGAGAGCTTCCTCTTCTTTTGCATCCACAAATGGCTGGGAACTCATGGTATTTCTCGTCCCGTGTTCGGCTTATTTCACTTAACGCACTCCCCGTGGTTACGTATCCACAGGAAAAATAATGAGCAGTCAGTCACCTGCACTGCCGAGGTGTCCATCAAAGGTGACGGACAAAACAATGTGGCACATACCCAGTGGCACTCTGTTCGACAGACGTTTGTGGCAACACGGCTGAGCCTGAGGACACATTAATTGAAATAAGCCTTCCTCCTCTTCGAAGTCCTGTAGCCCAGAAAAAGTGACTTCCGTGAGCTAGCTCCGGGCTTCAGGCTCGCCGGCCATGAGGAAATGAACCTGTTTATGTTTTATTAATGTTGTAAGGTGGAGAAAGGTCCCTCATTTCCCTCTGGTTAAAAAAAAACGATGATTCCAGTCGAGGATCACTAACACGTAACCAAGCCATCCTTTACCTGTCTGCTGCTGGAGCCTCTCTTCCCACGGGGTGAAGCTGGCATATAACACAGCCAGGCATTCCAATCTTGTGATGGGTCTAGATGAGGGGCCACGCTTGCATTTGGGCCATAGGAGTCTGATGGAGCTGGGTTTTTCTGGACAATGGCGGTAATTTTTAAAAGGTGTATTATGACACACACACACACACACAAAACCTTATGAATAAATTCCCCACCCCCCTTTTTATGCTCAAGGATACGCCTTGATTCTGTGATTTCTCAGGATCATTTGTGGCCTCTGTGGTCATGGCTGAACAGCTGGACAGTATTTGAGTGGCCCATTGTTCAGAAGCGACTTGGATAATAATGTCAGGTAATGGAGGGTGTGCCTCAGGGAACACCTGAGGGAGGACTAGCATGTTCTTAACACACAAGCATAAAGGCTACTTTGAGAAGATTGTTGACTTAGTTTATAGAAAAATTGCACAGACACTCCAAAATCTCCATTCACCTTCCCTTCCCTTCCCTCTGTCCCCTCACCTGTCCTCCTCTCCCTCCCCTCCCCTGCCCTTCCCTTTCCTTCCCTTCCTCTCTCCCCTCACCTGTTCTGTCTTCTTACAGATCTGGGGTACCCATGGCGCCCATGTTTTAGTTGGGGAACTTGTGTGCAGACATCAGCATTAACCAAAGGCTGTGGCTGACATTAGGGTTCATGGCAGTGTATATTTCTGTGGCCCCTGTCAATTCTGTGATGTCCTGGACACCGCAGCATAGCTCCACAAAGAGCCATTTGACTACCAGCTAATCCCTCACATCCCATCTCCCAGATACTCCAGCCTCTAATATGAAATGACCTAGCTAGTGTTCGCATAGAACCCTTGCACGTCTCTAGATTACTTATAATAATAGCTAAACCAATGCAAATACCATGCTAATGTTACACTGCCCCACCAACGGCAAAGGAAAGGCTCTGTGTACTCTGCATAGGAAATCTTTCTCCCTGTATATTTTTGAGCTAAGCCTGGAGACCTTGTGAATACAGAGGACTTCTGAACATCTGAACACTGGACATTAAGTCAGGGGAGGTAGTATGTGCTTATAATCCCACCCTTGGGTAGCTGAGGCAGGAGCATTGCCAGAAGTTTAAGGTCAGACTGAACTACATAGCAAGACACCTTCTTACCCCACACCCGACCCCCCACTTCACTCCATCTCAAAGAAGAAGAAAAAAAACTTCCTCCAAATTTGGACACGGGACCCTTTGACTCAAAAGTCCTCAGGAAAAGCATTCCAGAAAGGGTTAATGCTTCGCCACCTTGGCAGTCAAAATCACTCAGCACAGAGGGACTTCATCTCCCCACTGTTGGCCTCCGGCCATCCTGGTAGTGAAACTGGTGCTAACTGGCATTCTCTAGAAAGATGAACAATCTGGATGGGCCCCCTAGCTAACGAGGTCTGTTCTGTCCATGTCTCCTGGGGACTGGACTTGGTCACTTGGGGAAGAGTTACTGGATGGGAAGGCAGTCAGCTGGGATTTTATTCTCCGCTTACTGAATAATTATATTTTATACTCCTCTAGGTTTTATTGCCTTTCCCTGGGTTTTGCTTTTTTGTTTGTTTTTGTTTTCTTTTGTAGTGTTTCTTTTTCTGCACTCGCCCTAATTGTTGCTGTTCCTTCTCTAGGCATTCATGGCCCCAGAGTTACTCAGCCTTGGTTTATTAATTCGTAGCAATTACTTTCTTTTTACCTTTTGACTCTTTAAGCTGGTTTTCTGCACAATATTAGCTCTGAACATTTTTTCCCCCTTTAATGTCCGACTGTGACTTCCATTAGGCAAGGAGGCTTAATTTCATTCGAAGCAAACCGTGGCTTTGCCTTAGACTGAAATAGTGCCGCTGCCCTGTGGTGCTGCCGTGAGGTCTGCTTCCACCGAATCACACTTCGGGCTGTTCTCGGACACTGTTGTGCCTTTGCCTGCCGGTTGGAATTACCGTAAATGCTTGAGTAAATGTTAGACGTATGTAAAGTCTTAATTATCTCCGGGAAAGAAACCATCCCTTGCACAGTCTCTGCAAAACTCTTATCACAGGGGCACAGTGGAAGCCATGGTGTTTTCCCCAACTATGCCCTAGTGAGAGAGGACACAGGACATTCAGAGTCACTGATGACGCCTGGGCTCTACTGGTCATCCTAGGAATCTGGTAGAAAGGAAGATGAAGACCAGGGGAAGGACATTCGTCACAACTTCAAGAAGAATGGCTTCCAGTTGGGACGGCTTGAGAGATGGCATTGAAAGTGGTTAATTTATGGAGATTTTAAATGGGTGCTTAAAGGCTAGCATTTCAAGCCAGTATTAACACACACAGATATACATTTATTACAGTGTTGGCCAGTGGTATAGCTCAGTAGGCGAGTGCTTGCCAGAGAGTGCGAGGACCCAGGCTGGCATGTGAGTAGTGTAAAAAAGGAAAGCAAGGGGTGCCATTGTAAACATCGACCTCAGGAAAGATTAGCTACCATGCTGACCCAGGAAAGCCCTGATTCTGCCTTGAGGAATGGTAGTGAAACTGTTTCATGAAATGTGAGGTGTTTTAGTGTATCATCTTTTGTTCTTGTGGTGGTGGTGGTGGGGGGGCTACTTGAATCCAAGGCTTCATGCAACTTTTCAGTCTGATGTGATATTGCAACTTTAAAGCTAAATAGTAGCCGGAGAGACTGTGTAGTTCCATCCGGTTCCTAAGAAGTCACATACAGGTTTTCTAAAATCCTGACTCAAAGGGGCGAGACCCACCAGTGGGAGTGTGGGTGGGGCTGCATGACATTTAGGGTGACTTAGTATTTGGATATGTGTGATGCTGTTTAGAAGTAGTTTCAAGTGGACTGTGCATTGTTCCACTGGAGTTGAAGCTATACCGTGTTTCTTCCCAGCCGTATATGCATTCAGAGGATAGTGTGTGTGTGTGTGTGTGTGTGTGTGTGTGTGTAAACATACATACATACATACACATACATACATACACATATACATATATGTATTGTATTTATTTACTTATCTGTCTGTCTGTCTGTCTGTCTATCCATCTATCTATTTATTTTCTCTGCCTGGATGTTAACACACCCTTCATTCACATGTCAGGGCCCGGGGGCTCTCCACAGCCTTCTGGTTTTGAGTCCACTGGACATTTCCCCTCCCATTTGACTCCCTGATTCTTCCCCTTCTGAAACCCAGCCTCACGCGTTCTAGAGAAGCTTTCTTCCAGCTCCTTCTTGCCCGGTCCTGTTGCGAATGGCTGTCCTCCTCGGGGAGCCTGTGCACACTGGCTTGATTTGATTTGATTTTTTTCCTCCAGGTTTTCCGCCCTGTCCCTGGATAGTCTCATCTCTTTCTTGAGCGTCATCTCTTTCTCATACTGAGTTGAGAATTGGTTGCTGGCAGGCCAGGTCTTGACGCAAGCTTGGCTGCCTAGTGTTGCTTTATGCTCAAGTTTGTTACCAGTGTTTAAAAATTGTGACCGAATGGAGACTCCTGGCTTTTCTTGCAAATGGACAGGCTGGCAGCACTGGAACTGGGCTGTAAGCAACTGTCCCCTCCCGGTGGGACATCACTGCCCTGTTTGAGGATGTTCATCTGTATATGGACCTCAGTGTAAGGTATCAGCTACCATTTTTGTTTCACTATTAGATTTCAAGTTCCCCATATCAGACCTTCTGCTTTCTCTATTCCTACGTAGGGAAATTAAATCAGGGCCAGTCCCAGTAGACAATAAACACATAAATGTGTATGCATAGGTACATTATGGAGAAGCACTCTTAAAAATAAGTTTTTAAATTCTATGTGTATGAGTATTTTGCCTGCAGGCAATCACCTAGCATTCGGAGGCCAGGAGAAGGTGTCAGAGCTCTCAGAACTGTTATCAGGAACAGTTGTGAGTCCCAGCAGCCACGTGGATGCTGGGAACTGAACCTGGCTCCTCTGCGGGAGCAGCAAGTGCTCTTTGCTGCTGAGCCATCGCTCCGGCCCCTAGAAACATATTCTTCGTTAGCATTCAGTGTATATTGGAGTTGATAGTGAAACTTAAGATTCCAGAATCCGTGTGCTGACTGAGATGGTTTTGAGATGGCTCACATGTATACTTTCCTTGTACAAATGCAGGTTCCGCCTCTGAAACCCAGATGGCTCTCTTTGGTTTAACTTTGTTGTTGTTTTAGTTAGTTTGGTTGTTTGGTTGTATGTGTGTGTGTTGTTGTTGTTGTTGTTTGTAGTGCTGGGGATTGTATCTGGGGCGTTATGCACATTAGGCAGCCGCCACGGCTCCAGAGCCCAGATAATCTGGTAATCTAGCTTCTCTCTGTGATAGTTACTCACTCACCTGCAATACACAAGGATTCCTTGGTGCAACGGAGAGAAAGGTAGGCCCGTTCCCTGTAGGAGCGCACAGTCAGCTAGCACAGTGCTCAAGGGTCCCACTTGGACATCTGGCTCTACTTGCTCTTGGTCTCTACACTGTCCATGAGTGATATCGCCTACTGTCAGAGGAACTCTGCATTCCATCTGCAAACTCAATTCCCTTTCTTCGTGTCAGGTTAACATTCAGGCACACCACCAGGGATTAGGATGCCAACATCTGTGGAATCCATTATTCCACCTGTGATAACATCTGCTTGCTAAATAGATGAAAATGTTATCATCTGCCAACGTGCCGTGACAGTTCCTCTGAAAGGGAGGCCCACGGAGGCTGTGGAAAGGATTAATTAAATCTGCTTTCATTTTTTTATTGATTTTATTTTATACTTACTTTATTGGTGTGAGGCAGGGCGGGGTGGACCGTAGCACACGTGTGAAGGTCAGAGGACAGCTCGCAGGAGTTGGTCTGATCGCTCCTTCCACCATGTGGGTACTGGGGATTGAACTCAGGTAGTCAGACTTGGCTGCAAGTGCCTTTACCTGCTCAGCCCTCTTGCCTTGTTTTGTTTAGGCGCTTCCTCAGATCCACTGGTGACGGGGATTGATGCTGTTCACGCTGTCACAGACCCTGGCCTTTTTGTTCTTTGATACTCAGACAGCACCTGTGTGGCATGTTGTATCCCTACTTTTTATTTCTTCTGTTGTTTATGCTTACCTTTCAGATGTGGGGTCCACTTCTGGAGACTGCTCCCTGCCTTTTCTGCCCTCACCACACTCTATGCTCCCCGGAATCTTTTAGCTTTTATAGTTGATGGCAGTTAGTTATGTCCTGCCTTATGAATGTTTACTCGATGACAAGGTTTCAGCAGAAGGGGTTGGGGCGGGTTGAAAGGGGCTGCAGGAATGTTCACTCCCTTTCAGGAGTGAGATGACCGTTCTGCTCTTTCAAATGCTTATCTGACATATGTGGTTTTGTTTATTTCAGAGACTTGAAGATAGAGAATTTGCTACTAGATGAAGACAATAATATCAAGCTGATTGGTATGACTTTTTTTCTTTTTTAAAGCAAGATTAAGTGTTGTGTTGTCAATTATTAACTTTGAAAGTTGCCCGTGATCTATGTCTAATCCTCATACAAGATTTTTCTACATCATCCCTTGTTCTTCTCAAGTTTAATTATAGTTTTGGTAATGAAAGTTAATTTTTAAGGTGGTTTAATAATTTATTTAATAATAAATTGAAAATATTAGGAAGACAAAAATAGTGTCATTTGATTGTGGAGTGAGTTTTATAGTTCCAGGTAAATATTTGTTGGTCACATATGTCTTTGAACTTTTAATGACCTCTTCTATGTGCTTGTGGTAGATGTTTGACATGCGTGTGTGTGTGTGTGTGTGTGTGTGTTTGTGCGCACGCGTGTGCGTATGTGTACCTGTGTGTGGGCATGGAGGGTGGAGATCAGTATTGGCTGTCTTCCTCAGTCACTCTTCAGTTTATTTTTGAAAAGGGGCCTCACTGAACACAGGACTAATCCAGCTGATTAGGCTGTGCGGCCAGGGAGCACCAGGGAACACCAGGGAGCATCTAGTAACACATGTGCCACCATGACCAGCTGTTTGCTTGGATGCTGGGAATCCAAGCTTAGGTTCTCATGCTTTCACCACAAACGCTTACCAACTGAGCTACCCTCCAAGCTCCTCAAACTGTGACTTCAATTCAAACGGTTCCTACCGACAGACCTTCCTTCCTTCCTCCCTCCCTTTTCCCCTCCCTCCTTCCTGCCCTCTTTCCCCACTCCCTAGATTTTTTTGTCCATCATGTTTGTGCCTGGTGCCCACGGAGGCCTTAAGAGGGCACTGGATCCCCTGGAACTGAAGTTACAGTTGTGAGCCACCATGTGGGTGCTGGGAATTGAACCCGAGTCCTCTGCAAGAGCAGTTGGTGCTCTTAACTCCTGGCACTCTCAGCTTTGTAGAAGTTTTGTTGTTTTTTGTTTGTTTGTTTGTTCGTTTTGTTTTTTTTTTGCTGTTGTTTTTTGTTTTTGTTTTTTAAAATATGAATTAACAAGAAAATGTATTATTACCAGTAGAAAATAGTTCGGCTCAGAAATGTTGCCTGAATCTTATTCTGCTTTTCTGTGTATCTGAGAAAGCCCCAAACAAGGAAAAATGCAACCTGCCTTCCCTTTTTAATATAATCTTACCCACATGTAGTGGTTGATGAGGGCTAGGGGGCTGTGGAGAGAGGCGCCCAGAGACGGATGACTTGACTCCCGATTCACTGAAGGAAGGCGGCAGGGTACACATGAGTGATTAGAAGGTGTGATCGGTCCCTAATTCAGGATCTTAAGTAAATCCCCCTAACTGTTTTGGAAGAACTGGGTTATTTTTGCTGATGATAGTGTGTGTGTGTGTGTGTGTGTGTGTGTGTGTGTGTGCGTGTGTGCTCTTGGCTGTCAATTTCACCGTGCCCCAGCCGCGAGGCAGCCAGCACCGTATTTCCATTTCCTTTCTTTTCCTACTTCAAATGCAAGTAATTTCCTCTGCCTAGATGGTTTGAAAAGACCCATTGGCATCTTGAATCTAACTCCGTTCCCAGTAAGGAATAGACTGCAGGGACTCCAGCCCATTTTCCCGGGAGATTCGGAGTCTTGACAGCTGTTGATGGATTTACCCATTAGTGGAAAATTAACAGTTATGAGGAAACCAATCTTCCCCACCCTACACAGGCCCTTTAAGGACCCTATTTTTAGCAGATTCTTAGACCAGACCAGTGATTTTCTTTTTTGTTAGATTGCTTCACTGTTGCACTATGGCTGGCCTGAGATACAGCAGTGTACAGAGGAGGCCCTGCTGAAAGGCCTGCAGAATCTCTTTCTAGCCCAGCTCTCTGGGATCTCTGGCCTTTTACAAAAGAGCCCCCAGAGGGTAAAGAGTAGAAGGAAGCCATCCCACCCATTCATGGCTAATGCATGAGTTGTCTTTGGGAAATGCAGAGGTGACAGTGTCCGTTGCCTTAACAGCAGAGATTCTGAGAGAACAAGCTTGTCGAGGGCTGGGCTGATGTCACAGTGACAGGTCCAAGAGTTCATACCATCTGGCAGCCAAGGCCGCCTGTGGAGAGTTTCCAGGCCCTGTCAGGCCACTGTCCACAGTTTCTTCCCCTCACTCTCTGCCTCAGCGCCTTTTCTCTCTTTCTGTCAAGCGGTAGCCCTAGATAACCACTTGCAAATCTGTCCTGTTGTACAAGCAAGGCTGCTACAAGAGACAGACCTCCGCATCGGTGAGGGCCTTCCACAGAAGAACTGATAATGGTTACAATAGGCCAGACATCCCCCAAAGGCTGCGCCCACAGTGCTGAGGACCACCCACTGACATAGCAGGTGCTTATATGAGTAGCCAGAAATTGCCCAAGCAAGCTTTATGAGAAGAAACATACACTGGCAGTCTGAAGGGACTTCATACCTAAGCTAGTGCCTGGAATTTTCATCTCAGGAAGTGTGGCGATTGCTTTTTTAGACCAGGAACCTTCCTTGGGTTCTCACCTCTTGGCTGGTAACCATGGGGTTAACATCTAACCAAGTATTTCAAGTCTTCAAGACTGTAAAAAAGACAAATTACAACTAGTTATTCAGATCACATTTGCCTATGAGGTTTTCTAGCAGTGGGCTGCCGTCTTGACCATGGTTGGGAAGATCCTAACCCTACCATGTTTGTGGTGAAAGTAAAGGAAATGATGTACACACAGCAGAAGCAAGGCACAGAGAACCCAACTGGTTATAGTTCACAGGGGCCTTCCACGAGCATGGGACAGCTTGCGATGTGCAGAAACCCCCGCTACTTATTGTAAGAGTAGATTACAGTCTGTTCACCTGTCACGGTGGGTGATTGTTCACCATGCCTGGAAAGGTCTTCAGTCCAAACTTAAAACATATGGAAACATCTTGGGCCAAACTTAATTTGATAGTATAAGGTGAGCAAAGCCTATTGGGAAATGACTTGGTGTCAGAGGAAGGAGGCTCTGGTCTTTGGGTTTCTGTTAGTTTCTTCTTTCTCTCACCTCCCAATGACCTAAACAATACCATAAATGTATAGCCTAGAAGATAACAAGGTGTTTCATTCAGCCCGCCTCCCAATTATACTATAAATCAAAGATACATTGTATAGCCTAGAAGGTAACCAGTTGTTTGTTCATCCTACTTTCCAGGAGTTGAGGGGAAGAAGCCAGTTTCTTACAGGTTTTCTTGCCCCTAGGATGGGTAGTGAGGATCAAAGGTAAAGACTAAGCCTTCTTATTACTATGTTAACTTGAAAGCCCTTTGAACCTCTCTTCTTCAAACGATTTATTTAGGTGGTTTTCAAAGAGGATTATAGCTATTACCATTTCTTAATAGTTTCCCTCTTTCTGAAACCATTTGGTTTAAATAAACTTACGCCAGTGTTTCAACTTAGCTAGAGTTATCTGGAGGAAGATTTTTGATTCGATCATATATTTTTCTTCTTACAAAAAGAAGAGAGGAAGAAGCAGGCAAAAGCGAAGGCAGCCTGGATGTCTGGCTATGCTCTCTCACCCACAGGGATAGCTAGAGCTTAGAAGAGCTGTGAAGTCACCGGGGTCTTCTTTTGAGACTGCGTTTTGCAGCTCTCAGAAAATCGAGTGATAATTAGCTTATGTATTTACTAAATCTAATTGAGGCCAAGCTATCTGATGTTACCGGGAGGCAGATTTCTCTCCATTCCCCTCCCCCCTTCTAATTATAGGCATATGTGTAAAACTTTAATAACCATAATTATGAATGTGAAATATTCTGCCTTTTAAAATCAAGTGTTCTTGGCCAAGATGGTGAGAACTTTAAATGCAGGCTCTGAGCCCTCCTGCTTCCCAAATCCTGCACGATTTTATCTCCTTGAAACATGCTCTTAAGATAAGGCCAGGCTCTGTTCCCTAGCTTGCCTGGGACAGTAGAGGGTGATCTGGCCTCTTATCTTGCCCTTCTTGATAGACCAGATGCAGGGGAAGGGAGGAGGTGATCTGAGAGAGGCCGCCCTTTGCTGTCACAGAGCCCCCGTTGACCCGAGGAATGAGATCTTTGCCTTTAATCTTGGAAACTTAGAAATACGTTTGCTGGGACTGCTTTCAGATTTGGGCCTCTAATAGACAACTTTCCTTAAAACTTTGACTCTTTCATGGTACCTGTTCTTAGAGGGGCCTATTAGCCCTATGGCTCCTCTCTTCTTCCCCTGCTCTCGTGCCTCAGTATACACTGGGATCTGGGAACGGGGCCCCTCACCATTGCCTGTTCAGATGGGAGGCCACCTGTCATCTGTAGCTGCAGAAAGGCTTTTCTGTGCAGATTTTATGGTGCCCTGTGGGGCAAACTGGACCAAAGGGAAAGGAAATGGGCAGGGGTTAGAGGGTGAAGGCATGGAGTCAGGAGGAGGGACCAGTGGTGGGTGGGAAATACAATCAAAACAAATGAAGAGAAAGTTCAGTGTTAGAATACAGACTTCCTGCCGGTCGTTTGGTCAGATCCTTCATGTAGGCTCTGATTCTTCCTCGGGAGCCTGAGTTGAGAGCTTGGTGTTCTTTGGAGCCTGAGAGAGTTGCTGGGTTCTCTCTAGACAAGCCATTCAGTTATACAGATCACTGCAACATTGTTAAGAAGCTCTCTAGCCTGGTCCTTGTGACCTGTGGCATGTGGGTGGCTTCCCACCCTCCTGTGCCTTTTGTCATTTCCCGAGCTTTCTCCATGGCTTCTGTGGTGGGCAGGCACTTGCGGGTGGAGACATGCTAGAGTCAAGCAAAAGGCAGAAATACTGTCAGTAGCGCTATTGCAGAATGTACAGGGCTCAGGTCCAGCCTCAGAGCCAATCTCTGCCTTACCCTGAAGCTTGGGAGTCTTATGTCTGTGCATTAAGAGCTCAGTATTTGCAGTGGAGTTCAAAGGATGACCCAGGATCTCAGCTCTTAATTCTGAGATCAACAAAGATTGAAGAAAGATAGGAGGAGAGGGACGGACACTAACAGCTCTCTAATTACCCTCTAGTTGCAGTATCTTTAAAGATCAAAAGTAAAGAGTTCACAAAACTCTAATAGACCCAAAGGAGCTGTGAGGCACTTTGGGGCTTTCCTGCTGGCCTCCCAGATGCCTTTCTAATCTAAGAAAAGCAACGCCATGAGGTCACGTAGTCTGGTTGGCATCACCGACCTGCTGGGCGTTCTTTCTCCAGCCAACATGCGGGGCTGCTTAAACTGTGTTTCCGCCCCTCCAGCCCCTTCCAACTATAGTAACCCTCTGGAAGGAATTTCTTAAAGACTTTAATGAAATGAAACCGAGATGAAGAAGTCAGCTGTAAGCGGTCACTGGTGCCGATGGCCCAGCCGGAGAAAATCAGTCTCCATTCAGTTTCTCCCAGCCTGGCCACCAGGCAGCCAGGATCTCAGCATGCTCTCCCTTCCCGCTTCAGTCCTAGAAAGCTAACACTCTCTCCTTACCCTGCATGACTCATTTACAAGACTCGGTAGAAATATGTTTTGGCTCATCACACTGTTAGGTCTAGTTGGATTCTGCAGTGAGTTTATGTAAAATGTTCCACCGAAGCCAGGGAGCGAGGGAGCCGCCACCCGGCACGCCTTTGTCTTGAGAAGTCTATCAGAGGTTATGGTTTGCAGCTGGCGGGTTTCCTGCTGGATGTTAAATTATGTGTTAGACTGAGACAATGTTTCCTTTCCTGCTCTGGGTTGTTTTTCTTCTTCTCTCCTGTTTTTTTTTTTCCCTTGCAATTTTCTAACTCAGAGTTCATGTTTGTGTTCTCTTTGCAGACTTTGGTTTGAGCAACTGTGCCGGGATCCTGGGTTACTCGGATCCATTCAGCACACAGTGTGGCAGCCCTGCCTATGCTGCGCCAGAACTGCTTGCCAGGAAGAAATATGGCCCCAAAATCGATGTCTGGTCAATGTGAGTTATCCAGATTGTAAAAGTGGGTCGCTATTCCCTCCTGATGTCCTATGTCCCTTTTCTGTGAAACAATCTCTCACTATCTGACAAGAATGTACCTATATGCCATGGGATATGTCATGCGTGGTTCTCAGAGCCCAGCATCCCTTTTTCTTTCCAGATTTTTTTCTTTATAAACTTCCAAAATGGCATTTGCAAACATTTTATTGAGGAGCTGGGAAAAGCGGAAAACCCAGGCAAGTCTTCACAGACCTTGTGTTGATGTTCCGAAAACCACATGTTCTTATGTAAAACTGTTTCATAAAGCCAGACCTTGGGGTGCAGGGCTGAAGTCGCAGCCACCTGGGAGGCTAAGGGAGGAGAAGCTCAAGTTCAAGCCCTGCCTGGCCTACAGAGTGAGTTTAAGGCCCCTGGGCAACTGAGTGAGACTCTGCCTCAAAATCAAAATGGGTAGGAAATGGGTAGGGGTGCAGCTAGGGGCAAACCCTGGCTGAGCAAGCACAGGGCAGCCTCTGGGTTCAATGGCCTGCACCACAAAACCAAGCCAAGCAAACAGATGTGTACATGTATATACACATACATATACCATATATGCTTGTGTGAGCACATGTACACACACACACACACAGCAAAACAAAACACACAGGCATGTGGATGTACATCCACATATATCTGCACACATTACATACATACACACACATACACACTATACACCACACACATACCACATGCACACACCCCCTGTATACATGCATACAGCATATACATAGACAAAGACCACATAGACATGCATCACACACACCATATAAACAGACACACAGCACACATACACCTCCCCCCTACACACACACACACTGTAACAAACAGACCCTACCATAGCTTTGTAAGCATGAGCTTTAAGTCTGTCTGATGCTGCCCACCTCTTTGTACCTGCCTGGTCCCCACCCTCCACTTGGCTCTTCTCCTATGTTCCTACCCATGTAACTTGCTGGAATGCTAGTCCATCTCTCATTCCAACCTGGCACCCAGTCTTTATTCCAAGAGCCCCTTGTGGACTCTGCATGTTTCCCCTTGAGGATCCCTGTGCCCGAGCAGTCTTCACCTCTGAGTGACAGTTTGCTCCTGAGTCCAGCTCTTAAGGGAGCATATGGTATTGTGTTGCTCCGGGTGTCAACATGGTGAGATGAAGCGGGAATCTCCTGAGTGTAGAAAGTACGTAGAGGAGGGTATCAGGCTTTGGCTCTTCTGTCACCTCTTCGGACACAGAAGCCAGTCAGTTATCCATGTGGAGACGGAAGCACCGGCTGAGAGGGGCTGGACTTAGTTTTCTCCCCTTTGCCAAGTTGTTCAGCCAGGGAGAGGATTCATACTCAGCAACCATTGACACTTATCTCTCAGTGCTGTGACCAAGACACAGGGCCCTGCTCCCAAGGGAAGGTTCTCTCCAGTTCCCTTTGCCCATGGCCACCAACTCTCTGTCTATCAAGAAGCAGAGATTCTGTGTCTGTCTGGGGTAGTGGTGGCAGGTGACACTGGGGAAGAAGAAAGGCGATGATGTTGGGCCACAATGCCTGGATAGATCTGGAGCTGTTGTCTGCGGCTGGCAAATGTCATTCTTCACTCTTCTACACTGGTAGACGGGTCTCTCCTGGGGTTCCTCAACATCTGTATTAGTGTCCCCTTGATGGAATAATTCTCTCTACGAAGATAATGCACACTGTAGGCACTCGCAAGATCTCTACAAGGCCAGGTGACCCTTCTCAGAGGTTGCTGGCGGGGAGACCCTGGAACAGAACATATAATGTGGAGAATCTCACCCATGCCAGGGGAGAAGAGTCCCCAGGAGCAAGAGGGCAAGTTGCAGTACCCAAGACTCTGCTGAGTGCTTCTGTGTCTTTTTTGCTGGGGCCAGAAGAGAGATCTCCTTTCCTGCCATTGGTGGTAGAGCCGGCTACTGTGACTCACTTGCCCACGTCTAAGAACTGAATTGTGTCACACAGTCCCCAGCTGATATTTTGAAGTCCTAACCCCACCCCCCACCCCCATGTCAAGGTATTTGGTGCTGGGCCTTTGGGAGGTGTTGGGTTTGGATGAAGTGACGTGGTAGGGCCCATGATGCAGTTAGGGTCCTTATAAGAGACACAAAGAGCTTGTGTTGTCTGGGTGCTATGTGGTCACAAGACAAGGGCAGCCCTGTCCCATCTAGGAAGGAGACTCTCACCAGAACCCAGCTTTGCTCGATCTTAATCTTGGACTTTCATTCTCCAGAACTGTGAGGCATTGTGTATGATTTGAGTTTCCCGTTCTGTGGCATTTTGCTATGGTCAGCCAGTTTTCTGTGGTCATAACCTAACATCTGAAGTGATTTGCTCATGATACAGGTTTATTTTGACTAACAGCTCTGAAGGTTCCAGTCTGTGACTGATTGGCCTCATTGATTGGGGTCTTTGGTGAGGCACAGGGTTGAGGATGCCATGAATATGTGACAGGGCAGAACTGCTAAAGTTACAAGCCAGAGGACAAAGCCTGACCGTCCCTTCCAGAGCATCCTTAAGAATTTCCAGTAGACCCTACTCCTGAAGAGTCTACTAACAATGCCATCCTGGGAACTATGCCTTTAAAAGCACATGAACCTTTGGTGGAGACTGCCTAAACCACAGCATTGACATAGACTGGGCTGACCAAGACACATACCTACCTACAAGTCCCCTATAGACAGGTGGAGGCATGTGTGTGCACAGAACTGTGTGCATGAAACTCCTCAGGAGGTGTGTGCATGAAAACGAGAAAGCAGTGGAGGGGTCCTTAACCTGCTCCCAAGAGCTGAGCGAAGCTGGCCGGGTAGAAAGAGGCGGGGAAAGTCCCGGGCAGAGTGTACCGTGCATCTGATCACTGCCAACTCTTAAGGTCTTGGTGAAAACATGAAACCTCAGAGCCTCCTTTATACAATGAATTTTCCACTCCCTTAGAGTCCTGTGTCTAAAGCCTGGGATTAGGTTTCTGTGTGGTACCCATGGCTTTGTTGACAGCACTGAGAAATGGAAACCCAAAGAGAATTCAATTCGAGGCTGCTTACACCAAGAGTGGAAGTGGAGCCCACTTCCTCCCTGTTCCAGTACCATTATTACGAAATGCCTCCTTTCTTATTGCTGTGAAACACCACACTGAGGAATTGACTTCTGAGATCAAAAGCAGACCCCCCTCTGCAGGGGCTTGTGAGCCTGCTGGGTAGCAGGGGCTAACTAGCTGAGGTGTCTGAGGCGTGTGAGGAGGAAACCTCAGCTTCTTCCACAGGAAGGCCTGGAGAACTCTGAGACAGCCTGGAGTGCTGGAGCATCTGGTGATGCTCGACCTCTGGTAATGTGAGCATTATCTACGGGAAGGGAGATGGCGTCTTGTGGTGGTCCTCATTTTCAATGGTGTTATTTTCAGGACCATACAAATTATCCTTAATATTCCGTTCACCTTTTTCCTTCACCTCACTTTTTTATGTGTACGTGCTTGAGCACAAATGCACGCAAACACACACACACACACACACACACACACACACACACACACACACACACTCGTTCATTCTATTCCTCCCCCTCCTTCTCCCCCCTTCCTTTCCTTCTTCCTCCCCCTTCCACCCTTCCAGTGAACTTTGAGATTTTAGACACAAAACTGGAATGTTCATTCTGGCGCATCATCAGACATTTATTATCATTTCTTGGCTTTTCCCTCAGAGTGGCATATGTTCTAATTGGAGAATAACTTTAATGCAGATGTACTTTTTATTTTCCTCAGGCCTGCCTCTGCCTCCCAAGTTCTGGAATTAAAGGCGTGCGCCACCGCCGCCGGTAGCGGCCACCACCACCACCAGGCTCAGATCTACTTTCTTGTTTTGTTTTGTTTTTGTTTTAATTTGATTTTTTTTTGAGACAAGAGTCTCTCTGTGTAGCCCTGGCTCTCCTGGAACTCACTGTATCAACAAGGCAGGCCTTAACTCAGGGACCTGCCTGCCTCTGCCTCTCGAACGCTGACATTAAAGGTGTGCACCACCACCACCTGGCACCAGATGTACTTTTTGATCGAGTATAACTTCGAGAATATTATGATGCTTGTTGGAAAAACTCAGTGAGCCTCTAAGTGGGGTGGGGGGTGGGGGAAGACATCAGGAGTCTTGTCCCCGAGAATGGGAGGGGGCAGGGTTCTCAGTTTGTCACTGTGGCTGTGAAAATTAGCTGTCTCATGTAGTTATGCATAGTTCATGGGCCTTCCTGAGCTTCTGCCCCTTCCTTCACAGGAGAGGGGCCCTGCCTTTCCCTGAGTCTTTGAGTGGATAAGTTGGGTAAAAGGCAACTCGCTCTCATCTCTCTACAGAAAAGAGTGCTCAGGAAGAGAGTGACAAACTTTGAGCCAGGTCCTAGGCTCTGCATTTACAGAAATGACACCAGATGCCATTCCTTGCAGGCAGGGGTCACACACAGAAGGGTTTTCTCTGTTCATGATAAAACATGGTGGGGGAAGGGGGCAGGAGGACATCTGTATTCATCTGGGGAAACTGAGGTCCTTCTACTTTTAAAAGAGAAAATCAGCGCAGCTGGGTGGTGCCTGCCTCTTAGCTCGGGGTTCAGGATGCTGGGGGGGGGGGCGGAGGGTGATACATTTGAAGTTATCCTGGGCTACACAGTGAAACTTTGTCTCAAAAATGGAGCTTTCTTCAGCTTTGGGGCTTAAGTTAATAAAATACAAGTTGTTTCCCGGGTATTTACACCCCGCTCCAGCCCCAACACCTTTGTAGTTAGCACATTTATTAAATAGGGCATGGAAGCACAAAGGAACACAGTCCTTGAGATACGCCGGAAAGCGTTTTCTTCCAGTTGAATGGAAGAGGGCCGGGAAGAAGATGCTTTTAGGATGGATGAACTATTCCGAGTCTCCTTTGAGGACCCTAAACTGGGAGTTGTACTGAACACTGATGCAGAGAGAAAGAAGGACAGGACTTTCTGGCAGGGGATTAATTTTAAAATCATGAAGGTCACTCCTTCCTGGTAGAGCGGTATGGAACCAAGGTGCCCACGAGGCAGTCCCACAGCTGTTCTCTGTGTGAGCACGTGGTTGTCAAGGCTCCTGGCAGCATGGCCCCAGCACTTGGGACCTTACTTTTGACCTATTCTGCAGAGTCCACCCTTGCTTTGTTCTAGGTAAAGTGTCTGGCAACGTCTCCAGGGAGTGCTGGCTCCGTGTCTTTCCTCTCAGAGGAATTTCTCTCTAGAGATTATTTTAATGTGTTGAACTGACTATCAGGACCAGCGGTTGCCTTCTGACTCAGGACCAAAGATCCCAGGCTATTCTCCAAGGGGACTTTCCCCCTTCCGGCTGCTCCTGGCTGTCACCAGTCCTTCTCTTTTGACACCAGAATATTACACAACTTCCGCTATCCCATAGGGTTTTCTCAACCTGCCAGGGCTCTCTCTACTTCCTCTAGGTTTTGAAAACATTAGCACTATTGCCTTGTGGCTCTCCCCCAACTCTGTAATTGCTGGCTTTCTTCAAAGCTCGCTATCCTGGACTCATAGAGATCCGTTGTCTGCCACATAGAACCCAGGAAACCCCTGGGCCATATTTCAAAAGGCTTTTCAGGAAATTCTGAGCATGTTTTGAAACTCCGCCTGGTTCTATGGGATTACAGAGGTTTATAAACCGCATTCCACAAGTCTCCCTTGGTATTCTTGCATACTTTCGAAATGTCAGAGGGGCCGAGTCTCTCTTTATCCACATATTAAACATGGATGAAAGCTCTAGGGGAGAGGAATTAAGATGTCCAATCTGGTTTCTCTTTTAAAATCTCCTAGGGCAATCTGACTATTCATGTGGGTTTCTGTTATCCATTACAATAGGGCCAAGTTATAACTGTAGTTTTTGTTGTTGTTTTGTTTTATTAAAAAAGTTTCATTATTTATTTATTTTTAATGAAACAACAGAGAAGATTATTAGGTGCCTGGTTTACACCAGACACAGCACCTCCGTGGGTTCAGCTATTTGGCCCTCAGATTAGGGCCTACGTTTTAAGGATAAATGACCTTGGGATGGAGGGAGAGAAGTCGTCTGTAAGGGCGGGTGTGTGAGTTTTTAATTGACCACTGTATCAGAACTGGAAGACTTTGGGCAAGGCAGTCAAGTTTGTCCTTGCTGGCTGGAGTTCCCTGGTGCCATCTTAAACACAGTAGCTTTCATCCTTATCTGTGGTCTAAAGATAACAGAGAGAGGCGGAGACCAGTGTATTAAGCAGTGACATATGGAAGGTTTTTTTTTCTTTTCTTTTATTCTTTGAAGCCAGGTGATTTGGTATCTTCAGATATCCTAGAAGAAAGTTTGGCAAAGGTTTTCGAGTTGTTATTCTCGGTTCATACATTCAACAAACCCCTTCAGCTGGTTCCTTCCCTCCTCACCCCACTGTACTCTACTTCTGTAGACTTTCTGAAGGCATTCAGAGCATTCAGCCTGTGGCAAAGAAGCCACATGTCCCCAATAGATCAGACATAGCACGGAAGGTGACAGGGCAGTGTCTTCAGGCTTGAGTGCTGTCCGCTGCCCTCTGAGAGGAAGAGCAATCTTGAGGTCTTCACATGATGGCCTAGGGGAGGTTCTTGTTGTTGTTGTTGTTTAAGTGTTATGAGCACATGAGTCCAGAAATAGGTGGAGTAAATTTATGACTTGCTACAACTAAAATGCCCAAACTAATTTACATGCTAAAATGACCAAGACTAAGGAGCCCCCTGCTTATTCCAATAAACACGTTAACATAACCCAACGGGGTCAGTGCTGAAGAGGACCTGGGTGGCTGTCTGTAGTCTGGGCACCCCTCCCGGCTAGGCAGGGGTCCTCCGAGCCCTGCAGCCCTACTATGATGACTTGATTTCCCACAACTTAGGTTTTTTTCTTCCCAATGGTTTTTAAACTAGACTGAGTACATTCAGAGAGATTAAAAAAAAAGTCATTATTGTTGCCCATGTGTGGATTTGTGTATGTGATGTACTCTGTGTGTGTGTGTGTGTGTGTGTGTGTGTGTGTGTGTGTAAAAGAGAGAAAGCGTTAGAAAAAGAAGAGGAAGATAATTCTCATCTCAGCGGACACCTGGTGGTCAGAGGACGGGACAGGTCTCCTTTAACTTGGACACACATTTCAGCACTACGGGCGCTTGTCTGCTAAGCACTGTGACCTACCGAGCCATCTCACTGCCCCCCAGAGGGATTGTTAAGCCATATACTACCAGGCCTGGCCCCTGAGACTCTGACTTCTCAAGTCTGGAGCTGGTCCCAGGAACGTGCGTTTTTAAGTGTTTGGGTGGTGCCGGTGCAGTAGAATGAGGACTGCGCTCTGGAAAGTGACGCTGCTTTGATGATCAGGACTCTTAGAGGTGCACCACTCACAGTTAGCTAAGTCCGGGTTTTTCCCACTTCCTCATTAGATGGTGTGAATAATTCAGTTCTCACTGCGGGAGAGTATCCCGTCTTGTTCCAGAAGTGACTGCACAAAATAGACAGACTTCACTTTGGCCACCCGTCCTCATTCAGCCCTGCAGAGGGGATAGGCTGTCTGTAGGCTGCCGGGTTGCGGCCTACATCTTGGAGATGACTGTTTACTGGCCTTCAGTAACTGGAAGAGGCCAGAGGTTTTCCCACCCATTAAGGCCTGTGTCTAAGGCCTCTCTGTGGACACAGATCTTACAGTTTTGAGATTGCTTAGTTTTCTTTTCTGTTACTATTGAAGACTCCCCCAAAGCCAAGGTGTTTGGCTCTATCTAAAACACGTCAAAGATGGAGCACTGGGCAGCGGATTCTTTTTTTCTTTTTTTAAGATTTATTTATTTATGTATGTGAGTACACTGTAGCTGTACAGATGGTTGTGAGCCTTCATGTGGTTGTTGGGGATTGAATTTTTAGGACCTCCACTCGCTCCGGTCAGCCCAAAGATGTATTTATCATTATACGTAAGTACACTGTAACAGATGCACCAGAAGAGGGGGTCAGACCTCATTACATTTGTGAGCCACCATGTGGTTGCTGGGCTTTGAACTCAGGACCTTTGGAAGAGCAGTCAGTGCTCTTACCTGCTGAGCCATCTCTCCAGCCCGAGCAGTGGGTTCTTAAGGCACTCACCTCTCCTTCCTCCCCTTCCACGTTTCCTTCCTCAGCGTGCCTCTGTTGCCCACTTCCTTTCTCTATGAGATCTGTTGCTTGGTATGGACTTGCAGCAATACTGCACGTGCTTGCTGCCGCGGTCTCCCGCTCACCATGCTGGTCCCTGTTGTTACATGTGATGCGCCTCGATGCCGCCCGAGGAATGCATTTCTCTGAACACACACCCAGAGTGACTGCTGTCGCTGGCTGCGCATATGCCTTGTCTGTTCTTGGCTCCTGTTCCTTGGTTTATGCCATTTCTCACATGGCCTTGTGCAGCCAACTGAAGATGTCTACGCTCCTGCGTGAAAACACTCACTGGAGATGCTTCCTGGGTTAAAAGTCCCTTTTCCTTACCTGGGCACTCGTGGAAAAGCAGTGCAGCCCAGCAGTCTCTTGGATTCAGTACTCTTTGCTCAGAGGGGTCGTGTTTATTTGTTTGTGGGTTTGCCCATTCCGTGTTTCTCTTCAACTCACCATCCAAAAATGGCAGCGTCCTCCCCTGGCTGACAGTACTCAGTCAGTGAGAGGCATCCAGCAAGAATCTGTGGAATGAATGTGTGTGTGTGTGTGTGTCTGCCTCTCTGACTCCGTTCTGAGTTCAGAGAGAGAGAACTGGGCCTCAGCTTACGTCTGAAACCCGAGAGCGCTTTGTGCTGAGCTGCGGGCTCTAGTACCTGTCATTATATGGAATGCATAATTCGGAGGCGCCTCTGTGGAATTACACTCAAGGGTCTTAATTTCAATCAGTCTCATTGGCTCTGTTTTGACTGGAAATCCTGTTGCCTGTTTTTAAAAACACATCCACCCCGGTGCCTTTGAACAGTGGAGACCTCTTGGCAGGCAGGCAAGCAGGCAAACATTTCTTCCCCATCAGGAAATCTCATCAACATGATAGTAGGTTTATCCATCCAGGAAATAAAATCCTCCCAGAAGCCTTCACTGTCCTCTGGCTTGGCTTTAGATATAAGCAGTTAAGCCCACTCAACCACAGCCCAGATACTGGGCCAGGGCCTGGTGGCCTAGTCTTAGGACAAACAATCAAAGGAGAAATAAGACTGGGAAGGACCTTCCTTAGTGACAAACCAGAGCTAAGTTCAAGAGATGGATAAAAGGCTGGCTTTGAGTGTGGGGTTTTGGCCTCAAATGGCTGAGTGGTAAACAGAAGCTGTCATTAGCCCAGTACTGGTAGTTCTGGCCCTGTGTTTCATCTGCCTCCAAAGTCACACTTTGCATGTTGTATCTGGAAAGATTACAGGCTGGCAGGGTCTCTCCTGATTCTCTCAAGGTATATAGTACATCCCTTCGTCTGGAATTTCTTGGTGTTGACATCTTCCCATTACAACGTGACTGTCCCCTGCTCAAAGAACTAGTTTGGGCTTTGGAATCTTTGCATACATGTAGTGGACTCTCCTGGGTATGGGACCCAAGTGGGTGTTTCCCACATGTTACGTACACAGTCCGAGGTGAGTTTATGGCATTCCCCTTTGTGTACCCCATGAGGCCAGAGGTGCAATCTTCCACCTGTGGCATCGTTTTGCGGGTCAAGAGGTTTCAGAATTTGGAGGAGTTTAGGTTGTAAAGCTGACACTCTGCTTGGATTCATAGACAAGAGAGTGTGGCTCGTCCTCAGGAGGGAGCTCTTCCAGGGCTTGCTCATCTCTGAGCCCCTCAACGTCTTCCCAGTGTCCTCGCCCCAGCCTTTCCGGTGTCAGTACCTCAACTGGGACATGATGTGAGGGTTCTGGAAAGATGGGTTAGCCAGAGGCTCCGTGTGCGTGCTCTGTGCCTTCTGCACCCAGGGCCTCTTCTGCTCTCACACTTTGATGTCTATCTTTCCAGAGGCGTGAACATGTATGCCATGCTGACGGGGACCCTACCTTTCACTGTGGAGCCTTTCAGCCTGAGGGCTCTGTATCAGAAGATGGTGGACAAAGAAATGAATCCCCTGCCGACCCAGCTCTCCACAGGTAATGCATCTGCTACTGTGGGTTGAGGATCTGTCGCCTGCCCTCGCATAGTCTGAACTCATTTTGGAAGGGCTGTTGGTTTGATGTGAGTTTTTCTGTGTAGATACAACAGAGTTCACCGGGCTTCCCATCCCTAAGCAACCAGACCACTCTGTGTGTGTGCTCTCTCTTCTTGTAATTTGAAAGCTCCAAGCCCCTCCTTCTGTCTTTGGTACAAAACACATATACCGGGAGGGCCTTGTGCCCTTTGCTTGGGGACTAGCTGCAGGCTCGGCTGTTTTACAGTGCCGCCTTGGTGAGAGGGCTATAAGCATGCATACGTTTCCGTTAGTCAGTTTATTGTAAAGAGATAGTAGTTTCAGTCATGTATTTGATCTGTGATTTGTTTTATTATGTGAACTCTTGAGGCTTTCAGGTATAGGTAGGTTCGGTTACTTCAAAACAACCGATCATACGTGTGTTTGAGAAGTTCTCTCAAACATTAGCAGCTTCAAGTTGCAATAAGAGCCTTGAGTAAAGATTGGGTTTTGACTCTGTAAATGGACAGGATCTGATCTTTTCTTTGGTTCACACTTTACATCAAGTTCCTGGTCTGGGCCGGGCGTGGTGGTGCATGACTTTAATCCCAGCACTCGGGAGGCAGAGGCCTGCGGATTTCTGAGTTCGAGGCCAGCCTGGTCTACAAAGTGAGTTCCAGGACAGCCAGGGCTATACAGAGAAACCTTGTCTCAAATAACCAAAAAAAAAAAAAAAAAAAAAAAAAAAAAGTTCTTGGTCTATGCTCCACTCTGAGGGTCACTTAATTGTTCTGTTAGAAAGAATCTAGGTTCAATGAAATGAGGCTTTTGACCAAGAAAGGATAATTATTTAACTTCCCCCTTTCTGGTACATGGATAGAACAGAGCATTTTATTTTGCCACTATTTTATTTTTCCCTTGGGTTTATAAGCATCTGGGGGAACTGGCCTGAGATTTAGTCTATGGATCCAACTTGAAATGAGTTCTTGGGCATAATTATCTAATTGAGCTATACTGTGACCTTGCCAGTGATATCTAATCTCTGGAGGTTGACAGCCTTGGAAGGCATTGTGTCCTTGGGAAGAGAAGCCACTGTACTGACTTCTAGAACAAATAGTTCTGCAATGGGAGTCTGACCTCATGGAGTTAGAAAGTGCACAACATATTGAAGGGATCACCACATTGAGGCTTTCGGGCACTCGGGGTCGGGAAGTGCTACAAAGTATTATGGGAAGTGTTCAGCCATCCGTCCATTTATTCATCATTTCATATCCATTCTCTCTGTCCATGACAACTAGGCACATGCTAGGTGTGTGTGTGAAAGAGAGGGAATGAGCCACATACAGCCTCTGCTTCTATAAAGTGCACACATCTATGGGAGAAGCAAATATATATATATATATATATATATATATATATACACATACACATATACACACACGCACACATTTGCCTACACACACACACACACACACATATGTACATATATACTCATACACACACATATATACATATACACTCATACACACACACATATATACATATACACACATACACACACATATATACACACATATACATATACACTCATACACACACACATATATACATATACACACATATACATACACATATATACATATACAATCATACATACACATATGTACATATACACACATATATACATATACACTCATATGCACACACATATACACACACACATATATACATATACACTCATACACGCACACACATATACACACACATATATATACATATACACTCATACACACACATATACACACACATATATATACATATACACTCACACACACATACATATACACACACATACATATACACACACACACATATATACATATACACTCATACACACACACACATACACACACATATATACATATACACTCACACACACATATATACATATACACACATACATACACACACACACACACACACACATTTGTCGGATAGTTGCTAGCGTTGCTGCTTTAAGTGAAATAACAGGTAATAATTCAGATAAAGACATAGGAAGTAAACATTTTTTTAACAAAATGTTTTTGAAAAGTTTTTTTTGTTGTTGTTGTGACTTTTTTTTGGATGCACACCCAACTTAAAACATGAATGCAGAAATCTACACATCTTTCACCCAGTTTCCCACAACGGTAGTATCTTTAATTGCTGATGTAATTTCCATTAGGAAATAGACATTGATCAAACCCACATGTCTGCTGGTGTATATTTAGCACCACGTGAATTTTCACAGTGCAAATTGCCACTGTGCTGGAGACAGCCACTAACATCAAGGCACACCTCCCCCTCCCTGTATAGCTTTTGTCACCTCCCTCTCTTCCCCCTTACAAACTCCTATAGACCACTACCCTTTTTCCATCTCCCTAGCATGTTTGAAATGAAGGTACTATAGAGATGGACAAATGTATAAGCCCTGTACAGATCCCTTGCCTCCCTGTAACTGTGTTAAGATCCACTTTAGTTGATGGATGAATCTGAACCTTGTCCCTTTTCACGGCTCAGTTGTATTCCCATGTATGGACATACCACAGGTTTTCTTTTAACCGTTCACCCACTGCAGGGCCACTGGATTGGTTTCAGTTTGGGACTACTTTGAATGAAGCTGCTATGAACATTTACCTCCAGATATTTGTATGAATGTGATTTCCGTAAGGCCAAGACCTAAGAACCAAATTACTGTGTCAATTAGTAAGAGCATACATCTCCATAAGAAGGTACCACACTGTTGTTCGGAGTGGCTGTACCATGTTGTGTTGTATCTAGAATACTCCATCTGCAGCTTTATTGTATAGTCTTAAACACTGCCATCTCTCACGGGGGATTCTGACATGCTTCTGATGGTGTAGAGCTTGCTTTGTCCTAAATGACCCATGACACAGGATACCAGGAAGA
This sequence comes from Mus caroli, assembly GCF_978045245.1. NCBI lineage: Eukaryota > Metazoa > Chordata > Mammalia > Rodentia > Muridae > Mus > Mus caroli. The sequence goes on from NW_028227272.1 coordinate 87,407,512, forward strand.
TGCTGGAAAGAGTAAGCAGGGGTTGATGAGTATGAGTGGGACTCTGAGAAATTAGACAGTTGCCGATTTTCTGTCTTAAGTCATAAGAACAGCAGTCTGTCCCAACTCCCAGGGGCTTAGGACCACCAAGGCTTTCTAGTGCTTATATTAATTAAAAGTTGGATCAAGAATAGAAGAGTTCTGAGCCCCTCAAAAGTGGAATCTCAAATCCATTGCTAGTCCATGCAGGGGAGGTATGGGGGTGAGAGTGGGGGTGGGGCTCTCCACCCAGCAGTAAAAGCTACGCTTACCTTCTGGTATGTAAGCATGGCATGTGACCTCAGTCGTGGAATGGGCATGGGTTAGTGCAACCCCACCATAAGTACTGAAGGTGGAAAGGCAGAGATACATGTGAGCTGCACTAGTGTGAGCCACACACAGGGTGTGGGAGGAGCAAGCCATCACAACAAACCCGGTTTGCTCTCTTACGATGTCATCGTTATATCCTCCAATACTAGTTTATCAGTAACAGGAGAAGCCGCCCCTTCGTGGAACACAGAATGCAGGTGTTTTCCCGTTACCGCCTTTTTACACAGTCAGGCACGGTGAATGCCACAGTTCCCTGTTTACTAACAGGAAACTGAGTCTCGGAGTGAGGAAGTTGGTTTGACTTGAGAACCCAGGATTTCCTCTGTGCTCTGTGATTTCTTTCCCTTATCGTTCAAAGATGTGCACACGCATGCTCACTCACGCTCACATGTGTGCAGTGCCCACAGAAGCCAGAAGAGGGGGTCTGACCCCCCCAGAGCACCCCCCCAGAGCACCCCCCCAGAGCACCCCCTCAGAGCACCCCCCCAGAGCACCCCCTCAGAGCACCCCCCCAGAGCACCCCCCCAGAGCACCCCCCCAGAGCACCCCCTCCCCAGAGCACCCCCTCAGAGCACCCCCCCAGAGCACCCCCCCAGAGCACCCCCCCAGAGCACCCCCTCCCCCCAGAGCACCCCCCAGAGCACCCCCTCCCCCCAGAGCACCCCCCCAGAGCACCCCCTCCCCCCAGAGCACCCCCCCCAGAGCAGGAGTTAGCAGGTAGTTGTGAGATGCCCAACATGGATACCGGGAACTGAACACTGGTCCTCTGCAAGCATAGCACTCTCTTTTAGCTGCCGATCCGACCCTCCAGCCCCCTTCCCTTATTCAACGCACAGTCTATTCCTCTACAGCCCCTGAACGTGGCAGTCTATCTCTTGTCTTCAGGTCTTGCCTTTTGAGTGATGTCATTGCCAATTGAAAATGCAACGTCGTTACTATTCATCAGGAACTCCTATCTTCATCAATCAGAAATTCTCAGTCCTCCTTGCCGTGATTGCGCCAATTAAACCTCATTATTATTCCATTTAGATGAAATTCAAAGTTTCCTTTTTATTTTAGCAAAGTTCAGTTGGAAACAAATTTCAGCACTCCTGTCCTTGCGAGCCTGTCCTATGACGTGTGCAGAGAGTCACCTCCCTGTCCCCATCACATAGCTGGGAACCTTCAGCTTTGGGGGCCTTATGGATGCTCGTCTAGCTGGTTTCTGCTTTCTGCAAGTTGGCTCTTGCATAGCACAGAGTTAGCGAATGCTTTTCTCGGCTGAGAGATTTTTTTCCCAACAGTTTACTCTTTCTTCACGGGCGCCATAGCAGTAGCATTTGTAATACATTCCAAACAGACGCTTCCAGTTAAGAGGATTCTGTCCCACAGATCCACCAGAGAGAAGCTGAAGACTGGCATTGCTGGAGGTTGGGCCTGGTTAAGATTTCCAAGCAGGCTTAACCATCCACTGCCAATGGATTCTTAGCTCAGAGGAGATGAAAGAGTAGCCTCCCGCCAGGACAGGCCTCTGCTTGCATCTGGCCGGCTGCTTTAATGTCAGGTGGCTTTGTCTGTTGCCTGCAGCCCCTGCCTTTGGCAGTGTCCAGTGCTCACATAGGCCAGTTCAGACTTGAGAAGTCTGACTGCTCCTGAAAGAAACGGTGTTGGCACCACAGCCATGCCTACTTCCTGTTATTTGCAGGTGACAGAGTCCCTATTCAGCTCGCTTCAACCCTCTCGGCTGGAGCAGAGAGCCCAAGAGTCAGCTCGAAGGAGCTGTGACTTGTGACTGTGCTAGATTCCACTTCTGGGATGATGTAGTCCCTCTTGGCCCCAGAGACACACGGATGTGTTCAAGATCCAAGGACAAGCCTCATAGCTCTCTGAGGATGTCTATAAAGTCTTTTCAGGATAGTGACGTGATGTTTGTGACGTCCATAGGTACATGACTTGTCAGCGGAGACTTGAACTAAAATTACTTGTGCTCATCAGCAATTTGTGAAGATCTAGAGCATTTGCTGGTGAAAATAGAACAGAGGTGTGCATTCAGCATCCATCCTGGCTCTTCTGCTTAATCACCCTTCAAAGAAGCCTGGCCCCGGGTGTGAAAGGATGCTAGCCCTTTAGGGGTACACATCAGAGATCTCAGAAAGCACCCTAACTCAGTACCTCCAGTCCAGTTCGTAAAACCCACCCCTTCGTCCTTGAACAATAGATGCTCTTGTTTAAAATCCAAATGGTGAGTAGAGAAGATGACTCAGTGAGTAAGAGGGATTGCTGTTCAAACAGAAGGACCTGAGTTCAAATCCCCGTCCGGCACGTGCATTAAAAAGCAAAAAAAACAAAAAAAAAAACCAAAAAAGTCTCACATAGTTGTGTATGGCCTGTAACCCCATTGTTGTGGAGGGCAGAGATAGGATTTGCTGGGTTTTGTTGATCTCCAAGTTCAGAGACGAGACCGTGTCATGAAGGATGACAGAGCAGGGCACTGGACATGATCTCTGGCTTCTGTGTTTGAACTCATGAGGATGCACACACCAAACAACAAAACCAAACCAAAAAGCACTCCAGCAGCTCTTGCAGTATAGGGGTACAGAGGGAGGAATATGTTTGTTCAAAACCAGAAGCCTCTTTTGTGGGGAGATGTTAGGAAAGTTTTATTTGGAGACTTAACTATAAAACTGTTACTGTTGAGGCTGGAGAGATACCTCAGCAGTTAAGAGCATTCAGTGTTCTTTGTAAGACCCAGGTTCAGTTCCCAGCACACACATGGTGACTAACCAGCCACCTGTAACTCCAGTTACAGAGGACACCCTCTTCTGGCCTCTGTGGGCACTGCATGTGCATAGTGCAATTAATTGCATGCATGCAGGCAGGCAAAACCACTCATAAAATAAAATAAAAATAAATGAACCTTTAAAAAAAAAGTCTGACAGCATTAAATGTACCCCGTGGCTATTATGACATCCACACAACTCATTCTGTCTCGCTATGTTCTTGAAGACAGAGGGTCGCATGCACACTGGGGCTCTCCTTGCATGAGTTACCTCATGGGTGTGACCTGGCAAAGGGTTAGTTCTCTGGACCCGATTCTGGTCTCACAATTGGCCCCTCTTTGGATGGCTTCATTTCCACCATAGAAATAGGGCTCACAGAAGGGCCATCATTCTTTTAAGTGCAGTATAAACTGACAACTGAACGCAGATGAGAAAGTGTGATCTTTCATGACCGCTCCTGGCTAAGCGGGGTTCTATTTTTAAAAAAAAACTGGCAAAGTGCTCCTGACGAAAAGACGGAGCAACATGGAGTGCAAACAAATGGAGATTATTGTCTGGGACTTACTATTTGGTCTGACAGAAACTGGACGTATAGAAAGCTAAATGAAAGAATTATCTGGTGGGGGCCTCGGACGACGGGGATGGCTCAGTTGGTAGAGCAGTTGACTTGCAAACACAGGGTCCTGAATTTGATTCCCCAATCCTACAGAAGAGCTCTGGGCGTGGTGAACACCATGATTTGTGCTTGTAATCCCAGCACTAGAGAAAGAGAGACAGGTGATACCTGGGACTGATGGACCAGCCAGTCCAGTCTAGTTGTTGAGCTCCAGGCCAGGGAGAAAATTTAATAATAATTTTTTTAAAAAATGAATGGCATTCTTTTTGTTTTGTTTTGTTTTGTTTTGTTTTCTTCATCTTGTTTAATTAGTTTCTGAAGAATTTCATGTATTTATTAAACTAACCCCATTCCTGGTCCCCCTCCATCCACACCCCCTTCAGATGGCACTTTAGGTGGTCTTCCAGCCTCACATACATGCACACACATATATACACACACCTGCATGCACATGTGCACTTGTATACACATGAACATGCTTACATACTTAAAAAGGGAAAGATTATTATATTATATCTGAGAGGGAGAAGGAGGAGGGTGTGTCTTATGTATCCTATCCTGAGGGCTGGCCTTGAACTTGCTAGGTATCGGGGGATGACCTTGAACTCCTGACCCATCTGCCTCTACCTCCCAGGTGCTGGGATCATAGGCACGCACCTTCATGCCTGGCTTTTCTGGTGGTAGGGATCTAACCCAGGACTTCGTTCAAGCTAGGCAAGCACTCTGCCAAATGAGCTGTATCCTCAGCCCCTTGCAGGGTGGTACGCTAAGACGCAATAGTCTCAGAAAGTCACCTCAGGGAAAGCGGTCCTGTGTGTGCAGACTCTTCGGTTTGGTGTGGACTCACACAGAGTAGTACTGAACCTGAGACCTTGACCTTCTAAGATACAGTTATGCATGCTATACAGTTGTCTGTCTCTAGTGTTTGGGTAGATCGAAGGTGTTCTGTAAATGTTTGTCTTATGAAAGCAGACCCAGGGTACAAATTGCTTGGTAGGGACTAAAGTAAGAGAGGTGGTGAGGATTTGGTAGTCCGGTCGATGGCTTCTCTCGTCCTTTCTTACTCTCTAACTCAGCATGGCTGGAGTTCTATACCAGGTATTTGGGCTGAAACTACGAGCAGATACCATAGGCATACATTCTGCCCAGACTGCCCCTTCCTTTTAGTGGGCAGCATCAGACGGACATGGGTTTGTAGTGAGGTACATGCTAAAACTCTGTGACAAACTAGGATTTGAAGATACAAGTTCCAGTTGACCTAATACTTAAACAAAAGCATACAGATCTCTGGTGTCATGTCAGCCGAGTTAGCTAGCCAGCATGGGTTTAGGCTAGCCTGGGCACTACATTATAATCTCACAGAGTCTGGGGGAAATGTGAGTGGCATAGAGAATTGATTTGAAAGAAAGGAGCCTTGGAGAAGCACGTGTGTGATCCTGGCTACTCAGAAGTCTAAGGTGGGGAAGATAGAAGGTTTGAAGTCCTCCTGGGCTAGCCTGGGCTACAGATCAAGTTCAAGGCTAGCCTGGGCTACCTTGTGAAAGCCCATCTCAAAATCAAAAGGAAAATAGGGCTAAAAACATGTATGATGCCACAGGCTTAACCCCTGGTACATCAATCAATTAACCAATCAACCAACAAGTACCTCATTGACCTTGTGAGCCATGGTGCCCCATGGTAAGGGTCAAAGTGTCTCGTTCAAATCCATTCATCTTTTTTCCCTTTTGATTGCTCAGGCACCACCATGAGCATTTTTTTTTTCAGTTCTATTCTTTCAGCCTCCACGTGTGATAGTAGTACATCTCAATGTTTGATCTCTGAGTGGCTACAGGAGCATACAGATTATTCCAGAAATGCATGGCCCAGGGAGAGCAAGCCAATTGCTGCTGTCTTGGGTCCCATCCTTGGGCTGATGTCTTAAGCTCTTTGGATATACAGCAGCTCTTTAAAAGATAAATGTGGGAGGAAATGCAATTTAAAACTCCAGGTGTCTGAAGGTGTGGCTGAACTCACTTTCTGTGAGCTGTGGAATCGAAACCCTACCAGAGACCCCAAGGGCAGAGTCTCCGAGGGGCTGAGGAGGTGGAAGATCTCGGGCTGTGGCTTCAGTGTCTGCAGCTGTGTTCAGTCTCTAAGGTGTGTTCTTTGTGGACTATCTCACAGGGGCCGTCAACTTTCTGCGCTCCCTCCTGGAACCAGACCCTGTGAAGAGGCCGAATATCCAGCAAGCGCTGGCGAATCGCTGGTTGAATGAGAATTACACTGGGAAGGTGCCCTGCAATGTCACCTATCCCAACAGGTAAAGTGGCACAGATGGAGGAACACCTTCTCCCGTGAGATGTGGCCCGCCTGTGAGCCCTCCAAGCTCGGGACAGGAAGCTGTGCATGATCAAAGTCAAGGCTGTTTATACCCTGCCCCAATCCCCGGCCTGGCTGTGCCCACCTCAGTAACCTCTTACCTATAGACAGGCCCATCTCATTGGGCAGGAAGATGCAACCAGGGCTATCCTAAGTGTTTGTGCCAAATCGGTCCTGTGGAGCCTGGTTAGGAATGGAAGCTGAGCTATAGCACATCCTTACCAAGCCTCGCTCTGATGGACTGCAACTTCCCTAACGTCAACTTTCTAGTTCATTTAAAGCGTTCATTTAAATGAACTGTGGGGTGTGTGCCTATGTGTACCTGTGTGTGTGTGGGTGTGTGCCTATGTGTACCTGTGTGTGTGTGTGTGTGTGTGTGTGTGTGTGTGTGTGTGAGAGAGAGAGAGAGAGAGAGAGAGAGAGAGAAATGGATGGATGGATTGATCAATCGATCAATAGATAGATATGGGGGTGGGGGTGGAGATCTACTGGTGAGCTCTCCTGCCAGCATTAAGCTTCTTGAATCTCATGGAACTGGGTCTTTCACTTTCAGACCTGCTTCCTGCTGCTTGATTCCCATGTCTCTCAGCCCCGAGTTCCTTGCCTTAAGGCAACAGGAATGGGAACAAGGAAGGTCAGATCATTCACTTCAGCGGCCATATTGTGGGCTTGCTGTCCATGAGGGAGGGTTACAGGAGGGTGCACTGAGAGGCAAACCATCCATCCAGCCTGTCTCTGCAGACTACGGATCGGGAAACCAGCACCAGAGACATTTCCTTCTTCTTTTTGACTCGTTTGTCGTTCTTTGAGCCACTCTGACTAAGGGATAAGGAGGGACTAAGTAGCCCTTTGGCTACTTCAAGCACATATGGAGACCACCTGACTCTAGCCTTCTGGGATAGCTCACCTCTTCTTTAAACCCTTCAGAGCCTTAGACGCTCTGTCAAGCTTGGATGAGGACCAGAGAACCACAGACAAAGGAGCAGAGTGGGGGCATCCTCTGGCCATACTTTTGAAAATCCCCCAAGTCTTGGGCCAAGAAAGTCTAGAAATATCCACTAAGCCATGTGAGAGCTTAAGTCTGAGTCCCTTAAACTAGATGCTCAACAAGGCTCTCAGTCAGGATGGCCGTTCGTAGGATCCGCATCTAGGATACTTGACCACACTCACCCTTGCTCTGTGCATAGAGGAGGTGAGTTTGTCTAGTCACCATTTGAAATCTAGCATTCGGCTCTTGGGTAGTAATTTAGACAAAGTCTGGGTTGCCTAAGTTGTCACGGGAACCTGGAAAGAGACACCGTGTTCCAATACCTGTTAAATTTGGGCCAGGAACTGAAATGGACACCAGAAAAATTATCCCCCCTGTGAACCTGCCAACAGAGCTGAGGGGCAATGTCTTCTCACTGTGGGACAATGCACAGGCTGCTTCTGGTAAGAAGTGGGTAGCACTGGTGGCAACCAAAGGAGCCATTAGGTTAATGTCTAAGGGAGCATATCCCATCCACCCAACGCAGAGCCTGTCCAAGATTGTGGCCCTAGAAACACAGAGAGCCCTTCCTGTGTTTAGCAACCTCTTCAGTGACAAAGATTTACAATATGGCTTATAGTTTTCTAGCCTCTCCTTGGGGGGCTAGAAGCAGGCTTTGGTGAGAAATACACTAATTCAGCTTTTTACAGTTTTTAGCCATCTTGAGTAGTGTGTGCATATGTGTGTATGTGTGTGTTTGTGTGTGTGAATCTGTATGTGTGAGTGTGACTGTGTGTGTGAGTGGGGTGTGCTTGTGTAAACAACTAGCTAATAAATGGTAAAAGTGGTAAAGGTTTTGTTTAAAGAAAATAGCAGCTTGGGGTCTTCTGTTACCTAAGGTTTTTGGATAAAGAAGAAAAATCTGTTTCGATAAGATAGGAGAGCAGAATTCTAAACGGTTGGGGGAAGTATGTGTTATTTACAGTTTTATTTTGAAAAATTGTTAATCTTCAAGGCAAAAAAATTATATATTCCTGGTAATTGTTTTTCTTGCTTTACCGGCCCTTAAATAAACCTTAAATAAAAGGCGAAGAAACATACATATATATACATTATATATATTTGTAAAATCTATTTTCTAGTTTCCCGACACTGCCTTCTCCTGGTTTAATTAGATTGGATGTTGTCAGTGCTGCCTTCCCTTTGGGAAAAGTTAAGAAAATAAAGCGCGAGTTTTACGCTGCTCCTTCGCACAGCTTTCTCCTATGAGCCCCTTTGCTTTTAAAGGGACACACTGAAGTGTTGAGAAATGACATAGCACAGTGTCTATAATTTAAAACATTTTAGCAACAACAATAGGAACCCCAAATGCAGCAAGCATGGCAAAGCGTACCCAGGTGAGGGTTACTCATGCTAATCACAGTCATGTCTCCACATCTGTGGGGCCATTCTAGTGATCTCCCCGGAAAAAAAGATTTTAAAGATCTACAGACACCGCAGGTGTGGAACAGACCTCTAGTCCCAGCACTTGGGAGGCAGAGGCAGGTGGATCTCTGTGCTTTTGAGGTCAGCCTGGTCTACATGGTGAGTTCCAGGATAGCTAGGGCTACATGGCGAGCTGTTTTCAGTCCCTCCACCACCCAAGTCTACAGACACTCAAGTCTCCTATATAAAATGTATACTTTGTACATAAGCCATGCACATTCTTCCATATACTTTGAATTACCTCTAGTTGATTTATAGTCGCTGTTATGCTGTATTGCCTCAGGGAATAATGACAGTAAAAAAAAAGCCTTTAGAGTCTTTATGCTCAGTATGGATATAATTATTTTTTCTAAAATGTTCTGTCTAAGATTAATTGAATCCTATGGATGGGGAACACACAGGTTATATAGTAGACCCACAACTGTTCAATATATGTGAAAATTTTCAAAATAAAAAGTCAGGGGGGACTGGAGACGTAGCTCAGCTGAGATGGTGCCGGCCAGCATGAGCGAAGCCCTGGATTCCATCGGCCCGCACCACACAAAGCAGGCATGGATGGCAGTGTGCGCCTCCAGGCCCTGTACTCAGGAGGTAAACGAGAGGGCCTGGTATTCAAGGTCATTCTCTCAGCCACTCAGAGAGTATGAGCTATCCTGGGCAGCGTGAGACCGGGGTGGGGGTAGGGGGGGGACAGAGAGAGAATTTTGTGGACCCTTCCGTCCGCCATCGTTGTGAGTCATTCTAAGAACGTGGAGAGGTGACTGGCTCCCTGTGTCTACCCCTCACAGGATTTCTTTGGAAGACCTGAGTCCCAGCGTGGTGCTGCACATGACTGAAAAGCTGGGCTATAAGAACAGTGATGTCATCAACACGGTGCTCTCCAACCGCGCCTGCCACATCCTGGCCATCTACTTCCTGTTGAACAAGAAACTTGAGCGCTATTTGTCAGGGGTAAGTGGGAATCCAACCCCCCCCCGCCCCCCACCCTCGCACAGCAGCATCTTCTGTCTAGTGTGGCGAAGCTGCTGACACTTGATCCGTGCTGTTATTTTAGTCTAAAACCTGAGGCCCAGTCTCTAGAGTGTGGCATAAAGGACTGGAAAAACCCGTTTCTTAGATGGTGCAGCTGGTCTGAGATGCACTCCAAATGTTCTCCCATAAAAGTTAGCCCTGCATGGCAGACCCCCACGGGGCTGAGCTCTGTTTGTCTTCTGTTCCCAGTTGTCTGCCTGTATTCTGTCACCTCTTAGCTCTTTGGGTTCTCTACTTTAGAGGAACTGGAGTCTAAACTGCTAGTAAAAGTTGGGCAGCAGCGCCTGGGTATATAAAGGATGGGATATAGGTTAGCTATTCACTAGTCCACCATCTGTCTCCATGGTTTGTGTCTGCAGGATTCAACCAACCGTGGCTCAGAAATACTTAGGAGAATATTGTATTAGTGGTGGAGGTGCGCACATTTTCTCCTGTCATTCCCTAAATAATAGTGACATGGCATTTGCCTTGTATTAGGTACTGTAAGTAAGTCAGAGATTTAAAGTGTTTGGGGGAGGAGCACAGCTTATATGCAAATTTTTGGACCGTTTCCCGTAAAACTTACCACAAACTGGGAGTGTTTTGGAAGTCCTGGAACAAGTTGTCTTAGGGTGCCAAGACAAAAAAAATGTGTTTAGGTTTACGACTGCAGAAAATAACACAACGGGGTTTGCTAGGTTGACTCCTGCAGCTTCACATAGGCTAGCTGCTAAAAAGCTCAAGGGACGGGGTGGAGTTAAGGGACGGGCTTGACAGTTAAGAGCACTGGTTGCTCTCCCCAAGGATTTGTGTTTGATTCCCAGCACCCACAAGGTTGTTCACAACCATCTATAACTCCAGTCTCAGGGGATCTAATGCCCTCCACTTCTGCCACTCCCACAGTATACATACATGTAGGCAAAACACTCATGCACATAAAATAAAGTTTTTAAAAAAATCTAAATAAAGAGATTCCAAGTGTGTTGTGTCACACATGAAGAACAGTTTAGGCAGCAGTAGAATGTTGATATTATGGCGCCTTTATCATCTTGGCCACAGTAGCTCATATGTCAGTCTCTCCATATAAACAATCTCTCAAGGAGAATGCTATAAGACAGCATATAGATACTAGACAATACTGCTCTGCGTTGGTGTGGAAATGTAGCCATAGTTTAGACCAGCTCCAACAGAGTTGGAGAAACTCATGGTTAACAGAAGCCCATTAGAGGTTTGACTAAACACTGTCTTAAAGATGACCTTGACTCTGTGTGTATTGTACCTTGAGGTCTGGTGGCATGTCTGTGTCTCAGCTAGGAGGACAGAATGGAGATGTTAAGATCAAACTTCTAGAAATTTCTAGAGACTTTAAACAGTGCTGTTTAAAGTCTCACAATAGCCTAATGTGTCACAGAATTCCACCAATCAGGAGGGTTAGAAACATTTCAGAGTTTCTATCTTAGAGCGAAAGATGAAAATCCACCTGTAGCTAGTGAAATGACCTGATAGGGCAGAAATGGCAAAATAGTGTTCACAAGGCATGATGGCACCAGTGAAGCTTTTGTTAGCAGAGAGGCTGAGATGCACTTAGATAACAGGGCTGAATGTGTGAAGAAGCTTGCCTGGGAGTCAGCCAAACATCTGGATGGAAGTGCAGGTGTTCCCAAGCCAAGCATCTGGATGGAAGTGCCGGTGTCCCCAGCTGACTCAGCTCATAAATAGCTTCCAGGAAAATTTACCCAGAGCTTTCTTGATGTGTGTGTGTGTGTGTGTGTGTGTGTGTGTGTGTGTATGTGACCAAAGGAAAGACGTATGTGAGAAGAAACACTAAAAAGCTTTCTCCAACAAGAACAGTGAGCATGAGGAGATAAATGCTTTGTACTTCTGATGGGGACCCATCTTGAGCTTTGAGGCTTTGAGACAGTACCTGTGTGGTGATCATAAGTCATAGGAGAATGATGCCAGGTGACCTGTTATCCTTTTCTGGAACTGTGACAAACAACTCAGGGAGGAGAAGGTTTGCTTGGTTTATATTTCCAAGTCGTCGTCCACCATCCAGGGCAGTCAGGGTAAGAGCTGGAGGCTGACCAATGGAGGAACGGTACTGGTGGTTTGTATTCTAGCTTGCTAACTTTCTTATGGAGCTCAAAACCACCTGCTCACACTGTGGGGAGGCACTGCCCACCGTGTGTGGGCCCTCCACATCAATTAATAATCAAGATGGTTCCTCACAGATAAGCCTGGTACAGACAGTTACTCAGGATCTGTAACCAAACTTTGATATGTAGGTGATATATATACAGTATATATAGGAGCTAGATACTCACTTAAAGAAAGAGGTTTGGGGGCTAGAGAGATGGCTCAGAGGTTAAGAGCCATCTGATCTTCCAGAGGTCCTGAGTTCAATTCCCAGCAACCACATGGTGGCTCACGACCATCTATAATGAGATCTGGTGCCCTCTTCTGGCGTGCAGACATACATGCAAGGAGGACGTGTGTGTGTGTGTGTGTGTGTGTGTGTGTGTGTGTGTGTGTGTGTTTGTGTTATGTGCATGTGTGTGCATCTTTAAAAAAGGCTTGGTTGAGCCCATACTTTGGAAAGTGAAAATGAGGCTCATGCCCTAGCCTCTGGGGTGTATCCCCATTCTTTGTCATGACTTGCCAGAGAAGGGGAATAACTTCAGGCAGAAGGGCCAACTGAGTGAGGTGGCCTTCCTTCTAACAGTGCACTTTCTTGGTGACTGATTCGCTGTATAAGACAATACCAGTCCCTTCCATGTTAGTCCTGATGACCTCATTATCTTATACCAGTCCCCTTTGTGTTAAATGCTCTACCACTTCTTAATTCTGATACAGGAAGGACCAGGCTTCCTGAGGGCAAACTTCCAGGAAGCACACTCAAGCCACTGCAGTATATCCTGTTAATTTATTAGGTGATGATGATGATAATAATAATAACAATAACAATAAGTGGCTCTCTGCTCTCATTAGAAGAACCTGAGAGAGACTTGGGGCTGTTCTTTATTTCTCGTCTATAAAAAGAGCCCATTTCCAAGTCTCTTTCTCATCTTATCCTTTTAAATTCCTGCTTCACTGTGTATTTTATAATGCAGATGGTGCATTGGTACAATGGCCCTTGATGAATCATAAATATGCATATTCTTATAGATGCCTCCGTACAGCTTCTTCACTCATTAAGGCTCTGGGTGATACCACTTGGACACCATGCCAGAGGCTAAAAGTTAATCTTTTCAAATGGTTCCCAAATAATGAGGTCATGTGCACACTGATTTTCTTATTCAAATAATGAATGCTACTCAGAAATTTTAGAGTGTCATGATGGAGCCAATGTGTAGGGAAGGTGTATAATGTTGCTATAGACTCGGGTGATTTAGGTCTTTGGGTGTTTTTCAAGGGTAGATAGTGTCTCAGTTAGGGTTTTACTGCTGTGACCAGACACCATGACCAAGGCAACTCTTATAAGGACAACATTTAATTGTGGCTGGCTTACAGGTTCAGAGGTTCAGTCTGAACCTCATCAACAGGTGGGTGCATGGCAGCATCCAAGCAGGCATGGTGCAGGCAGAGCTGAGAGTTCCAGATCTTCAGAGGCTTCAAGGAAAATACTGGCTTCCAGGCAGGAAAGATGAGGATCTTCAAGCCCATAGTGACACACCTAATACAACAGGGCCACACCTTCTAATAGTGCCACTCCCTGAGCCAAGCTTCTCCAAACCATCACAGATGGAAGGGTGCCTGTGCCTACTTAGACATTTACACTTAGGAGTTTTGGTCACTCATACTGTCTTGACGCTGTGCCATGCAAGTCAAGCAAGCATGGCACAGCGTCAGAAACTCTTAGGCTGTGTCTTGCTTAGCCTGGGCTCCTTGCCTTCTGCTATCTTTTCCTCTCTTCAGCGTTGTCTAGCAGCACTTTTAAGTGTTGTGAAGCCGACTGTGGCTTTGTCCAGTGGAAAGCATTCCCTGGAAACCCAGACCATGCGGTTAGTTCTGACTGGAGCAGGGTTTGGTTTACCTGAGCGGGAACACTTAACTCTTTGATCGTAAGATGTAACTGGTATAAGAACCCGTCTTCTAGGCAAGTGGAGTGAACTGGTCTTTGCCTATGGCCGCAGCTGGTCCACACAGCGATGTCCAGATGTGGTTCATCTAACTGCCTTTAGGCACTGCCCCAGTTATCTTGGCCAATCACCAACAACCCATGTGTGTTTTTCAAATCCAGCCCAGTGAACTAGCATACCCAGCTCCCTGTGTTTGCCTTTCTTTCGCCTCTGCTTTTTTTTTAATCTTTCTTTTATCAAGAGATACATATTTTGGGCTGGAGAGATGGCTCAGCAGTTAAGAGCACTGACTGCTCTTTCAAAGGTCCCGAGTTCAAATCCCAGCAACCACATGGTGACTCACAACCATCTGCAATGAGATCTGATACCCTCTTCTGGTGTGTCTGAAGACAGCTACAGTGTACTCATATATAATAATAAATAAATCTTTTTTTTAAAAACAGAGAGATTCCTATTTTAAACTGCCTCCTTCGATGGCTTCCACTGTGGCTTGCTGTGGCTCTTCTTGGGGTGATGTAATCCCATCACCCCAAGCTAGTTTTGTTTTGTTTTGTTTTGTTTTGTTTTGTTTTCGAGGCTGGGTCTCCTGTCCCAGGCTAGTCTCAAACTTTCTATGTAGTCAAAGATGATCTTAACTTCTGATCCTTCACTCATTTTGCACGCCCTGGGATTATAGGTGTAGCCACTGTGCTGCCAATTGAACTCGGAGCTCCAAGCTCTCTAACCAGCTGAGCGACATTCTCAGTCCTGTTCTACAATAAGCAGGCGGGCATGCCACTTCCTACTCAGTGTGCTAAGCAGCTTTTTCTCCCAGCCTAATGAGTTGGTTGCTGCTTTCTCCTCTGATGGTAAACACTGGGCAGATGAAAGAACCAAGACCCAGAAGAGAGTAGAGCCTTGCCCAAGGCTATCTGAGTCTCCTGGGCTCTGGGTTCTCCTTGAACTCAATACTGGGATGAGACTCTACACTGCAGCTCACTGGTGTTTCAGCCATTTTTTGACGTTTTCTCAGCTAAGCACTGGTTGAAAAAATAAAATTCATGACTGTGTAATGGATGTTCCTATTTCCCAAGACTTAAGCTATGTTTCTTATTTCTTTCTCCGGAAGAAATCAGATATCCAAGATAGCATCTGCTACAAGACCCAGCTCTACCAGATAGAGAAGTGCAGAGCCACCAAGGAGCCCTATGAGGTGAGTGGCCCTGAAGCAAATTCAGGGGCTCTTAGTCCATTTTAGTGGAGAATGAAAAGAAAGTCAGTTACTGTATGTCTTAGGGTTATACTGCTGTGAACAGACACCATGACCAAGGCAACTCTTTGTAAGGACAACATTTAATTGGTCCTGGCTTACAGGTTCAGAAGTTCAGTCCATTATTATCAACAGGGGAAGCATGGCAGCGCCCAGGCAGAGTTGGCACAGGAGGAGCTGAGAGTTCTACATCTTCTTCTGAGGGCCACTAGGACAAGACTGTCTTCCAGGCAGTTAGGATGAGGGTCTTAAAGTCAACACCCATAGTGACACACCTACTCCAACAAGGTCACACCTAATAGTGTCACTCTCTGGGCCAAGCATATACAAACCATCACACCGTAGGACCCAGAAATAGCAGAGGAGCCTTCCAGCTGAGTCCTGGAGAGCTGGTCTACAGTGGAGCCAACATTACTCAATCTCCAAACCACAGGCCTTCTGTACCACATATCACCAGGAACATTTCCACGTCTGTGTGTTCAGTGTGTCTCACAGACCACTGACACGCAGTCTTGGGAAGGCAAGACTCCCTGGTCTGTTAATGGTATTTGCTAAAGGCCTTTTATTTTTAAATTTCCATTTTATATATTCATTAAATTTAGTATTGCTTTACATAAACACATTTCATACAAGGACATAGACTTTGGGAGTATTTCCCCACATACCCTGCCTTCTTCCTTTCTCCCTGATCTAGACTTAACCCTTTGTTTCCCCACACATCTTCACTCCTACTTTCAGGGTGTATACATATGTGGTTTCCGGTATTCTGGAAAATCTAGGAACGGCACACAAGAGAGACATGGTGTTTGTCTTCTGAGCCTGGCTTAATTCACTTATTATTATTTCCCCCAGCTTCACCCAGTTTCCTGCAAAGGACACAACCTTGTTATTCTTTGTGACTGAAAACAACCAAAACCCAACCCAAACCTTCTGGGTTTCTGGGTAGGATATAGAGCATATCTTCCTTACCCATGCCTCAGCTGTCCGACACCTCTGACTCCATGGCTTGGCTATTCCGAGTGGAGCTGCAGTAAATCTTGATGTGCAGGCATCTCTGTGATGTGCTGACTTGGAAGTCTGCTGGGTGGCTCATTCTGAAATCCATCTAGATGAACCCTTTGAACACTCACAGTTGGAGCCAAAACACAGGGTTCTCAAGATCCAGCCGAATGGCCCAGCTGGTATGGGAAGGAAGAGGTGGGTGAAGAGCAAGGGAAGCTCTAGGTGGAAGTGAGTTTTCCAGTCAGATACCACCAGGGCCTTGAGATGACCTGCAGTGTACCTGAGAGCAAACCGCTAGGCTTCTTGAATTTAGTCAAAACTAGCATCCTATGGCAGCTCGGACTGCTACAAACTCGGACCAAAACTACACATTGTGAAGAGGTTTTGTTGAGGGATTTCAGACCCAGCACCAGACATATAGGGCTTCCTGACCAGACATACAGGGCTTCCTGACCACCAGGGTTCCCCTGTATGTTTACTCAGTTTCATCCCAAGGGGACAAAACTCTTCCCTGTAGAGAGTTTGTCAGCAGCTGAGGCCCTGTCAGTGAAACTTTGTGGCAAACGGAAGGAGCAACCAGAAAGCGCCCCCCTCCCCCCCCCCCCCGACCGTGGCCACCCCCTCCTTTTCTATATCAAATTCTCACCTTGACAATGGGGTTGGCCTGGCTCTGTCTAAGGCCAACACTCTGAGGGTGGAGTGTGAATGTTACATACAGAAGCTCAGGAATGGGGCAGACACTGAAAGTGGAGACTGGGCTTTGCTGACTGTCCACTTTAGACCAAGCCTCAGGGCAGAGGAGGGAAAAAACAGAGGAGGAGGGAGAGCTATAGGGGGGAGGTGAGGGGAGTTGGGGGGAGATGGTGTTGGTGAGAGGGATGCCTGAGAAACTGGAAAGATGGTTTGGCAGAAGTCGCAGAGCTGCACAGCTGTCCTGGGGATGCCCGGGTGAGCAGCTTTGAAGAAGCAGAGAAGGCAGAAAACCCAGTGCACGGATTAGGGGAGACAGAAAAAGCGGAGATGGTGACTATCACAGAAGTTCTGGGATAGAAGGGGAGAGAACTTGGCCTCTGTGGGAGGACACAGGGCTGGGCTGAGAGAGGCTGAGGGAATGAGTCAGAGAAGGGCTGGGGTAGAGGAAATTAATTAATTGCCTCCTTTGTCTGAGACCAGCTGTGAATCTCTAGATTAAAAAAGATGGAGAAAGGCCTTTGGGAGGATAGGCCAGCAGACCCTGAGTGATACACCCATGCGGGGCTTTTAGGCTGAGGGCAGGAGAGTAGACTGGAGAGTCAGATGCTTCTGAGCTGTAAGCCTAGCTAGTCAGTTCCTACTCCACGTAGCCCTCCTTAACATGCGTGAAAACACTTCCCGGTGTCGTCCTCAGAGGACGCTGTGCCCTACCTGGGAGCATAGAGTAGAAACACAGTATCCATCATCAGGGGCACAGAGGAGAAACGCAGTATCCATCCATCTTGAAAAGACAGCCCCTCACCTCGTCCTGCTAAGTAACTTGTCCTCCTCAGAGGAGGTCTCGTCCTCCCCAGGGGCATAGAGTAGAGACATAGAATCCAGCCAGGCGGTGGTGGTGCCCGCCCGCCTTTAATCCCAGCACTTGGGAGGCAGAGGCAGGTGGATTTCTGAGTTCCAGGCCAGCCTGGTCTACAAAGTGAGTTCCAGGACATCCAGGGCTATACAGAGAAACCCTGTGGGGGGGTGGGGAGAAAGAAACACAGTATCCATCAGCAGGGACTCAGAGTAGAAACAGTATCCATCTTGAAAAGACAGCTTGTCACCAAGTCCTGCTAAGTAACTTGTCCTCCTTACTTGGGAGGACGTCTTGTCTTCCCCAGGGGCATAGAGTAGAAACACAGTAAGCCCCCCCCAAGTCTTGCTCTGTGATGGTGAACCCCTCAAACCCTCTACTCTCTGGTCCCCATCTTCCACCTGCTCCCAGCCTCCACCCCTCTTCTCTTGGAGGCTTTGCCATGTCCTTCTGGTCCCCTCATAGCTACTCGGAATTCTTTTCTCCACACAGTAGCCAGAGTGGCCTTGTCACTATCCTTCTTGATGCCTTTGGAGGCTCTAAGACATGGCCACCTATGTGGGAGTCACTTGCTTTGCCTTGGCCTCATGTCTTGGCCTCACACCCAGTAGAAACACAGTCTTTCTCTTGCTTTGTGTCCACTTCCCCAGGGCTAGGAGGTTTTTTTTCGTCACTGCCTACCCTGTTCATTCTTCCTGGATCTTCTTCCCACTTTCTTTGCCCAGTCAGTGCCTGTGTGTCTTCAAATATGGAGGTGTGGCCAGATCCCCAGGACCCTTGCCTTTCTCAGACGTCTGCTGCTCGATCCCCAGTTGTACGGGGCTGGTCTCAGCACTTTCTCGCTTGTTTGAGGGAGTCACCGGATGAACAAACAGCTCTCCTAGTTTGGTCCATGAATTCCACAAAAGCAGGATTATGTTAGCATATCAGGAGCCTGCATGGTTCCTGCCATGGTGGAAGTGCTCCGGAAATATTTGCTAAGTGAAAAAAGGAAAGAATGAAAAGCCCTCGCCCTGTGTCAGAAACGGAATGAAGTGAGGCAAGAACGGAAGAGGTTGAACAGTCCAAGAGCAACCCTTAGGTCACTGCCTGCATCCTAAGCAAGAGGCAAGATCACTAGACTGCTCACCCTGTTGGAGTCTGGAGCATGCAAAATTCACTTCTAGGTGTGCATTCAATTAAAAAAAAGTACATGTACCCTGAGTGTCCCCCAGGCCTTCCTGCTCCTGTCTTTTTGTCTGCATAGCTCTCGCACCCAGCCTTCTGCGGCTGTGTCTGTAAAAGCCAGAGCCCTGTTGGGAAAGAGGCCCATCTCTCATTCAGTCTCCTTTTCTCTGACGGTTATTTCCACATGGCCAGAGAACACATGGCGAACATTTGAAACATTTGTTGAAATATTGAACAGTTAGGATTTAAATAGGAGCACTAATGGGCAAACTGCATCTCAGTTTTCTATGATCCATTTGTTTCTCCAATGTGCAGTATTACTTCTGCTAATTGAATCACAGGCTGCATTACTAGATACCCCACTCATCTCTGTTGGAACCTAGAGAGTGGAGTGGGGCTGGCTAGAAAATGTTCTAGGAAGGTCTTGTCACTGCAGCCTCTTGGAGCCCCCTGGGTTTCACTCTAGCTGCCACTGGCTGGCATGGGAGTGGGTAGGGGGGTTGGGGGAGAAAATGCCGGGGTGAGGGTGGATGGGGTCAGGCGATGGAGTGTGAGGTTGCAGTTCAGGGAGGGGTGGTTGGAGGGCCACATCCTCCTTGGACGTCATGAAGCTGTGGTGTCCTGTGCCCTGAGTGTGCGGGTAGCCTCTTTTATTTCCTCATTTCTGTTCTTTTCTCTACTAGAGGACAAATAAGCCTAATTGAGTTTTCAAAGCTTCCCTTTGGGGATTATAGTGCTACGCTACTAAGAATTATTCTTCTTCATGTAAAAAAGGCAAAAACTGCTTTGTAGAATTGGAACATACAGTCGGTGCTTGTCTTTGATCTCAGTACTTGTGAGGCAGAGGCAGGGGGAATCTCTGTGAATTGGAGGCCAGCCTGTTTACATGTGAGTTCTAGGTCAGCCAGGACTATACAGAGGGTCCCAATCTCTAAAAAGCAAAAAATATGTGGGTAAGACATGTATCTCACTTGGAAACACCAATTTGTGGTATCCAAAGGACCCCTGGGCCCAGTGGAATGGAGATGGGGTAGTCATCATTTTAAACTACTAGTTAAAATGGCTTCAAATGGGATGCATATAATGGAGCACGCTTTAAAACACAGAATTTAGGAGGCACTGCCTGTAGACCTCTGGAAGTTCAGGCCATCCAGGGCTACACAGAGAGAACCTATCTTTTAAAAATAAGTATGGTGTAAAAACGTTTTTTTGTTTAAATCTCTTTTAAAATGTCGATTTATAAAATGTGAACTAGAAGTGTGTGTGTGTTGTGGGGTGTCTCTCCAGACACGGTTGAGGTCACGGGGCAGCAGGGGACTGGATTCTTCTGACCTGGCTGCTGTACCAAATCACACCCAGGGTGGAACTCTCAGTTCTAGAGATCAAATCTACTTAGGGCTGCCTCCTCCCGAGGGCTAGGACAGGAAAGCTACTCCAGGGCTTTCTCTGGTGTCTGATAGTTTCTGATGATCTTCCCTGCTTGGCTTCCTTCTTATACATTCTTAGATGTGTCCAAAGTCTGATAATGACTCCAGCCATATTGCAGAAGGGTAACTTGTGGGGATGATTAGTTTAAAGGTAAATACTAAGATGTTCAGTTTATGACTTATTTAAAAATCTCCTTGACTTGGGGCTGGAGAGATGGCTCGTCAGTAAAGCGGTTACTGCTCTGGCAGAGGACCCCACGCTGTCCCCAGCACTCACGTGGAGTCACACAACAGCCTGTAACCCCAGTTTCGGAGGCTCTGAAGCTGTCCTCTGTCTTCCATGGGCACCTGCAAACACATGATGCATATGAACTCACACAGACACACATATACATACACATAAAATAAAGTACAGACAAGAAGCTATTTGAAATTGATGCCAGCTGCCAAAGGGAAAATCCATTTTCTCCAATGGAGTGTTACAACACACGATGAACTCTGTGGCTTTGTTTGTTTGTTTGTTTGTTTTGATTTTTAAGAGAGAGAGAGAGAGAGAGAGAGAGAGAGAGAGAGAGAGAGAGAGAGAGAGAACATGAAATTGGGTGGTGGGTAGGACTGGGAGGAGCTGGGGAAGAGGGAAATATGGTCAAACTACCATATGTGTGTGTGTGTGTGTGTGTATATATATGTATGTATATATATATATGTATGTATATATATAAATTTAATATAAAAGAGAAAAGAAAGCATGGAGTCTGGTCAAGCAGTTTGTGCTTCTGGCAATTAGAATGGTGGCTACACTGGGGACAAAGAGGCTGGAAGAAGGGCCAGCCAGATGTGGCCCAGCAGGGAAAGGCACTTGCCACTGGAGGACCAGAGTTTGCTCCCTAGAACCCACATAGTGGAAGGAAAGATCCAGCCCTACGAGGGCTCCTCTGACCTCCACGTGCGTGCCACTGTGTGCCTCCATAGACATAATTGGCAAGCAACGTTGAATTAATAAATTAGAAAGAGAGTTTGAGCTGGGGAACGTCTGAGGAGAGCCTCTCAGGTGCTTCCTGACATGGCTGTCGTCACTGTTGGAGAGACATGTTGAACTGCTGCTTTGTCGGGCGAGCACTCCTCCCTTCTGAGCTTCGGTGTTTAATAATGTTCTCTGCACGTGAGTCAGGATACCTGCTCCCTCCTCACACCGCTATTCGAGTTGATTTGTTTCTGTGAACATTGAAATGATTAATTTTCCATCAGGGGGAGCCTGGGGTGGGGGGCAGGTAGAGTTCTGAGAAGATGGAGTAGCTGTAGCTTCTTGAATTGATGAGAACTGGTGTTCCTCACAGGCCTCCCTGGATACTTGGACGAGGGACTTTGAATTCCATGCTGTGCAGGTAAGAATTTGGGGATCTCTGATGGGTTAGCAGGCTCTCCAGAGAGATGCGTTCTCTCTCACTTGCATACACATATGAAAATAGAGATATGGTAGAAAGATAGACAGACAGACAACCATCTTTTTCATTCATGTGTGTGTGGTGTATGTGCATGTATGTGCATGTACGTGTATAACTAGGGAAACCAGAAGAGTGCACTGGGTGGCTTCCTCTACCACTTTGTGCTTTCTTTTGAGGCAGGGTCTCTTCCTGAGCCTGTATCTGGTTTTTTCAGATTGGCTGAAAGCCCCAGAAATCCTCTTGTCTTGGTGCTCTAAAAACACCAGGGTTACAGGTATGCATAAGGCCATGGTTGGCTCGTACATGAGCGCTAACATCCAAACTCAGGTCCTGGTGCTTGGGTAGCAAGCACTCCGAGGCACGTTGCCAGATCTCCAAGCCTGCTGGTTCCCACTGGCTTTCAACTGATTGGATGGGACGTAGCACATTAGGAAGACCGTCGGCTGTCCTTAGCTGATGTGGATGCTGAAGAGCCTAAACATAGCCTTTGCAGCAGCATTTACACTGGTGTTGGCCACACTCTAGCCAAGCTGACACATGCAGTTAACTATCACGTGATCCTGAGTATCAGCCAATCTCCTCTGAACCAACCCCTGCAACCATCTTACCTTATCCTGCACAGAATCCTGTCCATAGCTGATCAGATTTCCCCTCGGATGGTGGCTTGGTGCTACTGTGCAAAACTGACTCTTTCTCTGTCTTTTACTCCTGGATCTATGAACAGCCAAATCTGGCTTTCTCTGGCATGATAGGCACAAAGGAACCAGTACGGACTGGCTAATGACATCTGGGAATGTTGGCCATGTAGGGTTGGGGTGGGCAAATGGCTGTCATGCTGTAAGCATCCAGGTGAAGCTCCTTGATTCTCAGTCACGGTCCTGGTGAACTTCACTTGAATTTACGCGCTGACTGGAGCATCTTCAGCTGCCCTCAGCCACCAGGGCTCACCCTCAGTATAGGAGAGAAGGCAGTTTCCCAAGGGGCAGTTCCTCCTTCAGCCTGGCGTGATAGGAGGTCTGTCTCTGTTAGTCAGACTGTTTGCCAATCTGATCAGCTTGCAGGTGCAGGATGGATTCTTGCTTTTGCCTGCAGAGCCGAGAGGGACCCACACTTTTGATTAAAGATGGAGATACACGTCCTTGGAGGTGATGGTAGTTGCTCAGGGTCACACAGCACGTTGCAGAGAGCCAGGGATGGATTCAACTGCCCAAGCTATGACCATGGCTATCATTCACTGGTGACTGCTTGCCTCCGTGGACAGTCAGGAAGGGAGAGTCTAAAAGGACCAGCTTTCTGGAGATCAAGTCTGAGGAACAGGCCTCCCCCTAAGGTCGGGTGCTGGAGCGGATTCCCATCTGTCTCCGAACACTTGGTTGATGTTGATTTCTTCCACTGAATGGTAAACCGTCCTTTCAGTACTCAGACAGGGGACCCCCAGAGGTAGCTAGTTGGCCTAGACAAATCTATGCTCCCCCAGTTTGATGAGAGACTCTGATTCTGTAAATAAAACAGAGCATGATCGAAAACAGCAACTGATATCAACTGGTGTCTATCTGGCCTGCACATGCTCGTACACACACACACACACACACACACACACACACACACACACAGAGTTGTTTGTATCCACCTCATGTGGTCTCCTCTGGTCTCCTTGGTGATATGAAACTTTCCCGTGGGTTAAAAGGAAAGAGTGCTTGGAGTCGAGATGGTGATTTTCCTCAGCAGTTCCTTAGCCCTCAGGATGCTCGGGGGGACTCTGACCAAGGAGAATCAGGGAAAGCAGGTCCCTGCCAGCCTCAGCTCTGGTAGGCAGGGCCCATGCCCTCAGAAGGCATAGCACCATCTATTTTTCTTTGAAGATTACTTCCTGTTACATAAGATATTGCTAGCATGCTGCATCCTAGGGGATGTCTTTTGGAGAAGATAGGCAAATGGAAAGGTCTAACCGGGTGATCACAGGCACGTGTCTGGGGCAGTGGATCAGCTGGTTAAATAAACACGTTTCCTTTGGACCACTCAACTAGCCCAAGGTTCACCATCAAGGAGTGTTGAAGATGGAGCTCTTAACTGCTCCTGGGAAGAGGTACAATGGAATCTCTATGGAGACACTTGTTCTGAGGGTTTGTGGGGCGTGCTGGGGCACAAGTCCAACAAGGATGGCCTTAGCAGGGCTATCTGGAGGTGTTTGGCCTGCAAGCGGTTTCCCCTTCACACAATGAGGCCCTCTCCTCATTGCCAAGTGTCCCTCCCTTGGCACAGGAACTTGTCCTTACAGGCCAGCAGCCTTGGCCTCCCTCTCCAGCAGACGCCCACATCTTACCTACTTCTTGCTACTAAGTTCAGTCTGAAGTGAGACTGGCCCTAGAGCTTTCATAACCTGATTCTTAAACCATGGAAGCCCCCAAAGGGGACTGGAAAGGAGCCACAGTAGTCCCCCACAGCTGCTGGCTGCCCACCTGTGCCTGGGGTACAGAGCGGTCTGAAGGGGCCTTTGCTGCTTTCTCTCTCTCTCTCTCTCTCTCTCTCTCTCTCTCTCTCTCTCTCGTTCTAAAATGGGGTGAATGCAATTTGATTTTTTTTTATCAAGTTTTATTTTAAAGTGCATTGCAACAGTGTATCTCATCAGGTTTATTTTTCTTCCCCCTTGTGGTAGGAACAGATAGAAATGGTGACTGTGCAGATGAACAGAAAGAGTAAAAAAGTAAAAAGAAAGGAAGAAGTTCCTCTAGACTTTTCAGGGCAAACCTATCATACCCTCTTTCAAGCTCCATAGAGGTCTGTAGGGGTGTGTGTGTGTGTGTGTGTGTGTGTGTGTGTGTGTGTGTCTATCTGCCCATCTGTGTTTGTGTGTGTGTGCTTGTGTATCTTCTTGGGTCTATATGTGTCTATCTGTGTGTGTATCTAAGTGGCTCTGTCTGTCTGTCTGTCTGTCTGTGTATGTGTGTGTGTTCTGTTTGTGTGTTGTTCTATTTGTGTCTATGTATGCATTCACATGGGTCTGTGTGTATGTGTGTCTGTCTGTCTGTCTGTCTGTCTGTCTGTCTGTGTGTTTGCTATAAAAGCTTGTTCTCCTTTGCTTTAGAAAAGGTAGAACGTGGACCATTTGTGTTTCATAGAAACAGAGGAGCAGAGAGCAGTAGAGACCTGTGATTATCTCCTGCCTGCCTTCCCATGGTCACTTGGAACACACCTTGTAGCAATCTGGATGTCTTGGTGCATTTTCTGTTAACAGTAGAATGCCTGAGACCAGATAATTTATGAACAACAGAAGTTCATTTCTTACATTTCTGGATGCCAGTGTCTGCGGAGGGAGGGCCTTCTCGCTGCATCACAGTGTGGTGGAAGGGACCGTGTGTTTGGAAGTTCAGCGGAGAGTCTTTTACTGAGGCTGCTCCTATGGTAACTAAGTCTCTTCCAGCTGCCACCACCGGACCCTATCCTAGGCCATGTGGAGTTCATAGTACCGATGAGCGCTGTGAATCACTGACTTTTCAGTCAGTTCAGGAGGAGTCCCTGGACCATCCCAGGCTTGTCCCTCATCACAGGCTTCTTGTGACCTTAGTAATGGCAGCAGCGGCGGCTGAGGAAGGAGCCTGTAGTATCTATGTGAGCTGCTCTCCTTACTTCTCACCCTCTCACTGATTAAGGGTTATATCTCCCCAGAGTTTCTATCCCTGGGAGTGGCACTGAGGACCCCGCATCCTCACTTCCAGTCTCTCCCATTGGTGACCCACTCACAACAAGCTCTCTGCAAAGGAACCGGGCATCCTTGTCGGGAAGGGCATGTTGGTGAAAGTGCTGAGGGACACTTCCTCGCAAAGCTCGTCAGCACAGAAATGAAACATTGATGAGCTCCCTCAAATTGCAAATACTGTTCAACTTAAAGGGGAAAAAATGTAGAAAGCTGCCTTTCCCTCACCCAGGGCAAGATCAGGGATGCCTTGCCCGGGTTACCAGTAAATGCCAGTGTCGTCATCAGGGCCAGAGAAAGGATTTCTCCTTCTGCAGTTGCTTAGTGGCTCCACTGTTCCCAGAAACTTGAACTCAATTACTTTTAATCAGTTCAGTTTCCACTGACCCTTTCTCCCTCCCGGTTGCTGCTTATAATGCTGGGTCTAAGTGCCTGGCTCGATGCCAGAGACTGTGGGGCTGAAGGCAAATCAAACAGTCGAGTCCACGCCCATTAGAGGGATTAGGATCTGGCTCTGTAGAGATAAAATCTACAGCTCAAAAAAAAATGGCAATATCCAGGCGAGTTTTAGGTCTATACATAAGTGCTCCCATGCTTAGACTATAGTGCGGGTTAGAAACTCACCAGGACTTCTCTGGCTCTTTCGTGTTTAGACTAAACATGCTGGGTCTCATGTTAAATGAAAGCAGCTATCTCTGTGTTTGCCAAGTCTTTGATGCAGTTAGGATCTCAGGGTACCACTTGGTGATGTATATGTATGTATATATGTATGTATGCATGGATGGATGGATGAATGGATGGATGGACGGACTGATGGAAGGATGGAGGGATGGATTTAGTATTTTGAGACATGGTCTATTTGGAATTTTTCACTGTTGTGCTGTCTATATGAAGAAACAACTTACAGGATAAATTATTTTGCTTCTGATTTCAGAGTTTTCAGACCATAGGGGTCGGGGCAGAGCAGAGCTGGTCATATCATGGTGGATGGAAGCAAATAGATATTAGGAAAGAGGCCAAGGCAAAATATAACTGCCAATAACACACACTCAGTGGCCTTTCTCTCAACCAAGCCCTGCCTCCCTAAATTTCACCTCTTCCCTAACCATCCATTCCAGTTTTGAGACCATCAACTGATGCATAGATAAGATCAGCCATTCGTGGGCTAAGAGCCTCAGGATTTGCCCTCATAGACACCCCCAGGAGCAGGCTCTGTAAAGCCCCTACACGTTGCTCAATCCAATCAAGTTGAAGGTCAAGATTAACCCCAGCCAGGTCTCACTATGTAGGTCAGGCTGGCTTTGAACTTGAAATCCTCCTTGCTCAGCCTCAGAATAATGAAATCATAGGTCTGCACCACCATACTTAACCATGGCAACACTTCAAACGCACACAGTAGGTCTTTAAAACTCTGGCTTTTATGCTCCTTAGTTCCTTCAGATTAGCGTGGCCTTGGCCACTCTGGAACATATTGACACACTGCAGTGTAAGTGAGCTAGAGAGAGTTTCACTTGCTCCCAGGCAGAGGGAGCTGGCTCTCTGGAGCACAGGCTAGACCTCAGCCTTCTCCTCAGTCCACACACGGGTAAGCATACAACATTTAAAAGATGAGTTCCTCCCATCTCTTCGGGTGACTTTTTCAGAGATGAAGCCTCGAGTGTATTCTTGTGGGTGTCTGACTCGGTGTGTTCGCTTTTTGTTTTGAAGGATAAAAAGCCCAAAGAACAAGAAAAAAGAGGTGATTTTCTCCATCGTCCGTTTTCCAAGAAGTTGGACAAGAACCTGCCTTCTCACAAACAGCCATCGCCTTCGCTGATCACACAGCTCCAGAGTACCAAAGCCCTGCTCAAAGACAGGAAGGCCTCCAAGTCAGGCTTCCCCGACAAAGGTAGGTCAGCTCCACTGTCCCGCTCAGCTCACTGTGTGCGGGTGGCTGGGTGGGCTCAGAACAGAGGCGACTGTGCCGCTGGAAAGGTCTCATTGGTACATCCAAGGCCAAGGGACTCAGACCAAGCAGTTGGGTGGTTCACCTGTGCAGGGTTGGAGAAGACAGAGGTGGGTGTGCGCAGTATGATGAAAACAGAGATGGGGTACATAGCACTGCAGATACACGGTGTAAAAGGAGCAGACACAGAGATATGGCAGCAGGTCATCAGGGTGGTCGGGACTGTGGAAGAAGACTTGAGATATAAAGAACTGTAGAGGCAGAAATCAGAACAGAAATTAGTGTTGTAGGAGCCGAGGCTGGGGTACATGGTACTGTAGGGACTGTCATCAGATAGATAGTTGTGGTATGAGAGTCTGCAGGTCCAGAGCATGTAGGGGCAGAAGTTTGCATGCATGGCATTGTGGGACTGGAGGCCAGGGCATAAGGTATCACAGAAGCAGGTTGGGGTATAAGAATAGAGGGAGAAGAGAGGGAGATGTGCAGCCTCAGAGACTGGCACACACCACATTTTGGGATAGAATGAGTACCTGAGATTGCATGAACCAATGGGATAGATTGATGAGAGCAGGAGGTGGAGGCAAAAGCGGGTGCTGGGATGTAGACTTATTGGAAACATGGCCCCATGAGACATTCAAGTGTGACTGTGTCTGGGTTCTGGAGTGGTGGTGGGATTCCCCGACCCAAGTTCAAGTACCAGTTCTGCTGGTTGGTTGTGAGCCAGTGGTCTTCCTTGAGTCACTTAGTTGTAATAACCACTGGCTGTTAGAGCTACTATAAATAAACCCACTGTGTCCAATTCAAAATCTATTCCCTTGTTGATAACTGATAGGTGTGATCATCCCTGGATAGCACAGGTTTGAGATGCGTGAGAGAAATCCCCCCTCGCTGGGAGGGAGACTGGGGGTGTCCTAACATGGGATCTTGAGACAAGAGTGCTCTCTTTATATAGGTCGGTTGCTGAGGTTTTATTATTTATTTATAGAGGTCAAAGCACAGGCTTTGAGGCTCAGCGAGGGGTGTGGTCATCTGAGGTCAACTCACACTTGTTGCTCTGCTTAGTGGGACTCTGGGGTGGCAGCTCCTAGCCCTCCATTTCCCAGAGCCCAGCCGGTCTTGGTGCACAGAACATAGCACTAGGAAGGGAAGCCATGCTTGTGTACCAGCCAGATCACTGACAAGATTAGCCATTAATGAAATCCTACATCTTCCCGCTGTCACATACCAGGCATCTGCTGCCTGAGGAGATTTATTTCCATGTCTGAGTATTTATTTATGTGGGGAAGGAAGATTCTCCGAGCCCTCGGCTGCTCCTGAAGCCACTCGCACTGGGCAGCAGCTTGCTCCTGCGGCTGGGCTTTAAAACGTTACTCAGTGAAAAGACCCTGAGGTGGATGGAGCTCATTCTTTATGAGCTTGGCTTTCTTTCCCCCAAGGGTCGAGCCTCTGGGGGGTTGCCCTCTCTTCCCTGGGACAGTTTACAAACCCAGATGCTGGTCAATGCCAACTCGAGATGGAAAGTCTGGCCACTGGCTAGTTGCCTTTGCCTCACAGTTCTGTTTGAAGTTGACGAGGCTGCCTTGATTTTAAGCCACAAGGGAGGCTTGAAAAATGAGGGGCACCTACAGCCTGGATGATCCTGGAAGGTTTTGCACTAAGGGGAAGAGCCAGTCTTCAAAGTTCAGCTATCCTAGGAGACTATGTGTGTTCCTACAATGGCCAAGTTCATGGAGCTGCCGGTGGAATGGGGTTGTCAGAGTGTAGGGAAACAAGACAGAATGGATGAGTCTTCAATGGCAGCATTATTTCTGCAGAATGAAATAGCTGTGTGTCTTTGCCAAACTGTTGAGTGAAAGAAACTGAGCTGGTAAACTTTCTGTTACATATATATATATATATATATATATATATATATTTTTTTTTTTTTTTTTACCATGGTAAACTTGTAAGAAAGTATCTGAGGGGACCCAAGTCTTTCCATAGTTAGCAGTTGGAAGGAAGATCAGATATGTGGGTGTTCGGTAAGCCAGACTCTGGACGTTTTAGTTTTTAGTGGATGTTCTGTTGAGCAGCAAACCTCTATTCAAAAGGCTCTTGACAGTGCCTCTGGGATTTTCAGTTACCAAAATAGAGTAGCTGTTGAATTGGGTTAGCCTGCTGCCTCCTGTACCTTAGAAAGACGTGTGGGTTCTGTGGGGCCTCAGGTGCTCTGGCTGACTCTTCCTCTAACTAGCCTAGGGTGTTTGCTCCCTCCTGCTTGCATTAGTTTGCTGTCTCAGTTAAGCTGGTGGCTGGGGGTAGGGGGTGGTGGTTGGGAGGGCATGAACACAATGGCTGTGTGTGCTCTTTCTGAACCTATTTTTCATGGTCTTGTTTCCTTGGTATGTAGATTCCTTCGTCTGCCGCAATCTTTTCCGAAAAACCTCTGATTCCAATTGTGTGGCTTCTTCTTCCATGGAATTCATCCCTGTCCCACCTCCCAGGACACCAAGGATTGTAAAGAAACTAGAGCCACACCAGCCAGGGCCGGGAAGTGCCAGCATCCTCCCCAAGGAAGAGCCCCTGCTGCTGGATATGGTACGCTCCTTTGAGTCCGTGGATCGAGAGGACCACATAGAACTGCTGTCCCCTTCTCACCATTATAGGATCCTGAGCTCGCCTGTGAGCCTGGCTCGTAGGAATTCTAGTGAGAGGACACTCTCCCAGGGGCTGCTGTCTGGAAGTACCTCACCTCTCCAAACTCCATTGCATTCCACGCTGGTCTCTTTTGCCCACGAAGAAAAGAACAGCCCCCCACAAGAGGAGGGTGTGTGTTCACCACCTCCCGTTCCCAGCAACGGCCTCCTGCAGCCTCTGGGGAGCCCCAACTGTGTAAAGAGCAGGGGACGGTTCCCCATGATGGGCATCGGACAGATGCTGAGGAAGCGGCACCAGAGCCTGCAGCCTTCCTCAGAGAGGTCCCTGGAGGCCAGCATGTCCCCTCTGCAGCCCACAGCCCCCTCCAGCCTCTCCTTTGACATGGCTGACGGTGTCAAGGGCCAGTGTTAACCTGGGATGGCAAGATTCTGGGTCTCTGTGAGGACAGCCACGGAACAGAGCTCCACACAGGCAGGCACCAGGGCATGGGTGAACAGCCTCACGGGAGCATCCTTTATTCTTTTATTCCTGCCACACAGTCCCACGCTCGTATCAGCTGAAGTCCACAGACTCAAAGTCCACACACTTACTTAGGGACCCTCTGAGACGCTGCGACTAGGGGGAGGGGGAGGGGGCGGACTGTGGAAATCACACCTTTCAGCCTGAGATTCTCTTTGCTATCACCAATCACTGAGCCCTCTCCAGGATCCCCAGTGGGCTCAGAGCTAAAAACCACACCTCCATCTGCTGGGCCAATCAGATTTCCAGACTGGTACCAGGTTGTCCCTCCCTCCCTCCGCTCTGTGTGTCTCTCACAGACAGTACAGTCTCATGGGGACCGTGCCACTCGCTGGTAAGGACGTTCACCCAGCCTAGGGATCCCTCTACAGAGGGAAGCAACCCCCCCTTTCCGTAACAGTGAGTCCCCACAGAGTGCTGAGTCACAGTGATGGACCGGGAGGAAGATGGGATGGCGCCTCAGACAGAGATGGAACCCAGCAGCGAGAACCCAGGAGGAAGACGAAGACTCAAGCAAACGCTCATTCCTGTGCAACGTTTTGACGGATTTTTCTTTCCTCTCTTTCTTTTTCCCCTGCCCTTTTCTTCTTTTGGGGGTTGAAACTTGCTGAGGATTGAACGAACTAGTCCAAAGAGATCTTTCTTTATATGAAGTCATTAATTAAATTTAAGTAATTTTTTTTTAAAGACAGGGTCTCATTAAGTAGCCCAAGCTGGCTTCAAACTCATGATCCTCCTGCCTCAGCCTCCAAAGCGCTGAGATTACAAGTATATATACGTGTCTGGCTCAAAATAGCAATTCAAAAACAAAAACTAGTTGACCAGATGAAAAGTAATTTTACCAAATTCATGTGTTTTTGTTTTTCTGAGAGGCTGCAGCTCAGATGGCCAAAAAAGCTGGCTTGGGTGGTAACAGGAGGAACATTGGACCACAGTGGCCTGCCTGCCTGAGGGATAGTAGCCTAGCCATCCTATGTTTATACTGTGGCAGCAGCAGAAGGCATAGAACTTAGCTCCAGATGGCTCTGGAGAGAGAGAAAGGATTCTTAAAGCAGAGTTGAGACATCAAGAAGCAGGGAATTCGATGTGTCGTGCTGTTCTGCCACGGTTGGAACTTAGCTGTTCTGCTGTTCTGCTGGGAGCTAGGAGCAGGCTTGCTGCCCCCTGGGAACACGCTCACAAGACGGTTCGTCCCCAAGGGAAACAGTGCCCCCAAAACAGGCTTTCAGTCCATGCTGTAATCTGCACCTTCCCCTCCAGGATTGAACCAAAGATGCATTTCCGGTTTTGTGACTGTGCCACTCTGTGTGTCTCTTGTGGAACCTGGTGTTGTCTGATCCTGTCCGGCTGGCGCTGGATGGAGGACTGTCTCTGTGTGCATCGTGGGCCCTGGTACTTAGCAGAGGACAATGGGTACTGTTGTCAGGAGGGGAAGACTTGGCACAGGTTGGACCACAGTTAGTTTAGGAGAGAAGATATGGAACAGCTCAGAATCTTCTGGTCTTTGACTATTTCAGATGGGGTCAGAGACCAGAGCTGTAGCCAGGAAGCCAGGTTCATCATCTTGGTCCATCGATTCTAAAGTGGGCAAATTTCTGTGACATCACAAAGCTGGCCTTTGCCAGTGAGGGCTGAGACACAGTACAACCGCCTCTCATTTACTGGTGGCGGGCGGCTTCCTTTGACCTCTCATAGCTCTGACTGGACTAGAAGAGAACACAGATTTGGCTGACCCTGGAAGAAAGCTGCTCTAGTCCTGGCTGAATTTGGTAAGACCTGGACTACTTAAACCCTAGGGAGGAACTGACTCCCTCCCAAGGACCCATTACAGGAGGAGGCCAGGCTTCTCTCCCAGAGCTGATGGTGTTCTTCATTCAGCATGGCTTCCGTTCAGCTTCCAGGACTTGACACTGAAAATAGAACTCTTTAAGCAGAGAGAAGAGGAGAACCATCCACAGATGCTCTCTGTATTTGATGTGACGTGTTTGAGCTTTGACAGGTGAAGAGTCCTTTTAAAAGATAACTGCCAACTGCAGGCATCTGGCTCTGCAAAGCTGGTAGGATGTGTACCTGTGTGCTGTGCCCGCCCCCTTTCTCCTAGCCCTTTATGTCTTTTTCTGGCTGTTTGCTTTTCTCGTACGTATGTGTGCCTGTGTTGGTGCTAGCCTGTGGAGAAAGAGTCTCCCATTCTTCAAATGCTTCGAGAACAGTGTCAGATGTACAACTAGCTGCCTGCGTTGCTACTGGTACCGTGGACTCTGAACTCAGGTTACCCACCTGAGTCCTCAGTAGGTAGTGGACCCATTGTGAGGCAAGTGAGAACAGGAGGGAGACAAGCTGTGTTCTGGGGCGCACATAAACACCTGACAGACGAGTCTAGGAAACCGCGTGAAAGAAGAAATGTTAAATTCTTTATTGTTTTATTATATTTATACGGAAAATGTGACTATCCTTTTGTTAAGTGCGGAGTGTATTGTCTGTTTGACCCATGACTGTCCTTCATGAATGAGTCTTTGCCTGTGATTCTAGTCAGCCTGTGGCTACTGATGGGGACGGCCGATCTGTCATCATGTGAAGTCCAGGAGGAAGAATCTATTTTAGTCATACGATTTGGTCATGAGTAAGGACTATATTTATGTCACCACTATTGAATATATGTACTTTTATAATGGCTGTGAAATACACTTTTTCCTCACAATGGCTGCTGCTTGTTTATTGATGGTTCTTAAAACATGGAGTCTGAGTCAGGTACAGGGTACTTAAACCTCTTGGCACAGACACAATTGAGGACTTGGGAGCATTTTCAACCACAGGAGCCCCTGGTTAATCTCATCTCCGAGGTGGGCGGGGGTGTATGTGTGTGTTTACAAAGGGTTATGTGGCTATGCGCTGAGTGGAAGCTCACCATGGCTCCCCACTGTACTGTTCACAGTCAAAGGTCAGGATTTCCCAAGTTGAACCAGAGACAGATGGATATCCATGAATCTTGCTTCTGGAGTCAGTTGTTTTAGGTCCTGGATCAGGGGAAGGGGTGGATATCTGTTGGGGCAGAAGTAGATTCACCGTTTGGATTTTTCTGGGTGTGACACCAGTCACCTGCTCACAGAATGTTTTTCTATAGGTGCTGCCACCGTCCTTAACAACTTGTGTCCCTTTCCCATAGGGACTACAGGCTCAGCAGGTTGCATGGCAGGGCCCCTGTTCCCACTATTCAGGCTCACACTGCAGTTAGAGATGAAGGAGCAGTTTGTAATGTGATGTTTTCTTTGAAGAATCACAAGATTTCAGAGCAGGAAGGAACCTGAGACTCTGTGATCCAACCTCTTCCTCCTCTTCCTCTTCCTCCTCTTCTTCCCCCTTTCCCTCCCCTCCTCCTCCCTCCTTCCCCTTCCCCCTTCCCTTCCCCTCCCCCTCCCTCTTCCTCTTCTTTTCTTCTTCAAGGTCTCCTGTACTCCAGGCTTACAATGAAGTCATAATCCTGCCTCAGCCTTCTGAGTGCTGAGAGAACACAGGTATGTACCGCCACCATACCCTACTCTCTCAGTCTGTGTTTTGCTTTGTTATTTAGATAAGGTCTTACTATGTAGCCTAGGCTGACCTCAAAGTCACAATCCTGACTCAACCTTCTTCATGATAGGACAGACACCACCATACTCAGCTACCCAAGAGGATACCCAGAATCCCTGGGTGAGCTGGCTGCTTTGGGCTTAGAGGAAAGTTGAGGGCCAATGGAGCTGTCACTGCAGCAGGCACTTCCAAGGCTCCTGGGAGAACCGTCTCTCATCCTTGAATCCTCCTCAGAATGGCTAGCGTCTCCAGACGCTGCAGAGTGTTAACTACAGTCCTCTCTGCTACCCTCCTCTGGTTACAGAAGCTCCATAGACTGCTTCATTTTTTTTGCACTTTCTGGTTTTCTTCAGTAAATCTGACATAAATAGGCATCCCTCGTTATCTACTGGGGTTTGTGAGACTAAACCCATAGAACATTTACACAGAGGCACATCACAGAGCGAGACAGATTTGGAAAGAATGCAAGGCAAGACTGGCTGGTTTTTGTTTTGTTTTGTTTTTTAAAGCAGGGTCTGGGAAGCCTCTTGGTTACTGTGTTTGTTTTCTGTGTACGAGTCTCTGTGCCACAGACACACTGAGAATAATTCAGACAGACACACTGAGAATAATTCAGAGCAGGGCTGGGAGCTAGTTCAATGCAATGTCATCACTTTTCAATGGAAGGAGTGTGCTTCCTGCGTGGTGAATGAGTGTATTATCTGTGGCAGTTGTTGGCTCAGGGGAGCTCCTCAGACATGGGCTTCGCAGACAAATGGGGTACATGTTTGTGTGTCTTTGCTGTGGGCGTGTTTTCAGGGCACCCTGTCCTGGGATGTCCATAGGCACGCAGCACCAGTGGGGGAGGGTGGCGGGACATGAGGCTCCATCCTGCCACTCACTTTCCACAGACACCTCATCTGAGTTGGTGCTAGCTCCTGAAATGAGATATCTGGAGGAATCCTATCTGGGGTCATAGGCCAGTGAGCTACAAAGAGAACCATGGGACCAACTGGAGTCAAGCAGCTTATCATGAAAGATGGCTCATGACAGAGAAACCACCAGGAAACAGATTTACAGGCGAAGAAAGAGATGGCGCTGGCTTCCAGGCCAGGCTACTGGCAGTTCCTACAGAGAAGATGGCCTATGATGAAAGTGAAGGCCTTAACTCTTAACTCACTTTTACACATTGTACAATAGCAAAACCCAGTTTTCCTAGACGTCACCTCCACAGACAGCTGACAAAGGGGCAGGTAGAGTCTTGTACTAGGAACATAGTTTTCACCCAGAACTGGGTAGAGAGTTTCAACGGTGTTCTCCCCATGAGCAGCCCGAGAAAATCCTAATGATTTTCTCACTAAAGATTTGTTTTCTACACAAATTTTAATGAAACTCACTTAAAGACCATCAGATAAGATGAGTGAATTATTGTAAAAGCCAGAGGATGGAGACAAGGGGCCGAAAGCCTTGTCTTCTCAACATGACCTCTGCACTCATGGCTGTGGCAGCTGTGGTAGCCTGCATGGGACCAAGCCAGTCAAGTCAGCATGGAGTGGGAGGGGCCTACCCCCATCCCATCCCGAGGAACTGG
Organism: Mus caroli; assembly: GCF_978045245.1. NCBI lineage: Eukaryota > Metazoa > Chordata > Mammalia > Rodentia > Muridae > Mus > Mus caroli. The sequence continues at coordinate 87,442,903 of NW_028227272.1, forward strand.
AGACAACTGGTAGATTCTTGGGGAGGGAGAGTCAGTTTTCTTTAAGAGTACGGCTCCTAGTAGGTCAACCACACTCCAATGGATGGCCCCATACCCAGAAATACATGGACAATACAAACTGGACTCGGTGGGTTACTTAAAAAGAATATATTTTAAAAAAAAAAAGGCTAGGAAATTGAGCAGGTGGGGAAGTGGAGATCAATCTAGAGAGGGAAAATATCAAAATATACATCATATGAAATTCTTTGTCTCTGTCTCTCTCGTGTGTGTGTGTGTGTGTGTGTGTGTGTGTGTGTTCAACCACAGTTCTTGCACAGCTACAGCAAGAGTGTTCCCACCAGCTGGTTAGTTCTCTTCGAGGGGCGAATCATAAGTCTTGAACTGCGCTTCGAGCCTTGCCTCTGAGCACAAGGCTGGAAAATGCACAATTTGGCTCTCTGGGTTGCAATGAGTGTCTCTGGCATAGAAAGGGCTCAGAGAGGCACCATTTGAAGGATGCTGTTGCTTTGCACTTCCTGGGAAATGTACAACAAACCACCAAAGCCACATTTATTCACCCCAGACAGACCCAAGAACATTTTCTGGTCAGATGTGGTTGCTCGCACCTTTAATCCCAACACCCTGGAGGATCTCTGAATTCAAGGGCAGCCTGGTCACCACTGCAGGCTCTAGCCTTGGCAACAAACTTATTGGGGTTATTAACAGAAGCACATATGACTCAAAGCAGCAGAAAGCCCACTAAGTAACTTAGGGACAGCTGTTCACCCCCCAACCCCCATAGTGTGATGACTGGGGCCTTGGAGAGGGTCCTCACGAGGACTGTAAAGGCTTTGGAAGCCTCAAGATCCTCTCCTCTCCTAGGAGGGATGTGGGCAGGCCTGATCTTAAGAATCTTGGGCAGATCATCAGTGCTGACCCACTTCAAGATGGCAGCAGTTGTGTCCAGTCTGGAAGAAACAGCCACCTCATCGTTCCTAGCTCTTGAGTTTGGTAGTTTATGCCTGTAATCCTAGCACTGTGGGGTGGGGCATTAAAGCAGAGAGGATTGCAAGTGTAAGGCCAGCCTGGGGCTAAAGAGCGAGGCTCTATCAATAACCATCACTAAAATCAGACAAGCCTCACTCCACAATTATACAACCATGGTAGTAGCTCTTAGTCAGTGAGGGATTTAGGTGCACATGTGTGTGTGCATGGAGACCACAGGGCAACCTTGGCTGTCGCTCTTCAGTTGCTGTCTACTTTGAACGCTGAGACGGGATTGCTCACTGACCTGGAACTTTCCCTCGTAGCTGGGCTGGCTGTTTTGAGAGCCTGGGGACCTTCCGGTCTGTGCATCCCCAGCACTGGGACTGCATGACTGAGCCACCGCACCCAGCTTTGTCTGTGGTTTGTTTTGTTGCTGTTTTCAGCATGGGGCAGGGGGACTGAACTAGGGTCTTCGTGCTTATGAGGCAAGCGATCTACCAATGGCGATATCGATATGGGTAAGGAACCACACTGGTAAATTCTAATCTCATTTGCCAAGAGCACATTAAGGTGATTTGTGCTCTTAAAATTCATATGTTGAAGCCCTAATCCTTATTACTTCAGAATGTGACACCTTGAGAGACAAATTCAAATGAGGCCACTGGGGTGAGACCTGATCTAATCGCAGCAGGGACACCAGACAGCAAAGATCATTCGAAGACAGGGGAGAGAGCAGCGGCTGTAGCAATGGCTAGGAGGCTGGCCTGAAACCACCTCATTCTTGCAGAAAGGTGGGCCAATAGAAGCCACCTCGTCTAGGATGTTTTATTTAAATGGGTGCCCTGCAGACTAACATGGACAGACAGACAGACAGCCAAAGGGTAATAGTTCATAGAGTCTGCAAATCGTACGATTTTTACCCATGTGCTATACACATTCAACATTTCTCTGACCATGAAATGACTTCCAGAAAGTTCCCTGGCTTGGGAGTAAAACTTCTACCTTTTCCATGTGTTCCTCACGAGCTCAGCTAATTAAAAAAAAAAAAAAAAAAAAAACCCTTAAACAGAGATCTGCCAAGTTTATCTCCAAAGGACCACACAGGCGATATTTTCAGTTTAGAGATTTTGTTTTTGTTTTGCTTTGGTTTTTTATACTACAACAACAACCACAACCACAAACTAACAAACAAAAACGTCCGTTGAATTGTTGTTTTCCTTTCGCAAGGATCTAAAATAGAAAATCCATTTTATTCGGTGGACATACAAAAGTCGACCATGGCTGCCTTCAAGCCCTCAGGATGCGGTTGGCTGTGCCCTGACGTTGTCTTCACAAGGACACTGTAAGGTGTCAGATTCTCTGTCTCACAGGCATGGTCAATGTGATGGTTTGTATATCCTTGGACCAGGGAGTGGTACCATCTGAAGGTGTGGCCTTGTTGGAATAGGTGTGACCTGGTTGGAATGGGTGTGTCACTGTGGGTGTGGGTATAAGATCCTCACCCTAGTTGCCTGGAAGTCAGTCTTCTACTAGCAGCCTTTGGATGAAGACATAGAACTCTCAGCTCCTCCTGCGCCATGCCTGCCTGGATACTGCCATGCTCCCACCTTAATGATAATGGACTGAACCTCTGAACCTGTAAGCCAGCCCCAATTAAATGTTGTTGATTTTTTTTTTTTTTTTTAATATATAAGGCTTGCCTTGGTCATGGTGTCTGTTCACACCAGTAAAACCCTAACTAAGACAGTCATGGAGCTCTGACCTGGGCTGAGCCAGGACTTCTGCAGTTAGACACCAAAAAAAAAAAAAAAAGTGTTTTTAAGAGGTTGCCTCATGGGAGAGGACCAGAGAAAGAGGGAAAGAGAAGAAATAGAAGAGGGAGGGAGAGAGGGAGAGAAGGACACACACACACACACACAGACTGAGACAGAGAGAGGGTGGGAGACACACACAGAGACAGAGTTCCCCATTCATGATGCATGGGTCAGTTGGCTTTCTGTGCTCTCAGCAGGGTCCGTGTAAGCTCACTTGTTACATGTTTGGAAAATGATTTAACCTAATGGGGAGGCAGAGGTTAGGACCCCAATTTTCCAAGCTTTATCATCCTTTCTTATTTTGCTTTTGGTGTTAGTCTATTTTTCATGATTATAACTAAGTGCCTTAGGCAGAATAAAAGAGTTCACTTAGCTCAGGGTTCTGGTCGGAGATTGGCACCTGCTTATAGATGTGGGACAGTTGTGTCCACCCATTCCCCAATCTTTTTTTCCTATGGAGCCCCTGGTACTCAGTGGCAGGGCGGGGCTCCATCCTCATCACCTCATGGTGTCTCCATCACATTTTCATACCCTCACAAGGGGGATCAAGTTTCAATGCATGCATCATTCAGGGACACACATCCCAGCCATCCACGAACCACAGCAGATGTGCAGGGCCCTTCATGAGCACAGCAATGCTTGGGTAGAGCCATGGTGACGCCAGTCTGCTGAGGCCATCGAGTACCCGACGCTGGACTCCATTCCTGTCTCTGTGAAAAGTGGTTCCGTGTCCCTGTCATCCAGCTGCTTCCCATTTCAAGCCATTTCCTTCTTCTCTTTTGCAAAGAACCCCCAAATCTGGGTCCTCGTTTGCATATCAAAAGGGGATGCTTTGCTCAAAGTCTAAATGGAGGACAACGACGACTATGATGGTGTGAATCAGAATGATCCCTCTCAACTAGTCACGGCCATTAGTCAGAACTGGATGACATGGGGCCACGGTTGGATAAGTATCCCTGCCAGGGAGATACAAATTGTGTCTTCTGAGTCAGAGTTCCAAATAGCCAAATTCAAGTGTCCTTCCCACCCACGGCCACTTCAATTACATGAGCCATTCTCGCTGTCATTTTGGCCATCTTGAAGAATCACAGCGACCTTAGAGTTGACCTGTCTCTGGGCTCCAATCCTTGGAAGTGTGAAGCATCGCCAGGAAACGGATTCTCAGGATGAGCACAAACTGGCTTCTTGGAGATTTTATAGTTTTTATAACTCACAGCTGATTGCTCAGCAAACTTTAATTTGTCCTCTATTCAGATTCAAAAAAGAAAAAAAATCAGAGTGAAATGTTCTCAGCAGTATGGCTCTCCTCATCCTGTCTGCTTTGAGACATATCAGCAAATCATGGCAGAAAGATGAAGTCAAGCTGGACTTCCCTTGAAGGCCAGGATTGAGAAACGGTGCCTCAAAGGACTCTTGGTTCATAGGCAATATCATCTGTCTCTGAGCCCAGTTCCCAAACAGCTAACCCAGAGGACTCTAGGATGGAAAGGCCCCGGGGGTGCTTTGGGGAGCATGGCATCTGGAGGAGTTTACTCATGCTCTTTAGCAGAACTTTGTACTTCAGGGAAAGTGGGCACGAGGGTGAACATTATAGGAGATTGGTTTCTGGGAAAGGTTTGAAGGAGAAGGGTCTGTGGGTGGGGTGTGCTCTACCTGCTCGGAATCCTCTCAGTTTTGTGATGCAGCCCTGAATATACTGCATGACAGTCATTGCATTAGAAAGAGCCTGGAACCACCCCTTACTTATTCCTGTATCTGTGTGCAGCGTCCAAGCATGTACTTATGGATAGGTTCGTGGGTAGATGGATGACATATTAGTTACCTTTCTCATCACTCTAGCCAAATCCCTCACCAGAAGAGAATTTTAAAGACTTGATAAAAATGTGATTCAGTTTTCATCATGGCAGAGAGAGCATCGCGGAAGAGAACAGAGAAGTTCACATCCTGGCTGAGGGACACGCAGAGAGAAGAGAAATGTCCGTGCTCACCTGCCTTCTGCCTTTCGCCTTCCTTCCCATTTATCCTTTTGAACCCTCAGCCTAGAGGATGGTACACGCCCATTCATGAGAGGCCCTGCTTGCTTAGTTAACCCTCTTCAGAATTGCTCAAGTAGACACACCTAGAAATGTGTATCCACAATTCCTTAGGTAATATAAAGTTAGTAAGGTCGGCAGTAAGTTTAACCACCATAAAGGGTAAATGAACGGTGCTTACATGGATGGGTGTGAGTGCATTTAGAGGTCCATAGGGTGAGCCCTCGTTGGGCCTCACTGTGGTCCTAGTAAGAAGAGGAAATGTGTGCACTCAGAGATAACACCAGGAATTCAAGGACACAGTGTGAAGGCATCGACCTGAAGCTAAGTCCTCTAAGGATCCACTCAACAATACTTTGGTCTAAGACCTCAGTCTCCAGAACTGTAGGTCATAGCTTGTTGTTCAAGCCACTCTGTGTGTGTGTGTGTGTGTGTGTGTGTGTGTGTGTGTGTGTGTGTGTGTGTGGTGTTTCATCATGCATGCTCTTCGGTAGCCAGTCAGTCACTTACAAACACAAGATGCAGGTCAGTGAAACCCACCCAAGGGAATCCGGGTGCTTACTCGAAGCTGCTGAAGTAAGGTAGGCAGACACCAGAGCTCACTCCTGCTTGCCACATTCATAGGCAGGCAGGCAGAGGGTGGCAAGAGAAAGGCTTTGGGTGCTCTCTGTTCGGCACAAGGAACCTGGAGGTGACCTATCTAGATGTGGCAGCTGGTTTTGTGTTAACTTGACACAAGCTAGAGTTATCTGAAAGGGGGGGGGGGAACCTCATTTGAGAAAGTGCCTCCATTAGATCCAGATGTAGGGCATTTTCTTGATTTGTGATTGATAGGGGGAAGGCCCAGCCTGTTGTGGGCATGGCTATCCCTGGGCTGGTGGTTCTGGGTACCATGAGAAACAGGCTGAGCAAGCCAGTGAGCAGCATCACTCTTCCATGGCCTCTGCATCAGCTCCTGCCTCCAGCCAGGTTCCTGGCCTGCTTGAGTTTCCACAGTGATAGACTATCATGCAGAATTATAAGCCAAATAAGTCCTTTCCTCTCCATCTTGCTCTTTTGGTTGTGGGGTTTTGTGACAGCAATTGTAACAGTAACTAAGATGCTGGGTGTAGGGCATCTTTTGTGACTGGTTTGAAGAGCTTATCTGGCTTCTTTCTGATTGGTTTGGAGTTGGATACTAGGGTTAATACTTAGGTGCTTGGAGTTACTACTTAGGGAAGTCTGTAGTCATTGAACAAACCGTGGCCATTCGGACTCATTGCTGTAAAGTGTAGCTTCATGGGTCATTCACCTTAGAAGCTGTGGGACTGAATTCTATTGTCATCTAGAATCTAACCACTGCCTCTTTGGATAATCTGTATGTCATAGGGGGATCAAATCTCTCCTCACCCATGTTTTTCTGGCTGTAGTAACTTCCTGGGTCTGTTATAGAAAATTACCCCAAACTCTATGGTTCAAAAGAAAAACATCTTCATCTCCAAGTCTATGGAAAATGAAACTAGCAAGACCATGCTCTGAGCCTCTAGGGCAGGGCTCTCCCCTCCTCTTCTGCTTCTGGTTGTTAACCTTGGGTTTGTTTGGTCCATTCTGTTCTAATGGCCTAGCTTCTCATGACATCTATGTGTCTTTCTATGAGTCTTTACACAGCCTTTTCCTAAGGATATCAGTAACTGGGTTTAGGGCCCACCTTGTTTCAGTATCCCCTCAATTGGTTCTGCAATGACACTATTGCAGATAAGGTTACTTTCTGAGGGACACGGATACTACCCAACTGATTCTATTGGTTAAGGGGCCTTCTACTGTCGATATGGCTAAAAGGCTTCCTGAGTTTGGAGCTTGCATGAGACCTTAGGCATGGCAGATTTCATTATCAAGTCTTAATATGTTCAGGGAGATGACAGTTGAGAGGCAACCTTTTGGGTAGAAACTGTGAGGTCTTTACATATGGGAGAAGAGAGACCCACATCTACCTAAACAGGGAGATGGGAAGGCTCTCTCCAAGGGTGGTCGACCATGGGGCCAGGCTGATGGTCTGACCTCCAACACAGACTTTTTCAAACAAGCCAGAGAGACAGTTGGGATGCCCACAGGCACTTAGTTATAGGAGTGCTGTGCGGAAGGCTTATGAAATCGTGATGTAATCTGTCAGATTCTCCCACTCCAAAGCACATGGATTAGCAGGAGATTTCTGACTCTCAAACACTTATCTCTAGAACGGATACTCGGTAGTGTCAGCAGTGTTTATCGAATCCCAGGGAAAGTCGACATTTAATTCATTATGACCCAAACTAGTGACCTCATTCCCCAGCCCAGCACAGCATCTTCTGTGTTCCCTCTTAAGGTGACGGGTATGAGGGATTCCATCTTGCCTGAATCCCAACCCGAGCATTAGTCTAGACGATACTACTCCTCATTACCCACATCACCCACATCCAGGTCACACAGTTCCCACCTTTTCTGCCTCCTTCACTAGCTTGAATGCTCCAACGGTGAAGGACTTACCCAAACCATCGTACAAACTCAAGATTGGGGTATGATGTGGTAGAACCTTCCCCTAATGAATAAAGATTTTAAGGAACCAATCACTGGGCGAGTAGGCGGGACTTCCGGGTCCGAGAGAGGAAGAGGGGAGGCAAGACAAAGAAACTTATTTTTTGGACCGGAGAGAGCATGAAGACGCAATGTAGGTAGCGAGAGGCCCTTGGTTTAAGTGGCGGATCCACCGGGATGTGTCACCGGAGGATTTATAACGTAAATAGATTACGAAATTTGAATACTAGTTTCTCGCCCAGTGATTGGTCCCTTGAAATCTTTATTCATTAGGGGAAGGTTCCGCCACAGTATATGATACCCACTTTCTTCTCATTCTTCACGCTTGCCATGGTGCAGGGGATGACACATCAAATTGAGAATTTCTTAAAAAATAGGGACTGAAGATAACAGCCTAAGTATCCTGGCTGTGTGGTTGTGTTATTGTAGAGTTGCCAGGCCTGAGTGCTCAGTCGTGATCTGTGTTAGGGACTTGGAGGCACGCTATCTCCTTCCTGGGGGACAGGGTTCACATCAAAACAACCTAAAAATAAACAAAAAGAAGAAAAAGGAAATTAAATGGAGTGCATCTTCTTGGGAGACTGAGCGCCCGTGTTAGCGTTTCGTTACCAGCATTTTTCAAAATGCTTTTGTGGAATTCCATTTTTGTCCCGGAATCTTTTTTAGCTGAGATCTTGCGTATCCCATGCGCTAACGGCTTGGTGTTTGGCCTGTGACTATTGGGAGATGGTTGAACCCATTAGAAGTGATCAGAGCTAGGGAGCTAGAGGGTTGCCTTTGAAGGAGGCTGTGGGTCCGGGGTTCTTCCTTCTCCTTCATTTACAAACCATAGTAATAGCAGTTTGTTGTGCCACACACCCCCAATGTGACACCCCTCTACAGGCTCAAAACAACAGGGCCAGCCGGTCATAGACTGAAACCACCCAGACTGTGAGCCAAAATAAACCATTGCCCGGGCAGTGGTGGCAGATGCCTTTAGTCCCAGCACTTGGTAAGCAGAGGCAGGCAGATTTCTGAGTTCGAGGCCAGCCTGATCTACAGAGTGAGTTCCAGGACAGCCAGGGCTATACAGAGAAACCCTGTCTTGAAAAAAAAAGTAAGAAAGAAGGAGAGAGAGAGAAAGGAAGGAAGAGACCTTTGCTGTTTATAAGTTTACTGTCCCAAATACGTATAACAACGAAACACAATGTGTGTGCCAAACATATATAACAATAACGGAACACTAACATAGAAATCTTGCCCTTTTAAAAAAAAAAACCTCAACTCTCGATTTTGAGTAACTTTAGATGTTCAGAAAAGTCGCAGAGATAATACAAAGAATCCTTTAGTGCTCCTCGTCTTGTCTCCTCGCTGGCTTTACATCTTGTGCGACCCTTATACCTTGGTCCAAACCAAGAGGCTGGCATTGAGGCCTAGTGTGTAAAGACCTATCCAGACCCTTCTTCCGCCCGCCCCAGGACCCGCTCCATTGCAGTTGTGTTTTCAATGTGTCGTCTGCCTTGGCCTGTCCCTGTGCTGTCTCCATGACCTTGGGAGACCTGTCCTGTCGAATGTCTGTTTTCATCATGGTTAGACAGAGTTACAGGGTTTATAAAGAACAGCAGAGATGAAGCACCTCTCCCAGCATACCCCACCAGGCTGTCCGAGGGTGTAGGTGTGTGTGGGTGTGGTCCCACTTCCTGTACTTAAATACAGTTAGCATCTTTCTCTATTGGAAACTCTCAATTCCCACTTTCTTTTCCATAGCCTTGGTAAGTCACCAAGGCTAGTCTGCTCTCAAAGTGAACATGGCCAGGACAGAGCCCACTTCCTAGAGAAGGAACATTTACATGGATCACGTGACTCCTTTCCCCCATTACATCGTTTGCATGGAAACACGGGTATTTATTTTATGCTCAGGGTTATAATCTAATACTGCATTATCTAGTTTGTTGTTCTGGTTTCAGTGTTGGCTTTGAATCTTCACGCTGGCTCTGGCTCTTTGCCTTGCCTGCTTCCCGTTGCCTATTGAACGCTTTCTTGTTCCTTGCTTCCAGGCACTGCTCAGAATCACCCAGAACACCCCTTGCTCCACCCTAGAGTCAGCTAATTTCTCCAAGGAGCCCAGTTCATTAGGCTCTTTTGACTGTTAGCGACGGTGGCAAATCCGATTCTTTTGTGAGGGGATTTAAAAAATAGATTAACAGTCAAAAGTCATTTAGACTCCTATCTGCTGAAACAGATCAGTAATCAAGCACATTAAACAACCACTTTCATCAAAAATTTCTTACAGAAAGTTAGCTGCCAGCCAAATCTTTCCTCAAAAGGAAACCTGCCTAGCATTATCCTTCCACTTCAGTACCTGTGCTTAAAGGAACCTGACCAAAGAGAACAATGTCACTGACATTGAGGGAGCAAGTTCGCATTCTCATTTTGAATGCTAACTTGCCCCCTGCCCGAGGTCTTGAGATAGGTTGAAGCTCTGCTTAAGGGTTATAATAGAAACACCATGTTCCACCAGCAGTTACTATTTTTCTCAAAAACATGTGTGCTTCCTCACCACCCCAAACCTCCCATGAAAAGTCAGAACAGATGCCAAGACTTCATAGTTGAAGTTCATGATTCAAGTCCCTGGCAAACTTTCACAAATGTTCCCCTGGTGGACAAAGTTTTCTTCCATCTGAACACAACACGTCAGCCACTGCGCTCGCAATGCCTGGCCCAACAAAATGACTTTGCCAACAGTTGTGAGTGACAGAGTAACTGGTTCGTGCTCCGCGGCTGAGCCATCTCTTACTCTATTTAAAACTTCTGTGACCACCGTCGACTTTCGTCTTTGCCATCTGCTCTCCGTCTTTTCTCCAAATGTTCCCCGTCACACGGCAAGGGCCCCGCTTGTCTACTGTTTTGCTTCGTATGAAGTTTGGGACTCTGATCCTGAGATTCCTATGTGTTTCACAAAGGCATGGCACTACATGCTGTCCCTGTCTCTAGCAAGTGTTCCTGTATAATTAAGTTTTTGATTTCCACAAGTCTTATAGGACACCGTTTTTTGGCACATCCAGATCCACCTCGATGGATGGAGAAAAGTTGTGGCAGCAAGAAGTAGAAATGTTTATTCTGTTGTGGCAGAACTGCAAATCCCTCAGCAAAGGAGGCATATGCAGAAATACCACATGAAGCCAGGCATAGTGGCGCACGCCTTTAATCCCAGCACTCGGGAGGCAGAGGCAGGTGGATTTCTGAGTTCGAGGTCAGTCTGGTCTACAAAGTGAGTTCCAGGACAGCCAGGGCTACACAGAGAAACCCTGTCTTGAACTACCCCCCACCAAAAAAAAGAAATACCACATGAAACTTTAGTTTATACTGCTTTCCTATCTACAATGTTCCTTATTCATCCATAATTCTCCCTTGTCCATTCATAGTGCTCCCTAATCCATCCCCAGTGCTCCCCATCCATCCCTAGTGCTCCCATCTATCCCCAGTGCTCCCCATCCATCTACAATGCTCCCCCCCCCCCCAATGAGGCAAGCACTCCAGCTCTGTCCTCACCTGACCCAACAGGATTCAGACTGGCATCCCCACTCACTCTCCTCATACAACCTATAAAACCTTACTGAAAATATCAAAATGAAACATTGACTCAAAACCACTGCCTTTGTTTCTTAATGTTGTTCAGTTCATCTTGGACTGGTGCCTTCTGTCTTATTCGTCTGTCAAGTAGCAGAGAGCGGTGGTACAGCACTGAGGGGTGTGCTGGCTGGTGGTTCTGGAGGCTGGAAGCCCAGAGCGAGCTGTAGGTAGGCTTGGTTCTTCCCAGATGCTGGAGTCAGACTCTCCTGCTTCTTCCTGGTGGCCTGGGGCTTCTACCTTTGGCTTGTAGACGACTTTTCTCCTGTATCATTTTCTCTTTGCTCTGTCATGTCTGTCTCTGGGTTCAAATTTCTTTTTTTTCCAAAGATTTCAGTTATATTGTAGCAGCATCCACTTTAAGCATGTCATCCTAACTTGAAGATGTCTGTATTAAGACGCCATTTGGGTCAGAGTGGCCACCATAACACAGGATCCTGATGAGGAAAGAGTGGGGTGTTTATGCCCAGTTTTCTGGCGCGGCTGAGCTCTGCCGAGATACCTCCTTCTTGGCTCCTCATATGGTAAATAGAGAGAACTGGTGCCTCCCTTCCTTATGAAGGCATTGATCCCACCACAAGGGGCTAATCCTTCTAACATCTTTGGAACCTATTTCCTCTGGTATTAGCCCTTCTATCACTGGCAAATACCTAATAATGAGTACCTGAGAGACCTAGTAACAAGTACCCATGAGAGAATTTAAATGGAAATATACCTTGGCTTATGGTTTTAGAGGTGTCTGGCCATTGCTTTTGCACTGAGGGGTGTGTGTGTGTGTGTGTGTGTGTGTATGTGTGTGTGTATAAGTGTATGTGTATGTGAGAGTGTGTGTGAGTGTGTGAGTGTATGTGCGTGTGAGTGTGTGTATGTGTGTGTGAGTGTGTGTGTGTGTGAGAGTGTGTGTGTGAGTGTGTGAATGTGTGGATGTGTGTGTGAGTGTGTGAATGTGTGGATGTGTGTGTGAGTGTGTGAATGTATGTGTATTGTGTGTGTGTGTGTGAATGTGTGTATGCGTGTATATGTATGTGTGTTTGAGTGTGTGTGTATGTGTGTGTGTGTGCGTGTGTGTTCTATGACCGTGGGATCACAGGACAGCAAAGGAGCTCGTCTCATCACAGACAAGAATGGAGAGTAACAGAGATGCTGGGACAGAGAGAGCCCCTGCAAAACAACCCTGGACCCAATAACCTCTTAATAGCTCATTCAGCTTTGAATTGACCCATGGCCTAAGTTTATCGGTGTACTTAGTGCTGTCATGATCCAATCACTCTTGATAGTTTGCCACATGGAGACAAGTCTCCAACACATTTAGGGGAAACACATCCTAAGCATGCCACTCCACAAAGGCCACACACACTTCCTAATAGGATCACTTTGGGTTTGAAACTATGAATTTTGACAAGGAGAGACATGAGGCATTCAGTCTCTAACCCCCATGAGGTAAAGCAGTAGGGGTTGGTATTCCACTATTATAGATAATATATATAATGTATAAATACCATTATATATAAATATATAATATATTATATAATATATAATAGTGTATATATATATATATGTATATATATATATATATATATATATATATATATATATATATATATATATATAATAGTGGAATATCAACCCCTAACCCCTTCTACCATATATACATATACACATACACATATACACATATAGACATACACACACACACACACACACACACACACACACACACACACATATAGTTGAAGCACAATCCAACCTCAAGACTACAGCTAGCCACGTGTGATGGTTTGTATATCCTTGGACCAGGGAGTGGTACCATCTGAAGGTGTGGCCTTGTTGGAATAGGTGTGACCTGGTTGGAATGGGTGTGTCACTGTGGGTGTGGGTATAAGATCCTCATCCTAGCTGCCTGGAAGTCAGTCTTCCACTAGCAGCCTTTGGATGAAGACATAGAACTCTCAGCTCTGCCTGCACCATGCCTGCCTGGATGCTGCCATGCTCCCACCTTGATGATAATGGACTGAACCTCTGAACCTGTAAGCCAGCCCCAATTAAATGTTGTTTTTATAAGACTTGCCTTGGTCATGGTGTCTGTTCCCAGCAGTAAAACCCTGACTAAGACACCAGGTAACCAACTCTGTGTGCCATGGACACTTTTGCTCTCCAGATGCCTTCTCTGCAGTGTTGGGACAGGCTTGAGATAGTGTGGATGGGGTGCTGGGGTCAGAGGACAGTATCAGTGTTCCAGCATTGCCCAGGCCTTCTTTCCTTTGTGGTAGTTGACGGGTCCGCTCTCCGTCTCCACTGACAGTAGAGGTGCTGACAGTAATTCCTTTTGCATCTATAAATTACAACCTGCATCTATAAATTATAAACTGTTGGGAATCTGAAGAAGACAAGATGATTTTCATTCTTGACTGTGAAAAGGAGAGTCTCCACAGCACAAGAAACAAAGCAGGCGGTGTTAGCAGAGCTGTTCGCCCCCATGGTTGTGAGAGCAAAGGTGTGCTTTGTAAACCCAGTAGAGTAAAAGGGAAGTGGGAAAAACCCCTTTATCCCTGTACCTGTAACCTCAAATATCTGGAGTATCTTTGTGTAATTTTCTCACATATTTATAAGTGTCCTGTTACCCTTGTTAGGATTGCTTCAGATACTTTTCCTTTCTTATTTAAAATACCTTCCTTACACCTTTACCTGCTTCTGTGTGTGTGCGCGCGTGTGTGTGTGTGCGTGTGCATGTGTGTGCATGTGTATGTGTGTGCATGTGTGTGTGTGTGCATGTGTGTGTGGTATGCATGTGTGTTCGTGTGTGTGTGCCTGTGTGTGCGTATGTGTGTGGTGCATGTGTGTGTGGTGTGCATGTGTGATCGTGTGTGTGTGTGCATGTGTGTGTGGTATGCATGTGTGTTCGTGTGTGTGTGCCTGTGTGTGCGTATGTGTGTGGTGCGTGTGTGTGTGGTGTGCATGTGTGATCGTGTGTGTGTGTGCATGTGTGTGTGGTGTGCATGTGTGTTCGTGTGTGTGTGCATGTGTGTGCGTGCGTGTGTGTGGTGTGCATGTGTGTGCGTGTGTGCATGTGTGTGCGTGTACGTGTGCATGTGCGTGTGTGTGCGTGCGTGTGTGTGTGTAGACATTGCCTTGGCACACAAATGTCAAAGAACAAAGTGCAGGTGTCAGTCCTCTCCTTCCACCACCTGGGTCCCGCGAATCTAATTCAGGTCATCAGACCTGGCAGCAGGTGCCTTTAACCACTGAGCAGTCTCCTGGTCCAGCCTTCCCTTACTTTTCAATTTTCATTTTGAAATAATTTTAGACTCACATTCAAGTTGTAAAATGTGTATAAAACATTCCCATGCCTTCTTCCCACTGCGCCAGTGATGGCTCTTTCTGAAATTGTTAAAATATTCATAACATGGTAAATTTATTTTCTCTCATATATTACATCCCAACCTTAGTTTGCCTGTCCTACACTCCTCCCAGATGTCCCTCCCACCCCTCTTCTCTCCCCCAGATCCACTCCTCTTTTTCCCTTCAGAAAAGAGCAGACCTCCCAGGGATATCACACAAACTAAAAAAATGACAAGTTACAATAAGGCCGGTTACAAACCATCATATCAAGGCTGAACAAGGCAACCTGGTAAAAGAGAAGGGGTCCCAAGAGCAAGCAGAAGACTCAGAGGCACTCCTACCCCCACAAGTGTTCCAAGCTATACAACTGTAACATATATGGAAGGACCTAGCTCAAACTCACACAGGCTCCATGATTGTCGAGTCAGGCTCCCTGCTTAATTTATTCTTTGGGCCGTATTCTTACGGTGCTCTGGACCCCTCTGGTCCCTACAGTGCTTCCTCCTCTTCTCTGGGTTCCCATGGCCCTACTTAATGTTTGGCTGTGGGTCTCTGAATTTGCTCCCATTAAATATAGCAGCATATCACTAGGAATCATTTCATTGACCCCTTCCTTCCTTCCTTCCTTCCTTCCTTCCTTCCTTCCTTCCTTCCTTCCTTCCCTTCCTCCCTTCTTCCCTTCCTCCCTCCCCTCCCCCTCCCCTCCCCTCCCCTCCCCTCCCCTCCCCTCCCCTCCCCTCCCCTCCCCTCCCCTCCCCTCCCCTCCCCTCCCCTCCCCTCCCCTCCCCTCCCCTCCCCTCCCCTCCCTCTTTCTCTCCCTTTCTCTCTCTCTCTTTCTCTTTCTTTCTTTCTTTCTTTCTTTCTTTCTTTCTTTCTTTCTTTCTTTCTTTCTTTCTTCCTTCCTTCCTTCCTTCCTTCCTTTCTTTCTTTCTTTCTTTCTTTCTTTCTTTCTTTCTTTCTTTCTTTCTTTCTTCCTTCCTTCCTTCCTTCCTTCCTTCCTTCCTTCCTTTCTTTCTTTCTTTCTTTCTTTCTTTCTTTCTTTCTTTCTTTCTTTCTTTCTTTCTTTCTTTCTTCCTAATTGAGACAGGAACTCACATGACCCAGGCTGGCCTCAAACCCACAATATAGCCAATGATGAGCTTGTGTGTGTGTGTGTGTGTGTGTGTATGTGTGTGTATGTGTGTGTGTGTATGTATATGTGTGTGTGTGTCTGTCTGTTTGTCTGCGTGCCCATGCCTGTAGGAGCTAGAAGGACGTGTCAGATCCCCTGGAGTTGGAGTTACAGGCCATTATGAGCTTCCTGACATGTGTCCTGGGATCCTAGCTATGTTTCTCTGCAAGAGCAACAATCACTCTTACCCACTGAGCTGCCTCTTAAGCTCCAAATATGTGCATTTTATATATTCTATTTCCCTTTCTCTTTTCATGGCAAATGCATCTTTGTTGGCACCAGCTTTACTGACTTAACACAAACCATATACATAGCAAAAAAATGTTTGGCACCAGTCACTAGACTATGAATTGACTCTCATTTTTTTTCTGGCAACCTCTTGTTCCCTGAAGGTGCCACGGCTTCCCTGCAGGAGTGATCTATCAGGAGCAGAAAGGAGATCTGAAAGTGGCCTGGTGGCCCTCATGGCCCCTGACCTGTCCAACACGTTACTGGATTTCCTGTGCACTCAGTGACTCTCTGAGTCCAGTGACTGGAATGGCGTACCAACTTGGGGTCAGAGACTTCCTGGAATGTACTTGGCACCCACATCTCCTTTTCTGTTTATAGGAACAGGGTTTGAGACTTGAAAGTATCAAGAAGAGAGACCACCAGGAAGGCTCGGAAGAGGAAGCAGCAATTAGGGACGGAGGTTGGCGCTGGCAGCGGTTGATTGTACAGCTTCTCTCAGGGACTCAGCTTGGCCTAAACATCAGGGTACTGGGGGCGATTGGACCTCAGGACCTTACCAGCTGCCCTAATGGTCCCGACTGTCCAAGTCTCTGATTGGTTGCTCTGTGTTCTGACCCATCCCTCAAAGTTCATAATCACAGGTTCATAGCCTACAGGTAGTTTCCTGTGGCTGTGACATCAAAGCTTTCCACACTAAATGGTCTAGAATATCCCATGCTTATTCCCCCCTGAGCCAGAGGCTAGAAACAGCCTCTAGGTGTTCAAACAGTGTTGAACACTGTGTGAGGTCTTCAATCACCCTGCACCGGGTTGCTGAAGCATACTGGCTGGTGAGAGCCTCAGGGGTTACCCTCTGTGCCTAGCCCAGACCTCCTGGAGTGTATTTTCCATTATGCAGTTTTCCTTCTACCTTCTACCTGCAGCCTTCTTTAGGTGCCCATGATGGGTCGGCTGCGCCTGCGTACACGGGGAGTCAGATCAGGGTTATAGCCTTCCTATGGTGGCATAGGGTCTATTGTATCGACACCTTGGGCTTTGTAGGAGCTGTGAGAGAGGGAATGGGGGCCTCTAGGTAAGGTCACCTCTTGGTTCCAGTGCAGCCAGGACTATCCCACTTTCGGCATTTAAAGTCTGTAAGCGCTGGTCACAGACACCTCAGCCAGACTCCATTACTGAGAAGGTAGCCTTTCTGGGCACCCCTCCTGCCTCAGATATTTGGTTTAGTGCCACTGTGTTTGCAGAGGTGATGGGGGTGGGAAAGAAAGCCTGGTGTGGCTGTTACTAATGATCCTGCACTGCTGAGGAAGGGCTCTGGGGTCTTTCAGGCCCCATGGACATTGCAGACACTCCATCTCTCTCGCACACACGGACTGCTGACTGCAGTGCATTTGTAGCCAAGAGTGTGGGTGGCGGGGCATCTCAGACATTACTCCCCTTTTCAGTGTGCTGGTGTGTGTGTGTGTAGGGGGGGGGGGGTTCCTGGAGGGCTTCACATTGGCACCGTGCAGGAAGCTGTGATGAAAGGCAGCCATGAAGACATCATAATCCACAGCTGGGAACAGGCATATGGAGCTGGCATCCTGCCTGTCCCCATCCGCATGGTGCCAAATGGCTCCTGGATCTACACAAACAGCCTGTGTCTGGGGTCCTCCGTGGAGTCCATAAACCCTGGCGTTTATGTTTCAAAGGCTTGAGGCAGTATAAGCCTCCACAGACAGGTGGTTCCTCGGGAGTTTCTTTTTCACAGGGTCCTGCTGCTTGGTTTAGATGTTTTGATGAACGTTTCCCACAGGCATGGAACCGGTAGGCAATGAAAACCTACAAAACCTCCT
This sequence comes from Mus caroli, assembly GCF_978045245.1. Taxonomy (NCBI): domain Eukaryota; kingdom Metazoa; phylum Chordata; class Mammalia; order Rodentia; family Muridae; genus Mus; species Mus caroli. The sequence continues at coordinate 87,460,448 of NW_028227272.1, forward strand.
GAACTCACCCCATCTAGAAAGTGGTCAGACAATGACTAAATGTAATGTCAGATTCTTCCCCCCTTGACATTCAGAGCTGCTCCAAAGTGGCTATGGGGTCTGTCTGCGGCCTGGGGGAAGGGTGACCTATCACCCGGATAGCATTCTCGACCTGTTACAGAGTTGCTGATCTTGGAGGCAGAGCATGCGCAGACCAGAACAGTGTCTTCTGCAGTGCAGAAGATTCAAGTCTCAACAAACACGCGCTGCCTAACAGCACTGGAGAAGGCCAAGACAGGAAGGGAAAAGGAAATTTCTTCCAGCATGTGGGATGAAATCCATCCATCAGCAAGCAGAGGGTGAAGGGGTCGCACGAACGTTCCATCTGGCATTCCCATTCCCGTATAATGTAAAGCTATTGTAGCTTCACAAGTCAGAGGGGCCCAGCTTTGTGGCTGCACCTCCAAATCACTGCCCACCCCCACCCCCAGCCCACCAGAAGGGAGGAAGAGTCGCCAACGATGAAAATACCTGGATACCTGGATGCGAACTTGGACGTTCATCGTTGGTCTTGTTCAGTTGCTGGCGGACACATTAACAGCAGGGCTGCATGGGGACAGCGGGGAGGTGGAGGAAACCTGGACTTGGGACAAGGGTTCAGAGTGAGTGTCTGAGGATGGCATGGGAGGCCTGGGTGACATGGGAACTGGGTAACCTCTGAGGAAACTCAGTGCTGTAAGAAAAGCATGTGACCTGCATGTATAGAAATGTCATGGGGAGGCCCGCCACGCTGTACAGTGACCACGTCGATTTAAATTTTAGCGAAAGGCAGACCACGTACCAAAAAGAGAAACTAGAGGGTACCTAATTTAGGATTTCTAAAGGAAATCTGGTAACAACAACAAACAACAATTCTGTCAGTGAGTTTTCAGGTCTAAGACCAGGGCCTCTGGCCCCTGAACTTTGTGCTTAGTGTCATGGTCAGTCTATGGGTTACCTCCAGACTTCCCATCTTCCCTAGCGCAAGAGGAACAATGGAGGAAAAATGCTGGGTGGGCAAGATAGCTTAGTGAGCAAAGGCACTTGCTACCAAAGTCTGAAGACCTGAGTTTCATTGCTGGGACCCACGTGGTGGAAGGAAAGAACCAACTTCCATGAATTGTTATCTAATCTCCACATAGGCATCTACACACATACATACATTCAAAACAAATGTGATTGGGGGGGGGGGTGAAGGAGGGAGGGAGGAGGTGCACGCATGCGCCGTACGCGAAGTGAGAGAGTGGAGACCAGTATGATTTGACAAGACAGCAAACTTGTCCGAATTCGGGATCTGAAACCAGGTGGCCTGGGCTTCGCTGGGCTCAGGTGTTTTTACTGTAACAACAGAAATGAATTAGATAAACAAAGCCAAGCTCTCAAGAAACATATCAAGTTTAGCCACTCGGAGCTGCTGTCTTTGTAGGCCGAGTTTATATGGTTCAACTCAAACCCTCCAAGTGCACTGCCAGCTACAGCGGTGATCCTCAGGTTCAGCTACAGGAGATGCTCTGCTTTGAAAACAAACAGAATTAAAACAGGGGCTAGGCGGTCCCCCGGCTCATTGAATTGAAATCTCCAAAGCTGGAGCCCAAACAAGAGTCTCCAGAACTCCTGAGACCTTTCGACAGGCCAGGAAAGCTGAAACGTTTCCAAGCTAGAGTGTGGGGTTTCCGCTAACCCATCCGAAGTTGCTCCTCACAGACAGCTGTTATTTAACAGATGCTTGCTTGCTGGGGGTGTGGTTCGGTGAGACCTTGGGTGGGAATCCCAGCCTGAATGCTCTGGAACTCTGCTCCCTCTCCACCCACGCCCGCAACTCTCCACCCACGCCCACTCTTCCCCACCCACTCCCATGCTCTGCACTTGGACCCATTCCACGCGGACCTTGCAGTTGGGTTGGGTTGCTAAGCTTCCTCATTGGCCACTTTTCTCACGGGTCAAGAGCGGCTTACCGAAGGGTTTGTTTTGGCTCACAGTTTAAGGGTACAGTAGTCCCTTAAAGGGTAAACGATCTGGAGGTAGAAATATGATGTTGCCTCCACCCCCTCCACTGTTGGAAGCCGGGGGGTGGGGGGGGGGTAGGGTAGAGAGAGAGAGAGAGAGAGAGAGAGAGAGAGGAGGGGGGGAGGGGGGGAGGGGAGAGAGAGGGGAGAGGGGGGAGAGGGGAGAGGAGGGAGAGGGGAGAGGGGGGAGAGGGGAGGGGGGGAGAGGGGGAGGGGGGAGAGGAGAGAGGAGGGAGAGGGGGGAGAGGGGAGAGGAGGTAGCGGGGAGGAGAGGGGAGAGCTAACGCTCAGCTTCCTGTCTTCCCTTTCCTGCATCCAGGACCACAGCCCACAAGACTCTGCATTCTATTAGGGTGAGTCTTTCCCCCCTCAATACCAGCTTCCTCGTAAACACTCATAGAGGCTGGTCTCCTAGTGTAGACCCTGTCACGTTGACAACCCATATTAACCGGCACACCTTTCCGGCTGTTCTTTGCCATAGTTTTTCCTCAAGGCAGCTCACCGCCAGGTTCTTCTTACAACTCATTGGAAAGCCACCCTTTTTCTGTGGCCCCACTTAGAAGCAATAGCCACTGTCTTTAGCGGTGCACTTTCGAGGACTGGGCCAGGGAACTCCTGTTTCTGAGCCACATGTGAATGTTTGCTTAAATATGGGGTCCTGGGTCCCACCCCACCCCTTAATCCAGATTCTGTGCAAGGTAGATTCTCGGGAGTCACCACTGTAACAAGATTCCCCCTTTCACAAAAGTGACTAGGGGTCTCAGAGCTCAAGAATGGGTTGAGAAGCTCCACCCGATTGCCTGGTCACAGGGCCAGTGACTTCCTGGTGACCATTTTTTAAAAGTCATGTGGTTACTCTCTGCACTGACAGGACACATGGGAGAATCTGCCCTCACCTCCAGCTCTCTGGTCTGCCTGATTAACATCATAGTGAGATGTGAGGCCCAGGGAGAGAGACTGCAGGGTGCTCACCCCTCTTTCCCCGGGGCTGCGCTCTGCTGGAACTTCTGCAGACTGTCTTTTGCTCCTAAGGCAAAGTTTAGCTCATAAACGAGGCACAGCGAGAGAACAGAACGGGGCTGTTAAGAACAGCATCTGTCTTGGAAAAGGCAAGACAAATTTCAGAATTTTCCTACTGTGGTTGATTCGGTGGAGTAGCTGAGATATGGGGGGAGGGGGGCTGGACTGTATTGTCTATTCATTCTCTGTCTTCTCTCATTCCTGCCTCGCCTCCACGCCTCTCTCAGTTTCCCCTCCTCTCCCTCTTCCTTCATTTTCCCCTTACTCCTTTCTCTTCTCTCCCCTCTCCTCTCCATCTGTACTCTCCCCTCCTTCCCCTTCCCCCCCCCTTCCCTCCTCCTGGCTCCCTAAAGTCTCTCAACAATGGAGATATGTAAATGAGCGGCACAGTCAAACAGCCTTGCCTTTGTGCAGAGTCCCCTCCAGTGAGGGGAGAAAGACAATATATTTCTGGGGAAGGGATGGCATTAAGGCGCAGACCTGATAGGCAGATCCCTCCCTAAGAATGAAGCAGATGCCTTTGTGAACACTGTCGTCCTTTGTTTAAAATCTTTCCTCCTTACAGCTGGGGAGCTGGTACAGAGGCTACTTGCTACCCCTGTGAGAATCTGGTGCTACAACTCAGCCATTGTGGGGGCCAGGGTAGGTGCTGGGGCAGCTTCAAAAATGAGTGTGACCTGTTAAGTTTCTTTTCTTTTCTTTTTTCTTTTCTTTTCTTTTCTTTTCTTTTCTTTTCTTTTCTTTTCTTTTCTTTTCTTTTCTTTCTTTCTTTCTTTCTTTTCATATATATATATATATATATATGATATAGATATGATATGGATATGGGTATGGACATGGACAGATATAGATATAGATATAGATATAGATATAGATATAGATATAGATATAGATATAGATATAGATATAGCTTTGGCTGTCCTGGAACTAGCTCTGTAGACCAGGCTGGCCTCGAACTCATGGAGAGTCACCTTCCTCTGCCTCCTGAGTGCTGTGATTAAAGGTGTGCAACCCTACTGCTAGGCTAGCCTATTAAGGTGTTGTTGCTGTTTTGTTTTGTTTTGTTTTGTTTTGTTTTGTTTTTGAGGTCAAAGCTGAGCTAGTGAGAGGAAGCCTGTGGCCAGTTCAGTGTCAGGAGGTGGATTTCTAAAGAGCAGAGGGCAGACATTCAGCATTTATTCATGGTAATGGGTCACAGCAGACTCCAAGGGCCCAGACTTCCTCCTCTCTACACCCTGGCTGGGTTCAGGCAGGAAGCAAGCAACATCACACTGGGTTGGTCTTTCATGGACCAATAAGAGGATTTCCTATATAGTGTGGCCAAAGCTGGGGGTTATGCAGAGACAGGAGCTCTTAAGGCCAGCTGTAGAGGACGGGTAGCCCATGTTGAAGAGCACAGTGCATGTCAAGTTCCCTCTAAGGGGACTATGACAGCTGTCTGACAGACACAGTCAACCCAAGCTACCCATCAGAACAAGAAGTGGGAAAATAAATATCCGGAAAAGCAAGCATGGCCTCTCCCCTGCTAACCACATCAGTGCTTTGCATGGAGGTCAGAGTAGAGGGAGGCTGGGTTCTCCCCCCCCCCCACCCCCGCACAGCTGGCCTCCCGGGGTACAGAGGACTCGGACCAGATGGAAAGCGTTCCGCTTGTCCACATATCCTGGAGTATTTATTTATTTATTCCAGAAGACCACAGGTCTGGTGGGAGGGGTCTGAGAGCCCAAGTTTTCAGGTGCTGCCCAGGTTTTTTTGTGTGCAACCAAGCCTTCTGTAGCTCAGGAGGATGGCTGGCATCCTTTCTGGGGGATGTTCCATCCAGAGTGTCCTCAAGATGCATGGGCTCTTCTGAGCTGTTCATACAGGCAGCCCCTCCCCCACCCCCGCTTCCCCCTCCCCCTCCCCGCCCCCAGGTTATACCATGTGCTGCATATCTTTGGTTCACAGTGAATGGATAACAGCCACACAGGTCTCGATCCCCAACCCTCGGGAGCTGATAGATCTGGGACACAGACAGAACTTTAGTGGCAGGAACAGGTGGCCACTGAGCCCCACTGAGGAAATAACGGAATTCTTCTGAATTCGTAGAAGTGAGACCAACTCAGGGCCATGTGTAGCCAGCGGGCTCCTCAAAGATGCAAAAGACCTTTCCACCTCCCAAGGCAGTGCGCTGCAGATCTGATAAACAGACACTCCGCAGATTAGAAAGTTAAGGAACCGACATTCCCAGGAGTAAGGCCAGGCAGGGAGCAGAGTCTAGAATTTCACTTTCAGTCCCCTGAGAAGGAAGCCCGACCTCGTTAAAGCTGCAGTTGGCTGCTTTATTAGGTGACTGACTTGTCTCTTGGGACCGGGGAGGAGGGGTGGAGGAGGGCTTTTAGCCTGAAAGCCACAAAGTCTGGATGAAGAAGACCTAAATGTTACTGGGCCCCAGCAGTGGTTCCTGGAATAGTGAACTAAAATATAAACTCACCGTAGCAGGGCCCACGAGCCCCTCAGGGGTGTGGGCAGTTCTTCCCAGGGGACATTGGGCAATATCTACAGACATTTTGGGGTGTTGTGAATGACTGACTGGCCAGGGAGAGTGACCTTGGGTTGTTCTCCATCATTCGGAGACTCCCCCTCCATACAAGGGACAAGCTTCAGACACATGAAACTGTGGGACACACTTAACCAGTATCCACCCAGACCATGCTGCAAGTGTGACTATAAAGAATACATGGCCTCAGAAGGCATTTTCCCCAGTGCTGTACCGCCGCTGCCTGTAGCCTGCAGCCCCAGAGTGGGTGCGAGTGATAAGAACAACTCATGCCCGCAGTCTGAACCAACGATGGGGCAACGCTATGGACCAAACCCTCGGCCCTAGATATCTATGAAAACCAAGCCATAGAGAGTGCGTGTGTGCGTGCGGATGATAAAACCCATGAAGTAATATGTGGAACGCCTTAGTTTTAATTGGCTGAATTAAGCTTAAAAACTATGGTCTGGTATGGCAAAATCGCCCAACCCACGCGATCTCCATGCCCACGGACACCCACGGAAATAACAAGCCAGCACCACTGCAGCTCAGCTCCAGAAGTTCGGAAAGCAGGAAACATCGAGTCTCAGACCACAAGAGCCAGGCCACGGCAGCTAAGCCGGAAACGTTATAGAGGAGCGCGCGCGTACATGCGTGTGCGTGTGTGTGAACGAGTGTGGGCCCGTTTTGCCATTTATTTGTTTATTGCTGTTTATGAATAAATAAACTGTTAGAACCTCTCCTCCGAGTTCGAGGATTTGCTCTCTGCTTCGTTTCACAACAGTTCGCGACAGTGACCATCGGTCATATCCTGGAATCTGGTGGGTCCTGCCTAAGGATGTTGCCCAACATTCTAGAAAGTACAGACAGGCACACAAGAAGCAGGAGGCAAGAAATATGGCTGAGATGTCATCTTCTCTTTTGGTTACTTGCAATCTACAAAGGGAAATATCCTTGTGGCCACACAGAAGAGGGAGTCATGGTGCCTCTTGGAGGCTCTTACTTTTGACCTGAGAGGAAAACATATCCTTAGAAAGCTCCTTGCTGATTCGTTCTCTGTCTCCGCACGACCCATACATTTCTAGAACAAAGAGGCAATGGCTGACTGTGACTCGTCTTAGGGGTTTTTTTCATGCCCACTCACACACCTGTGACATCACCTGTTAACACTGTTCTTCACAGAAGGAAATGGACTGCTAATGATTCAGCCAACAGTGTCTGTCACACAGTATCTCAGGATGGGTCTTCCTGACTCTCTTTCATCTGTTCATTGCAGCCTGCGAAGTCCTGTTCTCTGTGGCAGCAACCTCTCTTCTTTTTTCTTCACTTTTTATGAATCAGCTGGGCTTGGGTTGACTTTAGTGATGCCGTTGTAGAGTTTAGTGTATTGTGTTGGGAACAGAATGATCAAGGGTTCACTTGGTTCCTCAGGCTGTGAACAAGCCATCCTGACTGTGAAAGGTCCATTCATCCTCTGACCAAAAGACTTTACCAAAGTCTATCAGCCACATCCACTTTACGGGAAAAGACACACACACACACACACACACACACACACGCACGCTCACACACACAGAGACAAAGAGAGACACAAAGAGACACACAGAGAGACAGAGAGACAAAGACAGAGAAAGAAATAAAGAGACATACACACACACACACACACGCACACACAGACGACAGACGGAAACACAGAGAAAGACACACAGAGACATAGACACACACAGACACACAGAGACACATGCACACACAGATGACAGACAAACACAGAGACAAACAGAGACATAGATATAGACACACACAGACAGACACACAGAGACAAACAGAGACATAGATATAGACACACACAGACAGACACACACATACAGACACACAGAGACACACACAGAAAGAGAAACATAAAGACACATGCACACACAGAGAGACAGAGACATAGATACAGAGACATGCAAGTACACACACACACACACACACACAATTTTATATTAGTTCATTTATATGTTGCTCTAACAAAATGCCCAAAGCTAGGAACTTTATTTAAAAAGGTTTTTTTTTTTTTTTTTGCTCATGCTTTGGAGTTTGGGAACACAGACACTAGACTCTGATCAGCTCTGCTGAGGACCTCCTGGCTCCAGGGTCACAGGGGAGATGGCATTACAGTAGAAACCCACGTAAGAAGAAGCAGGCACATGGGAAGGCAAAAAGCTGGAGAGATCCAGGGTCCAGGCTTGCTGTCTTTTTGTAATGTACTCTCAAGGGAACAGACTAGGGTTCACTGAGATCTGCATTAACCCCCTCTGTGGTTGGCACCCCCAGTGATCTAACTATCTTGGGCTGGGCTCTGTCACTTGGAGATTCCACATCGTACACATGAAACTTTGTGGAACAAAACATACACCCCAGACCAGGCTGAAAATGTGTGTGACAAACAACAATGGCACTCACATTAGGAGAAGCATCCAGTGACAGCCATGGTCATCTGGTCAATGTTCCATTGCTCACCTCATAGCTGCTACAGTGCATCCATGTGCAATAACAGCCACTGCTCAGTGTACGGTTACCATCAGCCTCACCACAGTCCTGGGAGGAAGAGTTGTGAATTCTGATGATCCCATGAGGCAAGAGAGGGGTGTGTATGCGGGAAGGGCGGGGGGTGATTCTTGGAGGCACTTGGTCAGTATGGACGGAGCCAGGATGCCCACAGGCTGCCTCGTAGGCTTCACTTCCAAGTGTGGAATGGCTTCTGAAGAAATTAAAAAGACCCTCTGTTAGGGTTCAGGAAGGCCATGGGCACAGAAGAAGATGGAGGGGCTACATCGGTGACCGGAAGACCAGTGTTCCCACTCATCTTCTCCTGTGTCCACATGATACGCAGGAACTGCTGGGCCACTTTGGGACCATCCTTTCCTACTCCCATTGCATGCGGGGTCTTCTCTTTTCTTCCCTCCCCACAGAGAGCTGACCCTGAGTTCCCAGCCTCAGTGCTAGAGAGTCTGTCAGCCTAGGTCCTCCTTCACAGGCGGTTCCCTCTAGCCTGCTCTTCTGTGAGTGTTTTGACTTCCTTCAAAGGCAGAACATCAGAGGTCCGCCTGGACTCTCTATAGGCTTGTAGTTTAAAAAGGCATCCTTTTGTTGTTTGTGTCTTAAATGAGAGGTCACTATGGCTTATTGCTCTCCTTTTCTGGATGAGTCGCTGCAGCTGAGCATCGTGGACTACACCTGTGCCTGGTTGTGTAGGGTGAGGGGGCATCCTATCACAGGCATCATTGTGGGCCTTGAGGGAGAGAGAGCCATAGCCTTTGCTCGTGGAGGCTGAAGCAGGAGGGGCTATAAGTCTTACAGGTTTTCAGGCAGCTGGGCAAGCTCCATGCTACATGATCTAGCCTGGCCTAGCCTTTATGATAGGAACTGCAAGGTAGGGAGGCACTAGATACAAGTGAAATTGTGATTCAAGATCATCCATGGTCTGGGGATCTAGGGAGCAGGGTTTGGCCTCATTCATTCACAGCTGCTAGTGGAAGGGAAGAAACTGTTCCCCATAAGAGCTGTAGGTCCCAGCACATTTGATTTCTCTCTCTCCTCCCTCCCCTCCCTCCCTTTCTCCTCCCCTCCCTCCCTCCCTCCCTCCCTCCCTCCCTCTCTCCTCCCCTCCCTCCCTCCCTCCCTCTCTCTTTTCTCCTCCCCCTCCCCTCCCTCCCTCCCTCCCTCCCTCCCTCCCTCCCTCCCTCCCTCTCTCCTCCCCTCTTTTCCACTCTCCTCCCCTCCCTCCCAGTGCCACCTCTGTTCTCTATAACTTACCCTGTCTGTGGTAGCCCGTGATATCGACAGAAAGATACAATGCAATCAGGAAGAGAGGGCAGGGAAATATTTAACCTAGGATTCTCTACACAATAAAATAATTCTTCAAAGGTGAAGGTAAAAGCAAGACTTTCTCAGATAAACAAAACTTGAAGGAATTTGTCACCAGGAGACCTGCCTTGTAAAACTGTTAAAAGAATGTCTTCTCTGTAAAGGGAAATGATGGCTCCTGGGAGGGCGACCTTAACTGGATGCGACGTGCAGTTTGCAAAGTCCGGAATGGCTGGAGCAAGAAGCTGGAAGGAAGCAGACAAGTCAAAACAGGGAGGGAAACCTAAAGCTTGAACAGTTGAGCACGCACCACACCAGCTGGAACAGGCTTTCGCCATTCGTGTAAGGGCCATGTATTTGTCCGAGGTAAGGATTGGAGGTGGAGAAAAAGCATTGAAAGCTTTTGAAAGCATTGAAAGAAAAAGCATGAAAAGAAAAAGGTGTTCTGATCTTAAGAACCACACTGAGGGCGTCATCTTAAACATTGTGCCTTTCCAAAAGCCTGAAGGAAGCTAGAGCTGAACCGAAAGCAAGGTGAAGAAAACCAAACAAGTAAGGAGAACGCAGAAGCACAAAGTCTCCAGACCACACACAGTTTGCAGCAGAAACCTTCCGGCTGCAGCTTGAGGGCCAGAGCTTCACAGGAGGCTGGTCCTTCCCCAATCACAGCAGGAACCTGGATTACACCTTCAGAGAACTCAGAGCCACCATGAGGGGCCCAAGCGGATAGATGTCTCCCTAAGAGAGTGGGATCCAGTGTCCTTCCAAGAGAACTAAGTGAGACTTGGTGACTCTGGACAGATCTACATCCTTAGGTTTCCAGGCCTCTCTTCCCCTCCCTGCCTGGCTGATATCTTTCGGCAATTGCAACTTCTTAGTTTGGGGAAAAGCAGAAAACCAACGTTTCCAACAATGCTTATTGTCTGACTGTATTCTTTAAAAATCTTCATTCTTAGGTCAGGAAAACGTTTTATAGAACCATTACCTTATTAATCCCATTTAGGTGACAATGGACAGGGAGTTGGTTTCTGAGTATGGTCTGCGGTGCTGGCAGAGAAAAGCTTTACTGTATGAAGAGCCCCTTGGCCCAGACTTTGTCTTAATCTGTTTTTTCCATTGCTATAACAGGACACACACCCTGGAGTCCTTCATCAAGAGGAGAGGGCTTTTCTTGGCTCATGGTTCCGGGGTCAGCAGGTCCAGAATCTGGCAGCTGTGGCTGGTAAGGGTCTTGAGCTGCATCAACTCACAAAGTAGAGACGTGGGCTTATCTGCAAGAGGTAAACCCAGAGAAGGACATTGCTTTGTCACAGTGCATCCCATGGAATCTGTCTAGCCCCAGGAGACTTCACCCAGGCTTCACAAACCCACCTTAAAACTGGAATCTTTTCTGAAAGGCCCCGCCTCCCAACCCTATCACAATGGCAAACAATGTCAGAAAGACCAAATCCTTTTCAAACAATAGTTGAACGGTCTCTTGTATGTTGCTCTGCGGTAGAAATCTTTCATACAAATCATGTTATACATGCATATCTGTGCATACATGGTCTGCTTGGACTCTCCATTCTGTCTCACTGGTCTGTCTGTTGTGTCTCAGCTGCTGTGGCTCTCCAAGTCTATGTGGCCTGCAGAGTGAGCCTCTGCCTTCAGAGCTCTTTTTGTGTCTCAGCTATACTTTAGAACTGCAATGCACACTTGAGAGACAGCCTACATGTTTTCTCAAGTCCCAGACTAGCTCTTTCCTGTAATTACATTTAATCCATGCTATAACTGCACTGCTCTATGAGGGGACTCTTGGCACCTTTACACACTACAACAGTGCTTCCCAACCTTCCTAATGCTATGACACGTAAATACAGTTCCTCATGCTGTGGTGACCCCCCAATCATAAAATTATTTTCTTTGCTGCTACATAATATTGTTCCTGTTATGAACCATAATGTAAATATCTGAAATGTGACCTCTTTGAAAAAGACTAATTCGACCCCGAAGTGGTCATGACCCATAGGTTGAGAAACACTGCCCTAGCTGTTTCCACTCTATAAACCAATGCATATTTCATTTTGTAATAATATTTTCTATTTTCCACATAGAGGTCTTATGTATCTTTTAAAAAAAAAATTGTTCCCAAGACAGGGTTCCCAGTTCTATGGAGGCTTCTCTGATGTTTTCTGAGTTGGTCCTATGCTGAAGAATGAAGTTTAAACTCTTGTTAAACTCTAGTACAGTACCTTTGATTGTTGCTTTTAAAATATGTTGAACTTGGCCAGAAGCTACCAAACTAAAAGCTGGCATGGTCCCATCCCTCTGCAGGTCCAGGGAAAGAACTTCTTAGACTCTTCCAGGTTCCAGGCTTGTGACATCACATCTACAGCCTCTGCACACTTGCACAGTGTTTTCCATGCGTCTTTGACTCAAGCACCACCTCTTCCCCCCATAGAGGTGCTTGCCATTGGATTCCGGGCCCCTCCAACCCTGGTTGATCTTATTTCAAGATCCCCAACTTGCTTACATCTATAAAGTCCTTATTTCCAAGTAAGACCACATTCCCAGGTATTGGGGATTAGGAATTGGTCATTCATTTTGTGAATGCCTACAATATCATTCAAACACATACATATATATTCCACTATTCATTTCTATAATTGATTATTCCCAAAAGACCCAGGTAATAAGGCTGTCATCAGGATGATGTTGTGAAGAAGTGAACCCCAAAGAAGTGAAGCATTGTGGGAGTTCTTGGCCACCCAGGCCATGCCTTTAAAGAGGGTTGTGTGACTGCAATATTTTATCTACTTCTCCTTTTTAAAAGATTTAGTTATTTAAGACGGTGTTATTTTGTTGTTGTTATGATAAAACACCACAACGAAGACATTGTATAAAAGGAAGGGTTTATTTGGGTTAAGTGTCCATCATGGCGAGGAGCAGTAGGCATGATTGGCAGGGATGGAGAGATGAGCACTCACAACTTGAACCCCAAGCATGAAGCAGAGAGTGTGGACTGAAAGAGGCTCCAGGATTCAAGCTCTCAAATCTGAGCCCCAGGAATACGTTCTCCCTGTAAGGCCACACTTCCTAAACCTTCCTAATCAGTGCCTCCAATTAGGTTCCAATTAGGAGTCTGGGAGTGTGGGTCCAGTTTTCATCCAAACTACAATCTCCATGGCATGTATGAGTGTTCATGTCGGTTAGTGTGTGGGCATGCATGTGTGTGTGTGCGCGCGCACGCACACAATGCACTCATCTGCATTTGAATTCTAAGGTAAAAAGAGAGTCCTCTGTTATATCCCACCCTTTTCCTTTAAGAAAGGATTGCTCTCCAAACCTGGGGTTTATGTCTGCAGCTGAGCTGGAAGCTAGCAAGTCTCAGAGATCCTGCTATTTCTGCCTTCTCGGGGTTATAGGCATGCATGGTCACTGGGCTTATTATAAGGGTGGGTGTTGATCTTTTTGACTGTGGAGCATCTGCTCTTAACCACGGAGCTGTCAATCTGGCCCTTTGATCTCCTTTTGCTTCCTGGATGTAATGGTTGATGCCAATTTAACAGGATCTAGATTCTAGGAGATAAGCCGCTCCGCCAATCTGTGAGGGATTATCTTGATTCATTAGGTGATATGTGTAGCAGAATTTTCCCTGTCCAATCACTTTAAATATTAATACAATAAGAAGCCTGTGATTGGACAGGGAAAAGGGAGTCAGAGTGAAGAGTTTCAGAGATGGTGACAGAGGAGAAGGAAGGGGGAGAAGGAAGGAAGATGGAGGAAGGAGAAAGATGATCCAGACTCCGAGTGGCTTTAAATAGCCACAGGTAGCAGTGAGTATGATATAAGAGATGGATAATTCCAGGACAATTTGTCTTATCATGATGGACAATTTATCAATTTATCATTATCAATTGGCTCTGAAATGACTGTTTGGGCATCTTGAGAACTGAGAATTCATTGATATATCAATCTGACTGATTAATTATAAGTTTCTAGAGTCTAGAGTTTTGATTTACTAAGTGAAGGGGAATTGCGACTGCCGACCACGGGGGCGGCGGGGGTGGGGGGCTGAGAAGGAAGAGGCGGCTCTGAGGCAGGCTGACTGGGGCTACCCAAGAGGTGGTGAGACCACCGGGCAGAGAATAGCAGGGTATAGTGCAGGATGGTGCCATTTTAAAAATATTTCCCACATCAGAGGTGGGAATAGCTACTTTAACTGTGGGCTGCACCATTCCACGGGCTGGGGTCCTGGAGCGAACAAACAGGAGACAATAGTGGTGCATAAGAGATCTTCCAGAAGACTCAGGTTCCCAACCCAGAACCCACATTTCAGCTCATAATCTCCTGGAACTCCAGTTCTGGGAACCCAGTGCTCTCTTCTGGCCTCTGCGAGCATGTGCAATGTCATGGTGATTGTACACACACTCAGGGTTGTCTTAGGGTTTCCACTCCAGTGAAGAGAAAACATGACAAAGGCAACCCTTATAAGGACAACATTTAATTGAGTCTGGTTTACAGGTTCAGAGGTTCAATCCATTATCATCATGGTGGAAAGCATGGCAGCATCCAGGCAGGCATGGTGCAGGAGAAGGGGCTGAGAGCTCTGCATCTTGTTCCGAAGGGAATCAGAAGATTGGCTTCCAGGCAACTAGGAGGAGGCACTCAACGCCCACTCCAACAGTGATACAGTAACTCCAACAAGGCCACACCCACTCCAACAAGGCCACACCCACTCCAACAAGGCCACACCTCCTAATAGTGCCACTCCCTGGGCCAATCATATTCATATCACCACAGGTATGCACGCATATACACAAAGTAGTTTGAAAGTGAGAAAACCAAGTGGTCCCAGCATTTTCTGTTCTCTGCTTCATGGCTATAGATACAATGTTACCAGCTGCCTCCTCAAGCTCCTGCCTCATGCCCTCTGTACCACGATGGACCGCCTCCTCCAACTGTGAACCAAAATAAATCCTTCCTCCCTTAAGTTACCTTTTTGGGGTCTTTTTATTACAGTGACAGAAAAGTAGCTTCACAACAGGCTCCCACCATGATGTGCTGCCACAGCCCGCAAAACAACGGGTCCAAGCAGTCCTGTACTGGGAACTCGAGAACTATGAGCCAAAGCAGAGCTTTGCTTCTTTTAAGTGGGTTATCTCAAGCATTTTGTTAGGGTAAGGGAAAGTGCAGGCTCACCCAATAAGGTCCCTAGTCTCACCTTTCTCTTGTTCACTTAGCAACATGTTTGAAACATTGTTTCCTCTCAGTCCTTTAAGAGTCCCTGCATTCTCAGTGGGTGTGAAATAGTGCCGAGTTGGGAAATACCACCCTTAGGGGCCGTATCTGTTGCTAAGCATTTGATGGCCTGAGGAGTCCTTCTGAGTCAAGTGGCCCTTCTGAGGAGCTGCTTCTGTGCTGGCTTCTGGTTTCTCCTCTGTAAAGTTAGGAGGTGGTCGCAGCCTGACTTCAGGACCTGCTGTTCTGCCGGCCACTTCCTGTCTGCTCTCTGAGCTCTTTGGCCAGGGTGTCCCTGATTTGCTTTGCTCCTTGACGGGGTCATAGTGTGACAGTGAGATTCATGGGAGAGGAAGAGGGAAAGTCTATAAGAGAGAAAAGATCCAGATTCATTTGAAGGAAGCCAGGGAAGAGGGTAGAGTAGGTTCCGGAATGAAGTCCAGATGGTTGGATGCTTATTAACCATGCTCTAGTGATAGTCAAGGCTGCTGGGCGAGCGAGATTGCCAGATGCCCTGGGGCTGCAGCACGGAGTCCCGAGCAAGTGAGGCTCGGCCATCCGAGCTTTCAGCCTTCGTGGGGCTTGCCTTTGGTTTCACAGTCCTCTCAGTGACCTCCTTGCTGCAAATAAAACCCAGATGTTTTTTCAGCTCAGTCCAGTGAGTACTTTTCTAAAACTCCCTCCAAGCCTCTCAAACCTCAGGTGGCTGCAACAATCCTGTGGCTGCCAGCAGGGTGAACGAGCTTAAACCCCTGCTGCAAAAATCAAGTGTCACAATATTATTGTCCGGCATGAGTTAATTACGGTAATTTCCCTCTCCCTGAGGCAGCTGGATAATCCTCTGGCATTTTGGTATCCGGGTTGTTGGGGACCTGGACTTCGGTGCTCTGTCCTTGATTCTGCGGCCTCTGCGGAAGGCCTGTCTTTATTCCTTTGGGTCCCTTGGCATGGGCTTGTTACGCACTGTAAAGCAGTCAGTCCCCAGCACTGTGCAGCTAACATTCTAGAGCTTTAACGGGCATTCTCGGTAGGGTTTTTGTTGGTATGATGGAACGCCATGACCAAAAAAGCAAGTTAGGGTGTAAAGGTTTATTTCTCTCACACTTTCACATTACAGTCCTTCCCTGAAGAAAGTCAGGACAGGAACTCAAGCTGAGCTGAAACCTGGAGGCAGGAGCTGATGCAGAGGCCACGGAGAGGTGCCCCCTGCTGGCTTGCTCCTCCTGGCTTGCTCAGCCTGCTTTCTTATAGAACCCAGGACCACCAGCCCAGAGCTGACTCCATCCACAATGGGCGGGGCCTCCCCATGGATCACGCATTAAGAAAATGCCCTGCAGGCTTGACTACAGCTGACTACAGCTCCATCTTATTTTCTTCATTGAGGTTCCCCCACCTCAGATGACTTTAGCTTGTGTCAAGTTGACACAAAACCGTCTAGCAAAATAGAAGATCAGTGTACACAGGATGGGGCAACACGGATGAAAACTGTCTTCCCCTGCTTCCCCTTCCTCCCCAGAAATATCACTTTGATTCGTAAAGTTTTTTGACAGCAGAGCAAATACCAGGTCTAGGTAAAGTGTCAAAGGAATAGCAGAGGTTTGGAGTCAGGAGAAGCCAGCCCTAGCTTCTCCATCTTGAGCTGTACCTTCAAAGACACTGACTTTCTCGATCTCAGTTCCATTGCTGGGGCTGTGGGTGGCATCAGGAGTGGCCGGAGTTCCCTGGGGGGCTTATGTACAAAATGGATACAGGCATGAAAACAGTTGCAAAGGAGTTTTAGGTGTTTGGACAGAGACGTGAGGGAGTTGTTGTGAGGGGGGTGGGGGTGGGGGTGGGGCGGGGGTGATGGGGTGGGGCGGAGACTCAATTCTCCAAGCATCTCAGAGATAGAGTGGGATGCGCCAAGTGCTGAGAAGTGAGTGGTTATTTACACGGTGGACAGAATGGGCAGGGAGTTTTTGGAAGACGCAAGGACACAGACGTGTTATCAGTCTTGGTGTGCTGGAAAATTGCCAGGAATGTCATGTGACTTGAAGGTGGGGCGCAAGAGGCAGTGGAGGAGTTGGGGCGGGGAGAACATACTGTTTGAGGCTCTTGGATTATACTCCATGCGTGTTGGTCGTCCATGAACATTTTAAAAATTGTAACCGTCCAGAAGATAAGAGTTGTTAGTGGTGCCTTTCAGGAAGAGGGTGGGGCACAGCTAAATGTTGTAAGTACACAAGATCTCCTACATCAACAAAGGATCGCCCAGTCCCAAATACCAACGGTACCAAGGTCAGATCCTTTATTCACAGCAAACAAGGATTGCTGGAGAGTTCTCAGAGATGGAGGGAACAGCCACAGCTCCCTTTTGCAGGAAAGCATAAAGCAGCGCTTTGAAGGGAGCATATCAGAGGAAGGGCAGGCTAGGATGACTAAAGTCACCCATTGTACCAGTGTCTCCTACCCCGATCCAGTTTGTCATGTGCTTTTCTCACCCTGCAAGCTAAAAAACACAGCTAATGTTTAGTAGTTGGAAAAAAAAAAGACAAATAATAAACTGTGATGTGTAAAAATATTAGCATATAAGATTGAAATGTCAAGATCCACAAATAGTCAAGTTGGAACACAGTCACATTGATTCAGAGTGTCCAGGCCTGTTTTGAGCTGTTATGGTGAAGTTGTAATTGCTACTAAGACCAGATGGGTTGCAACCCCCCAAGTAATTGTTATTTGCCCCTTTATAGAAATATTTTGTCAATTCCATACTTAACCCAAGACAACAGAGGTGGGGATAGAAGAAAGTCGTGGGCCTGTGAACAATATACAAGGAATGGGATTAATTGGTTTTATCGGTTAATTGATTATCCACTGTCTAGCAAGGGGGAGAAAGTAATGCTTTAGTTTGAGAATTATGGTAAGGGAGAGAAAAAGAGGTGGGGGTCAAGCGTCTGGGATCTGGCCATGTCTGAGTTTAAGAAACTGAGACTCTTTGGCTGGATTCACAGAACAAGCTGAGGATGAGGATTCACACCTGTACTGGCTGGCTTTGTGTGTCAACTTGACACAGGCTGGAGTTATCACAGAGAAAGGAGCCTCCCTTGAGGAAATGCCTTCATGAGATCCAGCTGTAAGGCATTTTCTCAATTAGTGATCAAGCAGGGAGGACCCAGCCCATTGTGGGTGGTGCCATCCCTGGGCTGTAGTCCTGGCTTCTATAAGAGAGCAAGCTGAGCAAGCCAGGGGAAGCAAGCGAGTAAGAAACATCCCTCCATGGCTTCTGCATCAGCTCCAGTCTCCAAGTTCCTGACCTGCTTGAGTTCCAATCCTGACTTCCTTTGGTGATGAGCAGCAATGTGGAAGAGTAAGCTGGATAAACCCTTTCCTCCCCAACTTGCTTCTTGGTCATGATGTTTGTGGAGGAATAGAAACCCTGACTGGAAAGAGGATTAAAGTCAGTCACACCATGAAATGGTCCAGAACAATGGCTTGTCATCTTTTGTGTATGACAGTATTCTCAAGGGATTCAGTAAATGTTCTGGCCATCCTTTGGGGAAAAGAATCTCCACACAGAGAGCCAGAGAGAGGGCTCAGAGTAAGAGCTCTTATGCTCTTGCACAGAATGGGAGTTGGGTTCTCAGCGTCCATGCTGGGTGGCTCACAACTCCCTATAACTCCAGATCCAGTCTTTCACATCCTCTGCACCCACATACATGTGCACATACACACACATATACATACTCATACATATACACTTAAACATGCTTATACACATACAAACACATAAATAAAACTCTTTAAAAAAAACCCACTTCATATGAGGCTGAGCATTGTGGTACATACCTTTAGTCCCAGTGCTCAGGAGGGAGAGGCAGGTGGCTCTGCTCAAGTTTGAGGCCAGCCTGGTTTACATAGTAAGTGTCAGGCTAGCCAGAGCTATACAGTGAGACCCTGTCTCAGTAACAAAATCCCATATGGCTTCAGGATTCATACATATTCCTAGAGACCTAAAATAAGTGCATGGCCTAGAATAAAACTTGAGAGCAAAAGCAGGGTTTCGCATAGGTTCTTGGGTTACCTCAGCATGCAAGGCATGGATAGAAATGGGGGTCCTTTAAGAAGGGCTAGCCTGAGAGCTGGGCTGTTCTGGGAACTGAGACCAGGTGGAGACTGTGGGAGGATGGGAGGTCTGACAGCTTTCTGTGCCACAGGGAAGGAAGGTGAGCACAGAGGGGGCAGAGTGCTTCCTGGTGGTCACAGTGAGTGAGCTTTCGCTGCACTTCCTGGGTGCCATGGTTTGGCTAAGTATCTCCTCAAAGTCCTTCTATTAAAGCCTTGGGTCCCAGACTATGGTCCTCTTAGGAGGTGGTAGAAGCTTTGGGAGAGAAGGCCCAACATTAGGACACAGCAGACACACACTTGAAGGCCATATTGGGACCCAGCACCTTCTTCATTCACTTCCTCATACTCGGCCATGGTGTGAGCGAGCTGCTTCTGCCGCAGCTCCTATCATGCTGTCCTGTGCTGGCACAGGCCCAAAGCCAAAGGACCTTATCAGTGGAGGCCTGGAATCTCCAGAACTGTGAGTCAAACTCAGCCTTTCTTCCTCAAAAGCTGACAGGTCTGAGGCATTCGGAACAGAAACAGAAAGCTGACTTGCATGACGGGGAGGAAAGGATGGAGGTAAGACGGTGTAAGACCTGTGTAAGACCCGTGTAAGACGGTGACCTGCGTGAGTGGGAAGTGAGGGAGAACAGGAGTGTAGGGCCCCCCCTTGGAGGCACTTGGGTGCGAGGATAAAGAAAGCTCAGCAACAGTTGTGGGATGAGGGCCCGGAGCGGAGGCCAGTCAGTGGCATTGCTGGAATTGTCTTCTCAGGGTCAGACTTGAGTTCTGCGCAATATGCAGGAGATAATGGAAAATAGAAAAGAGTGGAGAGAAAAATGAGGGACCAGATTCTGACACCAAGGACAATGGTGCAGAGCGGAGCCGGGCAACCAGAGTAGGGAGGATACAGAGCGGTGCAAGGCAGGCAGGGGGATGGGGGTTGTGCAGGGCAGGGCATGCAGAGGTGTGTGTGTGGGGGGCTGGACGGGGGGGGGGGGGGGCAGGCGGAAGTGCAAAGCAGGAGAGGGGGCACAGAGCTGGGAGTGGGGTGGGGGATAGTGAGTAGAGCAGTGGGAACTGCACTACCCAACCCCTGAGTTTCCACACCTCCTTTTCCTTACTGAGCAATACTCCGTGCACCTACAACAACCCACACCACTTGTGTGTGGTGGTGGAGTGTCTGTGGCTCCTCCAGCAATTCCTTCAAGGCTGTGCTAGCCACTGATCCGGCTGGAAAGTGTTTTGAACTGTATATAACCTTCCCAAAGGATCCTGAAGCCCGAGTCGTCTTTGAGCACAAACGTAATGATGTTTCTGTGTTCCTGGATGCATTTAAGGGAATGGTAAGTGCGGCGCTGATGTTTTAATCCTGGTCTTCTCATTGAGTGGCAGGTAGAGAGTAGTCATTTTAAGGTATTTGGACAGATTGTTCGTGCACTGTGTCAACTGAGTAGTATAAATTATGAACCATCCTTTTATAGGTATTGCTGAGTTTAAGACTCTATAGCAGAGAAATTCCTGTCTGTGGTAATTATCCGCATTGCCAGTCTGCCTATATTTCCAGATAGTTTGCTAGAACACTCCAGCAAGTACTGGGTGTAAGAGAGTCTTTTTCTGCACCTCCCAGGTGTTATACCCTACAAACCTAGGCGGCCTATGAATCAAGTGTGGGCCAACAGGTGCTCGCCTTCTTCTGAACCCACTTTGTCAAAAGGCCCAACAGTTTATGCTTTTGTGATCTCGGAGAAGTCAGCTGACATAGTGGAAGTCCAGGTGCCCTGGAATAACCTCCAGGAGGAACCCGGGGTGAGCCATGTGAAGAAAGTACACAGACAAGAACAGAGGGCCCGCCTTGTCCCTACAACAGTGACAGCCATGGGCCCAGGCCCATGACCCAAGCTGAACTGATCCAGCTACTCCAGCTGTTCAAGTTATCCAAGGTGACTCCTGGTGGAGCTCAGACAGGCTGTCCCCACAGAACAGTTTATGCAAATAATAAGGCCGCAGCTGTTAAAAGACACGAGGTTTCGAGAGCATTGTTTTTCAGCCACAGACAGCATACACAAAGCTTTCGGAGACTTCTAAACTATGCAGAATGGGGGGAAGGGGGGCAACATTGTGCAGAGGGAATGCTTGGGAAAGATTAGTTAACAGAGCTGGGCTATCTGGCTCACTATGGGTGGGAGACAGAGGGGTGAACGGAGATCCTTGACGTTCATCTAGACAAAGATTAACCCGGAAGACTCTTCACATTTCTGTCAGGTGTGAGATGTGCCATTCAAACCAATTGATCCGTGTATTTGGTTCCACTTTGGTGTAGGAATGAAAAATGGCATAGGACATAAATATATTTATATTTAAATGCTACATTATATGTATTATATATTTATATAAAATAAAGTAACAGTTACCCACAGGCCCATCACACAGCAGCTCCATTTTTGTCCAGATTTTTCTCAGTTGCCTGCTATGTCCTATGATGTTGATAATCATAAAATAATGTGCCGGTATTATATGATTTCTGTATAATTTTCATTGACTCAACACTTTGTCATGAATACTTTTCATGTCTAGCAAGATGCATGGATTACAGCTGCTCGGGCTGATATCAATGGATGCTTCTGTATTTGTTCAACAAACTCATTACTACCAGATACCGAGGCTGTCTCCGACATGTCAGCCCCATAATAATCGCTCCAGTGAACATCTCTGTAGCTAAATCATGCACGCATTTAAAAAGTGGAATGTACATATTTGAAAAGAATTGGTTGGTGAGTAAGTTAACATGTAGAAAGACTTTTTGATGTGAAATTTCAAATTACTCTCAACAAAGGAAAAGAAAATTCTTCCTCTCGGGGGGCACAAGAACATCTTTCAGTGTTTGTGGTTCACCGCGTGCAGCATAGACTCTGGGTTTTCTTTTCAAAGGAGGTCTACTGGTGATGCGTGCCCTCCAGCCCCTTCCCATGGGTATGTAACCACACCCACCCCGGGAATGCTCATCCTTAGGCTGTAACTTCTCATCTTGGCCTCCTTATCAGCAGGCTCTGCCTTTCCTTGGTGATTTTTATAGAGACAGGGGGGAGGGGGAGAGCATATGTCGACACTCCAGTGTAAAATCACACATCCAAGAGTGTATAAGCTGCACAAACCAGGCCTGATGGGTTTAAAAGAAGAGGATACCTAGTTGTATAGGTAGGGAAGCAGGGTGGATCTGTGAGGACTTGGAGGAGGGGGATAAATATGACCCAAATGCATTGTATGGGGCTGGAGAGATGGTTCAGCAGTTAAGAGCACTGACTGCTCTTCTAGGCGTCCTGGGTTCAATTCCCAGCACCCACATGCTGGCTCACAACCATCTGTGATGGGATCTGATGCCCCCTTCTGGTGTGTCTAAAGACAGCTACAGTGTACTCATATAAATAAAATAAATACATCTCTTAAAAAATGCACTGGGTGAAATTCTCAAAGACCCAACTAAAAATAATACAACCATGGCTCAGAATAAGGTTGGCTGTTTATAGCAGTGTTGTGTAAACTTGTTCTCAGGGTTAAGGAGAATTCTGTCACTGGGAGCCTGTACACACCAGCTGCCAAGCTATGGATCATGCTCAGTTTATTTTATAGAATGAAGGATATTTTTTAATCTTTCCATTTAGGTATTCCATAATTATAAAGGATAATTAGTTATGAATACATTCACCCAAACAACTTGTATTAATATTTTGGTTGAGTTTCTTGTAGAAGCTGAGGTTGGAGGAGGACGACGGGGAGAAAGAGGCAGTCTGAAACTGGGGGACATCATGTATAAGGGAGCAGGACTCTCTTTTCTCTTCAGTTCAGGCACCATGGCTGTTCTAGCACAAGGCTGTGCATTTCTCAAGTCACTTCCCAGTGAGTGGACATGTGAGCCTGTCTCACATTCCCTGTGCTATAGATAACAATACGAGTGTCTGTTTGACTTTATCGATGTTTTCATGTCTTTTATTACTTCCTTCCTGAGACTCCAAGTGTGGGAGCTGCTGCTGCAAAGCTGAGTGAGTTTCCAGCCCTCCACAGTCATGTCTGTGTGTTTTCCAGAAAGCCTGCATCCAGTTGCTGCAGTGTGCCAGCATGCTCGCAATCACACCCCTAGGAAAACCTCGGTATCCAAAAGTGTCTGCTCCTTTTGATAAGTAAAACGATAGTGTTGGTTGACATAATATGGATATAATTACCTGCGGTTTTCATCCTTATATATGTCCACTTTCCACTTGATTTACTTTATGAAGCATATAGTCATCTTCCTTGCTCACTCTGGTTCTAGCTGCATTTCCTTGTAAGGATCCTTTAAATCCTGACAGTGTGGAATTATTTCACAGCTACCTGTGGCCTCTGATGCAAACCCTTGTGACTTACCTGATAAGGTGTGTCTTTCTGGCACGAGGAAGGGCTTATTTTTATCCCCCCAAACCCAGCACGCTTTTTTCTCTGACTCTTTCCCTCCCTTTCATGTTTGGGAAGTTCAGCTGTGGGATCATCCGCTAACCCACGGCACCTTTTGAAGTTTCCTTTTGGATGGTTTCCTGTTTTATGTTTAATTCTTTAAGTCATCTGGAATTAATTTTGGCCTAAGTTGAAGTTAAAGTTCTGATTTGATCCCCTCTGCCCTGCAAAGCCAACCATTTGATCTCGCTCCTCACTAATTCCCCCCAAACTCTTAATGTGTGTGACTTCCTCCCACTCTACTAGACTGGGCTGGAGGAAGGAAAGGCAAAATGGAGGGAGGAAGGAGGGAAGGAGGGTGGAGGCAAAGGGATGTGGAGAAAATGGGGGGGGCGGTTAGCTGGCCATACAGCACAGCTGTACAGCAGTGGACGCTGTAGAGATGTTGTCCCAGGTGCTGTGACCTACATACAGGATCTCCCATGATGCACTGAAACTCTCCATCCACACTGCCATTCCCAGAACTGCAGCCTTCAACGGAGAACTGAAGCCTTGGCTAGAGCCAGCTCCGGCTCCAGCTCAGGCTTCTGACCCCTGGCAGTAGATGAGCAGCTCAGAGGGGCGAGGCAGGTGCTTCATTCTTAGGTATTTGCACGGGCTCCAGGTTATTTCAGGGAAGAATCTACTGGTGATGCGTGCCCTCCAGCCCCTTCCCGTGGGTATGTAGCCACACCCACCCCGGGAATGCTCATCCTTAGGCTGTAACTTCTCATCTTGGCCTCCTTATCAGCAGGCTCTGCCTTTCCTTGGTGATTTTTTTTTTTTTTTTTTTTTTGCTAAGCTGTGTTATTCATTTGCATATTTACATTGTGAGCAGAGTAAAATCCCAGCCAGGACATGCTCTGTAGGAACTCACAATCAAAACTTCTGTATAGACTCAGCTGTTGCTGTTCTGGCTTGAGCCGATGAGCAGTCATGCGTCACTAAATCCAAAACGGGCTTCAAAGCTTGCGGGTGGGAGGCTTACTAGCCAGCAGAGTATCTTGGAAGGCAGTGGATCCTTCCAGAGGTGGGGACTAGCAGGAGGTCTTCCGGTCATAGGGCATGCCCTCAAAGGGGGGGATGGAATCCCAGTCCCTTTCTTTCTCTTCCGGGCCATAAGGTGAGTGAATTCGCTCTGCCACATGCTCTTTGCTTTTACTGTCAGCTCCTCTCACAGAGGCTCAAAGCGGGCAGGGCGGGGCTGTGGTTGTGATGCCTTGCATAAGAATGGTCTCTGTGAGCTTGTGTTTGAATGCTCTGTCCCCAGTTGAACTGTTTGGGAAAGATGAGGTGTGGTCTTATTGGGGTGGGAGTGGGGCTTTTGACTTCAAAAGACTCAAGCCATTCCCAAGAAGTGCCTTCCTCCTCCTCCTTGCAGTCTGAGATGTGAGCGCTCAGCATCTCTCTCTTCTCATGCCCTCCCTCTGCCATCATGGACTTCAGTCCTTGGAAACTGCAAGCCCAATTAAATGCTTTCTTTAATGAGTTGCCTCGGTCATGGTGTTTTATTATAGCAATAGAAAAGTAACTAAGATAGTGGTAGAGGGTGTTTTATGATGAAGAGAACATGGGGGTGGGGGAAAGCAAGCTAAAATTATCCTTTTATCAAAATCCCAATCTTGTGATAGCCAATGCACTCCCCAAAGAGCATTGAGGAAGACCAGTGGGGAGCCAAAGGTGGCAGCTTAATTGATTCATGAAGGTGGCACCCCATGACTTAATCATCTCCTGATACTGTCACAATGCCTGGTGTCAGTAGGAGTTTTGGAGAAGGCCACACTCAGCAGTCTTCTCTTGCCTTCAGTCATTCTCTTCCTGCTTCTTCCACCACCGTCTGCCTGGCCCCGGGGGCCTCCTGCTCCTTCCACATGCACAGTTGTACATGTCATGTATGAAATTGGCACAAGATGCTCTTTGCCCTCATCCCCAGGGCACAGCCATGTAGCATGTATAACTGGGAATAGGGGATATTTACCTGAAAGCAGCTTTTGGTAGAGAGGCCACATCTGCAGAGAGATGCACATTAGTGTCATAATAAGCCATAAGAGCTCACCTGGCCCCTCAGGGGAAGGCAGAGAGACAGAGTGGGAGGCAGACAGATCAGACCAATGGGACCTGAGCCTACTAACAAGAAAACACTTCCTAAAATGCTGTCTGTTTCCCTCTGAACATGGAGACAATGTGAACTGACTACAGACACCTTACCTTAAAGAGATACATAGACCTCCTGGTAGTAGAAACCCAGAACCTTCCTTGGATACTCTTGGAAGAAAAATATATGCAGAAACATGGGAATGGGGGGAATGCAGTTGTGAGGAAACAAATTCTTTGTTCCAAATATCATGTTGATTATTTTGAAAATAGGGGGAGATGTGGAGAAATGCAAGTCCAGAAGCTGGTCCATATACCCCAAATATGATGACTCTTGACTTCGTGCTAAAGATTACAGTATGTTCTTTGCACATGTTAACCCAATTGACCTCACAGTCTAAAGGGGTAGACACCACAATCACCCTCATTTTACAGAAAAGAAAACCAGCTCAGAGGATACAACAGCTCTCAAGTTGCAGAGCCAGGATTTGAACCCAGGTTGAGTCACGCCAGAGCGCTCACCAGACCAGTCTGAGCACCCACTATCTTGGATGGAGAAGAGTGGCCTGGGCCAGTCTCATAAATGGCTTTTTAACCCAGCAGGCTGACAGGTGCTTATCTGCCAGGTATACGCATGAAGGAAATATCAGTAATTTATCAAATTTGTATCACAGGGTTTCTTATTCAGTAACCACTTTGACAGCCTCTAAATGACAGTACTATTTTCCAAAATTCTGCAAGAATGCTTGTGTGTTGCAGAGTGGAAAGGGGTTGTATGTGTGTATGTCAGTATGTACGCACATGTATGTGCTTGCGCAACTGAAGGCCGGAGGTCGACTTTAGATGTCTTCCTCCGTTGATCTTCGCTTCGGCTTTTGAGACAGAGTTTCACCCTGGCAATCACTTACTTACTTGCACTCTGGATACCTTTACTGACTGAGTTCCTTGCTGAACCCCTGTAAGAAGGCTACAGCTTTGACGGTCTAATGAAAGCCTCAACCCTCTGCACAGAGCAAACTGCACCCAGCATTTCACACGCAACAGCAGAGGCTCCCAGGAAGTACACGGATTCCGAGTCAAGAGCCCCAACCTACAGAACACACTCTTTCTTTTGTCCTCAAGCACACCCCACCCCCTTTTGCTTGATTCTTTTTAAGATTCTCAGTAAGACAGCATACCTAGGAAATTTACTTGATTGGAGTCAGTCATTAAGGCTCTGATTTCCTGTGCTTTGATACTTATAAACATCCGTCTTAATTAACGGGCTCATTATGGAAGCAAGGCTCAGGGCTGCCGGGAAACAAGGGGAAACAGAAAACCCTCAGGCTTAGGCAAGGCCATCAATTTTCACCCAGTCATACCAACTGCTAAGGTGATCCTAGGCCTTGCGTAGCTGAAGGGATAGTCTGGCCAGCAGCAGATGTGAGCCTCATGGTTTTCGATTTTCCTTTGAAGCAAGGTGTTACCGTTATCTGCACAAACTGACTCACTGGGAGATATTTCTCTCACTGTGCGTCTGCTCATTAAGAAGGAAGAGGTACGTTAAGTGGTTAGAAATCGTGTGATGGTTAGTTTTATATGCCAACGTGACAAGCCTAGATACCCAGTTACTTAATCAAATTCAATCAAGTCCTCCTACGAAGGCATTTTGCAGATGCTGTTAGTCCCACGGGTGGAGAATAAGACCACTACCACAATTTAAAGTCAAATTTGAAGCAAGCTTTAATTAGATATCGGCTAGCTTGATTGACTCCAGCCACATCCATTTCCCAGGGAAATGGGGAAACCCCACATGAATTCACCACAGTTCCCATCATGTCCAATCAGGGGCAAGCATGCATCCTGACATCTTTCTTGCCTACCTCCCACCCACATGTGAGCAAGCACATCCAGTGTAGTTGGGTCAAGCAAACTTGTTTAGGGAAATGAAAACGTAGCTTGTTATGGCCTATAAACGACAGCCTCTAGCACTTCAGAAAGTATCTGATCTTGGGCAAGGGGCTTATAGGTCAGAACATTTCTGTTAGGCACAGTAATTAAAACTTAAAACATAACGTTGGCTCTGGCAATGTGTGGGAAGCCACATGTGCCGTTGCAGAGTGGCGCAGGCTACTGCTGGCCACCACGTATAAGTTTGGGCAAACGACCAATGCTTACTTATGCAGTAAAGTTTTTTTGCCAAAATACTGCCTGGCCCGGGCATGATAATGAGGTACTGAGAGAATAACCAATCAGATGTGCGACATGCAAATGAGGTATGTTAATGAGGTACTGTGAGATACTGAGAGAGAGTAGCCAATCAGATGAGGAACATGCAAATGAGGTATAGTGCATAACTAATCCGGGTGTGAGACATGCCTCTCCTAGGCCTATATAAGCAGCACCAGTTCTGGGCTTGGGGTGACTTCACCTCTACAATCAAGCTCTCCCAATAAACGTGTGCAGAAGGATCCTGTTGCAGCTTGCTGGTCGAGTTGGATGCGCGCAAGAGCAATGGCACTGACATCTGTAACCAGTGACTTTAAGCAAAGGATACGTCTTTGATGATATGAGTAGTAGCCCTGAGCGAGTCTTCTGAAGGCCTTATGAGCAAATAGGTTTCCGAGGCAAGAAGCAGTTCTGCCTCAAAATTCTTGTATCACATTTTTGACTGAGTTCCCAGCTTCAGATCTATAGATTTTGGACTTGGCATGTCCTTAGTGTTATACAATGATAGATGTACAGAAATGATTTGTATACTTAGATAGCTGCTAAAAATATGATTGCTAGATAGAGACATGAAAAGTATAGACCTATCATTTATCTCTCACATATCAACTGTCTATCATCTATCTTCCTATCATTCATCTGTCTGTCCGTTTGTCTATCTATCCATCCATCTTAGTTTCTTTTACATTGCTAGGACTAAATACCTAAGAGAATCAACTTCAATGGAGAGAGGTTTATTTTAGTTCATGCATTCGATACAGTCCATTGTGGTGAACAAGGAGTGATGGTTGGGGTTTCAGAATCCATGGTACTGGGAGCTGCATCATAGCTCACTCACGCACTGGCAGATCAGGAAGTGGAGAGAGAACAGGACCAGAATCAAGGCCAAGATGTGAGCCTGTAGTCCTGCATCGGGTGGTCTGTGTCTCCCAGCAACAGCATCAGTAGCTAGAGATGTTCAAAGACACAGGCCGATGCGAGGTTCAGAGCTGAACCACCGGACTCTCCTACCTTGCTGCAGCATCCCTAAGCTTTCTAACAGGAGGCCCCTGGGTCCCTTTCACTTGGTAGCCAGCCCTCTTTTCTCACACCCAGCCTTCCCCAGACCTGGAAGCAGATGCCTGGACTCTGAAAGGAGGCTTCACATAGTCTAGTTTTAAAGTTCTGATCTTGCTTATACAATCCACATGGAGGAGAAGGAAAGGGCAGGGCTGGGAGCGGAGAACTTCAGGCAGCCGTGGGTTCATGTTCTCCCAAGCAGCATCTCCTGTGGGTCTGGGCTTTTGCTCTTTATGGTTCTTTGTACATAATTGCTCAGGTCAATGTGGCTGCTTGTTTGTGAGTAAGGAATAGACACAGTCAGTAGAAGAGGGAAATAGATACAGGCAGTAGAAGAGGTAGCTGAAACCCAGGACTGAACATCAACGCTGAGGTTGCCACTGCTTTCCTCCCCCAACCCCCCTCTTCCCGCTTCTCCCATCAATTAGGGAGGCCACACCTACCCTGACTAGGGTTTGGGAAACCCGTGGTGTCATCTTTGTTCCCACTGGCTGGGTAGCCTTGCACGGGCTCACTAGCCTCTGGGACTCCCAGTCTTCCCTCTGGCAAGGCAAAGCAACTCCCCCAGGAAGGCTAGTGAGAGTCCGAGCAAGGTCACAGAGAGCTTAGAGCTTGGTCTCTCTCTACTCTGAATCATGGCTTCATCTTGTAAGTTTTCTTCATCCCTTGAGATCTCTTTCTAACGCTGATCTTACTGAGTTGCTGAAGCATTTATCACAGTTAGATTATGAATGCACACTGCTAGTGTGATTCAAATTCCACACAAGTGCCAGGGCTGCACAGTAAGTGCTTGTCTCCCCTACACTGTGCTTCTGTTCATTCTCTCTCTCTCTCTCTCTCTCTCTCTCTCTCTCTCTCTCTCTCTCTCTGATTCAATTAAAAGTCATGACCTCCAGAAGCCCTCCCCAACTTCTCAGAGCTCTGTAGATTTCCCTGACAGAGCTGTGGATACGGGTTGCCATTGCTGTTCTGTGATATGAATCTGAGTGCGTTTATGAGAGGTTTTGTCATGCAAATTCTAGACTTTAGGAGAGTACTTTGCAGCAGTGGCCAGTGAATCTAGCTGCATATGTATCGAAAGATGACCTAGTCGGCCATCAATGGAAAGAGAGGCCCATTGGACTTGCAAACTTTATATGCCCCAATATAGGGGAATGCCAGGGCCAAAAGAATGGGAATGGGTGGGTAGGGAAGTGGGGGGCGCTATGGGGGACTTTTGGGATAGTATTGGAAATGTAATTGAGGAAATTATGTAATAAAAATATTAAAAAAAAAAAAAAAAAAAAAAAAAACAGGGTCTTGCTATGTAGCTTTGGCTGGCCTGGAACTCAAAGAACACAGCCTGACCTGCCTCTGCCTCTGCCTCTGCCTCTCCAGTGCTGGGAGAAAACCAGCTGGATGGTGTTTTCTCTTAATAGCTCATTCTTGCTCTGTTTTTTTTTATTGGTTATTTTATTTATATTTCAAATATTGTCCCCTGCAAGGCAGTGGTGGCACACGCCTTTAATCCCAGCACTTGGGAGGCAAAGGCAGGCAGATTTCAGAGTTCCAGGCCAGCTTGGTCTACAGAGTGAGTTCCAGGACAGCGAGGGCTACACAGAGAAACCCTGTCTCAAAAACAACCAAAAAAAACAACCCAAAACAAAAAAAAAAAAAAAAAAAGCTGACTGGCTCGGAGATAGAGAGCAGACGGATGGAAAATCAGTTTTAGTAGACAAGAATAGTAGTATTAACCAATAGTAATTGATGGATAAGGGATGGAATGAGTGCCAGGATTTTGTAGACATGTCTTGAGAATGATTGACAGTTGATAGCCATTTTCTCAATGTCTCAAAACACCAGCAAAATGTGTATCTTCATCTAATGTGCATCAGCAACTGGTACAATGAGCAGGAAAAAAAGTGGATGGATGTTGAGAAGTGGATTTCCCTTAACTACACTTAGGATATTTAGGCCTGCATTTAGCCAGCCTCAGAAGACGGCCTGCAGCAGTAAGTCACAACATCCCAGGGACAATGGTGGGGGGCTAAGCACAAGCAGCTGCCCCACAGCTGTATACTGATCAGAAAACACTCCTTGGCGCCTGTTGGGAATCTCTTGAGTGTTGGGGCACATGTTCCTTCTTGCCAGTATAGAACATGGCACTTAGCAAAGATCACTGGGTTAGAAGCTACGACATCTACTGCTGACCTTGTTATGCTGTTGAGTTTGAGTGACTCGTCCCCTTTTGTGAGAAAGGGGGAACTGCAAAAATACCAATGCCCAGGTAGCTCTATAAGGCCAGCAGACTCCTGGCCCTTAACTTTGCCCCTTATGACATCAGAGGCATCTCTCCTCTAGGCCTCCTGCAGTGCCTTGCTACCTCCCCAGAGACTCCCCGTGCAGAGGAA
Organism: Mus caroli; assembly: GCF_978045245.1. Lineage (NCBI taxonomy): Eukaryota > Metazoa > Chordata > Mammalia > Rodentia > Muridae > Mus > Mus caroli. The sequence goes on from NW_028227272.1 coordinate 87,491,383, forward strand.
AACCCACCCTGATAGGAGCTGTTCAGCAGCAAAGAGCTTGGCTCTGGACCAGCAAAATGGCTCAGTGGGTAGACAGTGTCACCAAGCCTGATAACCAGAGTTTGATCCTGGGACCTACATAGTGGAAAGGGTGAAGTGACTCCCACAAGTAGTCCTCTGAACTCCACACATACACTATGGCATACACAGAGAGAGAGAGAGAGAGAGACAGAGAGAGACAGAGACAGAGACCCAGACAGAGACAGACAGTTAGACAGAGACAGACAGAGAGACAGAGAGTAAATACATTGTTAAAAACACTTAAAAAATTTTTTTTAATGCTTTTAAAAAATGCTGGCTACATTCTCTCTGTAGCCTTGGACACATTAATTATTAATGTGATTAATCATGATCATCACCTTGGTTAGCTCAAGGTCCACCAAGAGACATATCTCTGTGTATGCCTATGAATGCATTTGGAGAGGTCAACTGAGGGATGAAGACTGGCCCTGAGTGTGGGTAGCTCCATCTTGTAAGCTGGAGGCCCAGTTGGAATAAATGGGGGAAGAAGTCCAGATAGCATGAGTATTCTGTTTCCTGTCACTGCTGTGTTGTAAGCTGCCTTGCTTGGCCACATGCTCCTGACACCATGGACTGCAAACTTTGAACCCATGAGCTAAAATAAATCTTTCCTCCCTTAAGCTGTTCTCTCAGGTATTTTCCTGCACTGCAAAAGCCAACTAACACAGGCAAGAAACCTGACCCTTAACCTCTGTGGCTCTCACTTCTTTCCCCTGGGAATACAGAAGGACAGCCAAAGGACTGACTTACTGGGTCAGTTGGATAAAGATGGTACCTAGTCCTCATAAAGTCCCCATCACAGGGTACTGCAGAGCAAGAGACGGGAATCATGATCATGGTATTTCTGATAGGACTCCTGATGGTGGAAGCCACGCCTTAATTTGGTGCCTGTGGTGATTTGAATAAAAATAACTTCTATAGGACCATAGGCGGTGGCATGATTAGGTGGTATGGCCTTGTTGGAAAAAGTATGTCATAGTCTCTTTCTCCTATCTCAGATCCAGATGTAGAACTCTCCACTCCTTCTCCAGCACCATGTCTGTCTGCCTGGATGCTACCATGCTTCCCATCATGATGACAATGGACTAAACCTCTAAATTATTAACCAGCCCCAATGAAATGTTTTCTTTATAAGAGTTTCTGTGGTCATGGTGTCTCCTCACAGCAACAGCATCCCTAACTAAGACAGTCCTGGAATCATCTCACCACTGGGACGCATATCCAGAGGTCCTAGATTTTAAAGACATACTCAACCTGCAAGCTCCTGACAAGTGCCCAGGCCAAGGACAAATAGCCCCAGCATCCTGAAGCCAGACATTGTCTAGATAAGAGTGGACTTGTTCTCAACTCTCCCCCAAACCCCACCCCACCCCAACAAACACACACAGGAGGCTGTGGAGAAAGCCAATCTTCTCAGCTTTCTTCTGGCTCGTGTCTCTTCCTCTGACTCTCCTATTTGTCCTTGGGATTCTGTGGACACTCCTATCTGAGAAGAGGGTTCTGAACACTCACTGAGAAATGATTGACGGTAATCTAAAACTGCAGCAGAGGCTGATCTCCCAGAGACCATGGGTGTTGCCTGGCACAAGGAGACATGGAGTGGATGGTGGCTCCACATCTGATCATTCTAAAACAGCTTTGTCTCCAGTCAGTGAGCTTCAGACCGTCAAACTCCCATTCTTACCCAGCAGCAAGGCAGCAAAGTGGGCTGTCCACCCACAGAGGCAGACAAGCAGCTGTCACACTGCTGTGAGCAAAGGAACTGTGAATGCCATTTCGCCTGTCGGGACAGCTGCCGCATAGCATCCATGGAGGCCTTAGGCTGTGGATGCACACTGCCTCAGCTCAGGAGGGTCAAAGGCCAAGCCCCAAGTACCTGCAGGGCTGAGAGGTGGACCTGTTCCTAGTCTTTCCTTTAGTGGAGGTCTCTGACTTGAAGAAATAGCCCCATGATTTCTGCCTTCTTCATGTGGTTTTCTTGCCCATCACATTTGTCTACAATAGTCCTGTTGCCAGTAAGACACACCATGAGGTGCTGGGAGTTAGAATGTCTTATTGGGGAAGCACACAACTTAACCCATAACTGTTAGTCATCAAGGCGATTGGGCAGAAATGCCTCCAGAGCCTTTGGATAGAGCCTTGGAGGTCAAAGTGATCTGTTTTCTGTTGCTGGTGGCATCTTTGGCATCCATGTTGGTGACTACCCACCACAAGTTTAACATCATCAGAGGAAATCTCTGGCTCCTTTTGCCTCTTTGGACAGCTTACCCATAGACCCCACGTCTACATCTCCAAGCAGATTATTATCCTGGCTCTTTCTCTGTCACAAAGAGAAAATGTGACATCTTTAGTCACAACCAGTGGTTTCTGGACTTCTACTATGCGTGAGCTGCTGTTACAACAGTTCACATGCACTGTCTCAGCAAATCCTTGAGCCCATCTGATGAAGACAGTGCTGTTGTTCCCATTACATGGATATGGAAGCCGAGTCATGGAGAAGTCCAGTCATCGGTTCCCAGCAGCAGGGGTTGGAAGGAACAGATTTGCACAAATGCAGAGATGAGATTCTTACTCAAAACAGGCTGCTGTCTAACCCCCAGGCTACAACAGAAGCAGAGATGTGCAAAGTTCACAGGGTCTCTCTGCCCAGAGAACATTCTCCACTGCCTATGAGGGCTGACAAACACCTCAAACTCCTTAGCATGCAGGAGGATCTGTGGGGAGGACATTTTCATTGCACACCTGCCCGCAGCACAGGTCCTTCTCCTCCAGTAGGCTGCAGCTTGGTATTCCTCTGCTAGGAGATGGAAGAAGATCAGAGTCCTGCTGGGACTAAGATAAGCAACATCTGAAAGGCATCGAGGAACCAGGAGCTGGGAGGAGAGGAAGAGATAGAGGAGACTGGAGAGACAAACTTCTGCCGAGTGTCCTCTCCAGGAGTTCCAATGCCACCCCACCCACCTTGTAGCATGAACCAGAGGCCAGGAGGCCTGAGTGAGCACTGCCCATCAGTGGAGGAAGGTGCCTCTTGTCTGCTTTTCTTCTGTTTCAGAGATGCCCAGAGGCTTACAACTTCTGCTACACACCACCATGCTATGCAGCCTCACTACAGGCTTAGAAACAATAGGCAAACCAGGCAGACTGTAACCCCCGAAACTGTGAGCCAAATAAACCTCATCTCTTTTTAAGTTGATAATCTTGGGCGTTTTGTTACAGCAACAGAAAGCTGACACGTGTCACATGCGCTGTCCTCTTTCTTTCAGTGCCTCTGTGATCCTTGCAATGGGTACTGGAGATATCTGCATGATTAACCAAAGACTGAAGATAGCATCACACTTGGGGGACACAACTTGTGACCCAGATACCTGTCCTCAATAAGTCAGTTAAAAGAGCCAAGTTAAAGGTGGAAAATAGAAAAGGGAATTTATTTAATGACCTGTTATTTATTTAATTTATTATTTGAGATGAGGGACAAAGAGATTGTCCCTCATCATCCAGCAAACCCTTCAAGTCCAGCTTTGGGGTCCCGAAATGAGATTAAATTTAAACATGGCTAAGAATATTCACATGGAAGCAGTCCGAATCAAGGTGTGGCCTGCCCACGATTAACTCACCATCACCTGGGTTTCAGGCTCATCCTGTAAGGCGGTCTGACAAGTTTTGGGAACTATTTGAACTATGTTTTCTAGGGGACAATCTCGCCCAGCTCCCCCCCCCCCCGCCCCCCCCCCCCCCCCCGCTGGTACTTTTTCCTTCTTCCAGAGAGATTCCTGGGGGGGGGGGAGGAATTCCCATTTCTTTGGGGTTCATTGTTTTGATGGATTGAGAGAAAATGTCTCTTTAAAGTATCTTTATTTCTTCTAGTCCAGTTCCAAAGAGACCTCTCAATCACTCCTCCACCCCTGTTGGATGCCTCCAGAGGGGCTGATTTTTATTTTCTAGCCACTTCTAAAACGTCTGAGCATTTCTCCCACCCGAGTTGTCTGTCAGGCTCTAAATACAGGAGTTAGGTGTGGAGGTGCATCCCCACAGTTGCTCTCGTTACAGACAAGGTCGCTCAAGAGCTGTACCTGTGTCAGGCTAGGATCTTGTAATCCACGGCAGTAACCTGTGACTAAAGGCCACATTAAGGAATCTTGGGGACACGGCTGTAAGAACTCCCAAGAGGCTGAGACCACTAGAAACACCAGCAGCCTTCATAGTCCAAAGGAGCCTAGATTCTAGTTCATCTTCAGGTCTCCTTTTCTTTCCATGTGGCTTCCTCTGTCCTCCATGCTGAAAGGCATTCTGGGAAACTTGTAAGGCAATGGTCACACCCAAAGGTCGGTATTTTGGGATTCTAGCATCTCTTTCTTAGTTAATTTCTTTAAAAAGTGTTTACTTGGTTCTTTGTGAATTTCACATCACGTATTCAAATACCACTCAGCTCCCCATTGCCTTGTACTGGTCCTCCACCCTTGCAACCCCCTGCTGGAGTAAGTAATAGCAGAGGTTTGTCCTCTGCCTTAGACCATTCAGTTTCCAGATAAAAGACATAAAACTTGGATAATTATAATAAGCCTTAGAGTGCACTAGAGCTGGGCAGATATCTACCCTCTGTGCTGTTATGCCTTCTTTCCTGCCAGTAACCCTCAGATATGACTTGTTATGCTCTACCTGGGTCACTCTTACTCCAGTCGGCCTCATGGCCAATTCTCACAGTCCTTACCCCATGGTATCTTCCTTTCTCTCCTCCTTGTGGTCTCTCCTCAGACCCTAAGCCCAGGAACTGAGCTCCACCTACCTCTCTTCTGCCCAGCTATAGGCTGTAGGCATCTTTATCCAACCAATAGTTTTAAAATAAGGAGCAAGGTTACATAGCATCATTTGGTATGTGAGGATTCCCTTGTCCCTGAGACAATCAGATCTTGGGGGCCAGTATTTAGTATTATAATACATAGCAAAAGACCAAATCTCAACAGCCTCCCAACAAAAGAAAAACAAAATCTTGTGGAAGCTGTAGTCTGTTACAGTGTGTCCCACTGTATACCATTTGGACACACTTTACTTGGAAATGTAAGTTGTAATGAATCATTGGCCTGGTTGAGGCCTCCTGGCTTCTGCTACACTATTGTCTTAGTCAGGGCTTGTATTCCTGCTCCAAACATCATGACCAAGAAGCAAATAGGGGAGGAAAGGGTTTTTTCAGCTTACGCTCCCACATTGCTGTTCACCACCAAAGGAAGTCAGGACTGGAATTCAAGCAGGTCAGGAAGCAGGAGCTGATGCAGAGGCCATGGAGGGATGTTCCTCACTGGCTTGCTTCCCCTGGCTTGCTCAGCTTTCTTTCTTTCTTTTTTAAATTTTTAATATTTTTATTACGTATTTTCCTCAATTACATTTCCAATGCTATCCCAAAAGTCCCCCATACCCTCCCCCCTACTTCCCTACCCACCCATTCCCATTTTTTTGGCCCTGGCGTTCCCCTGAACTGGGGCATATAAAGTTTGCGTGTCCAATGGGCCTCTCTTTCCAGTGATGGCCAACTAGGCCATCTTTTGATACATATGCAGCTAGAGTCAAGAGCTCCGGGGTACTGGTTAGTTCATAATGTTGTTCCACCTATAGGGTTGCAGATCCCTTTAGTTCCTTGGGTACTTTCTCTAGCTCCTTCATTGGGAGCCCTGTGATCCATCCACTAGCTGACTGTGAGCATCCACTTCTGTGTTTGTTAGGCCCCGGCATAGTCTCACAAGAGACAGCTATATCTGGGTCCTTTCAGCAAAATCTTGCTAGTGTATGCAACGGTGTCAGCGTTTGGAAGCTGATTATGGGATGGACATAGTACTACTGGAGGATCCAGCAATACCTCTCCTGGGCATATATCCAGAAGATGTCCCAACCGGTAAAAAGGACACATGCTCCACTATGTTCATAGCAGCCTTATTTATAATAGCCAGAAGCTGGAAAGAACCCAGATGCCCCTCAACAGAGGAATGGATACAGAAAATGTGGTACATTTACACAATGGAGTACTACTCAGCTATTAAAAAGAATGAATTTATGAAATTCCTAGCCAAATGGATGGACCTGGAGGGCATCATCCTGAGTGATGTAACACAATCACAAAGGAACTCACACAATATGTACTCACTGATAAGTGAATATTAGCCCAAAACTTAGGATACCCAAGATATAAGATACAATTTGCTAAACGCATGAAACTCAAGAAGAATGAAGACCAAAGTGTGGACACTGTGCCCCTTCTTAGAATTGGGAGCAAAACACCCATGGAAGAAGTTACAGAGACAAAGTTTGGAGCTGTGACGAAAGGATGGACCATCTAGAGACTGCCATATCCAGGGATCCACCCCATAATCAGCTTCAGCTTGCTTTCTTATAGAACTCAGGACTACCAGCCCAGGGATGGCACCACCCATAGTGGCCCTCCCACCCTTGATCACTAATTGAGAAAATGCCTTACAGCTGGATCTCATGGAGGCATTTCCTCAAGGGAGGCTCCTTTCTCTGTGATAACTCCAGCTTCTGTCAAGTTGACACACAAAACCAGCCAGTACAACTAGCAACCCTGGAGCCTCACTGGGACTCCTTGTGGATATCCTGTTGCTGCCTTGTGTTATGGAACTCCTGTAGGTTTGGATCTGTAGGACCACCCTGTTCATGCACTCCAGCAGTTCATTGATGGGGTAGATGTTGGGATGGGCCAATCCAAAGCTCTGGATCTGGACTGAGAGGTAGCTGAGCTGGTTAGCCCTCCAGACCTGCCCCAAATAGCTCATACAATGCCACAGCCAGCAGAAGACAGACACAGCTCTCCTGGTCTCATGCTCTTGGTTGGCTCATTTATGCCCACACCATCAGGGCCACTTCTATTGTGCTGCCCTGGCAAGGTGTAGGGCCTACTCTCACACATGCCGAATCATGTGAAGGGCTGGGCCAGCTCTCCTGCTCTCCTGCCCTTGGGCCTGGCTCACCCCCACCCCCAAGCAGGGCCAGCTTTACTTCCAGCATCTCTCTCTTAGGCATCATGAGTTGTTCACCTCACTCTGTTCATGGGCCTGAGCTCCTGAGGATGAGAGTGTGTTCTTCATGGTACTAGTCCTCTCGGACGGGTCATCTGGTTTGTGTAGGTATCTCCCCCAAATCTATGGTTAGTATTCAAAGTGATGCCATGTGGAGGTGGTAAACTTTAGCATCTCTGCCTTTCTCTTCCTCTCTCTCTCTCTCTCTCTCTCTCTCTCTCTCTCTCTCTCTCTCTCTCTCTCTCTCTTCTTTCTTCATGATGAGATTGATGGTTTTGCTCCAGTAGGTCCTCTTGCTATGATGGAGCTGCCTCACCACAGACTCAAAGCTATGGGCCAATCAATCAATTATGTACAGGAACTCTTTCAAACTGAACAAAAAAAACCTCCCTTTTCTTTTACTTTCTGTGTTTTTTTTTATTTGTTTGTTTTGCTTTGGTTTGGTTTTTTTGTTTTGTTTTTTGTTTTTGTTTTTGTTTTTGTTTTGTTGTTTGTTTTTTGTTTTTGACAGCATTTCTCTGTATAACAGAGCCCTGGCTCTATTGAAACTCACTCTGTAGAACTGACTGGCCTTGAACTCACAGAGATCCACCTGCCTTTGCTTCCTGAGCACTGGGATCAAAGCCATGTACCACCACACTTGGCTAAAACCTGTTTTCTTTCTTCCTTTCTTCATTATTTATTTATTTAATATATATGAGTACAGTGTAGCTGTCTTCAGACACACCAGAAGAGGGCATCAGATCCCATTACAGATGGTTGTGAACCACCATGTGGTTGCTGGGAATTGAACTCAGGACCTCTGGAAGAGCAGCCAGTGCACTGAACCACTGAGACATCTTTCCAGCCCAAAATCTCTCTTCTTAAGTTATCTCATGTATTTGTTAAAGTAACAGAAAGCTAACACAAGGGTCATGTGAGCAGTCAAGAGAATGATGTGGATGAGAAAGAGACAGGCCTCAGTGGGCAGTCAGAACAGCAAGGTGCACAGAGGCAGAGTGAAGGCGGGTGGAGCCTGGGGCTCCCTCCCATGTTCTAGCTCTGTGGTATAAGCAGTTAGTTCACGTGCATTTTAGAGTGGCACCTACCAGCGGGATTCTTGAGGCCATCGTATCAGCAGTGTCTGAACTGTACTTGGAGGTGTGGGTAGTTACCAAGGCTCACCTGTGACCCATCCAGGCTCTGCCACCTGGGTAGGTTCCCACCTCATTAAGAGTCTCTCCTTCTCCTCTAGGTGGAGGGAAATAGACTTAGTTCTGATGAAGGATATGATATGGAAAGCCATGGAAGATTGATTTTCTCTCTTGCCTCCATCAGTGGGTGACTGGCCTTCTCAATATAGTCTCAGGTTGGCCATAAGGCTGCATGGGGCATCACTGGGAGAGGCCAAGAGTCAGAGGTGGGAGAAAGGAAGCCATCTTCTACTGGTGTCTCTACCTGGACTTCCTGGTCCAGCCATGAGTTTCTGCTGTGATGTGTCTCTCCCTATCTCTGCACACCACAAGCTCAGAGCCTCCCAGGGACCCACGACCACCTTCCACATAGGAGACTGTCCTTCATTCCCTGTCCTCTGACAGGGAAACTTCTTCCTGACAGTCTGCTGGCCAGTCACCAAGGGACTTCAATGTCCTACTTTGGTTTCGCATTTGAGGTTTCTATAGCCCAACAGAATTAAGACAAGATGCTCTCAGAGTGGCTGAGAAGCCAGAAGAAAAGCAATGCCAATGTTAGCTTGGCCGCCATCTTATTGTACAAAGTTCATTTTAAACCGAGGAATAAACCATTTAAAGGTCTTTCGATAATGACATACCATTTATTTTTTCATGAAAGGCAAGCACTTGGAATTTTTTTTTTCAAGCAAGAATAAAAGAACAATATCAATGCTAGAATACAATGCTGTATTTTTTCCTCTATAAAAAACAAAAGATTCTAGCCTATTTATAGTATTAAAATGGATATTTAAAAAAAATCTTTTCAGGAAAATTAGTGACAATATGCAGAGCCTTTCTTTGGGAATTCAGTTAGTTCTATGAGGTGAGGGAGGTTGTTATGAGTTTGGCTCACAGCCTGGCTGACATCACCAAAGCTGTCCCACCAACCTTCCTGTTTTCCAGAGGGAGAGACTTTGTCTTCACTGGTAACTGGGATTTACTGAAAGCCTCTTGTCTTCTGGGTCTTTGACAAGACTGAGTTCATTGAATTCTCTGACACATCTGCCAACCTGGTCTACAGAGGTGGATGGTGACAGAGAGTCTCAGGTCTTGGAATCATGTGTGTCAACAGTTTACACAAGACTCTGGGTGGCAGCCTTCCCATCATGGGCTGCTTGCTCCAGGAACCATGGGTTCACCTGCCTCCATGCTAGAAGATGCATGACTTGTCAAAGAGTGAAGAGCCCAAGTAGGCACGAGGAGGTGAAGACAGGAGAACTGGGAGTTGGGCTCACCCACTGGGACACCCCAAGTTCTCCTGCTGTAGGTTAGGGGACAATCAGTAATTCTTTCTGGAGGGGCCGACAAGGCCACAGACAGCACTGGGCTTTATGACTGAAAGATGCCCCTGGATTTACTGAGCACCTTCTGCCTTCCGGGTCTTTAACACGACTGAGTTCATTTAATTCTCTGACAGACCTGTCAACCGGTAGATGGTGACAGAGATGCTCAGGTCCTGGGGCCATGTGTATCTTAGCAGTTTACCCAATAGCCTCACCAATAGCCTGCTTCTTCTATCAGTTAAGGGGTTCTAGGATTCTGAGAACCCAGGACAACTAAGCCCAAAGGAATACACTTCCAGTCTCCAAGATCTCCTCAGGCCTCATGGATAGGTCACCTCTCCCAGTGGCACTGTGAACGCCATCATTTCTCCCTGTCCATCCCCTCTGTCTTATGTAGCCCAGGATAGCCTCACACTCCCTATGTACCCAAGGACGACTCCTGATTCTTCTGCTTCTTCCTCCTGAATGCTGAGATTACATTTCTGTACCATCACCTCCTATTTCTGTGGTCCACGGGCTCAATCTCGGGGCCTCACGCCTACTGAACAAGCATTCTACCAATTGAGCTACACCCCCAGCCCTGGAAGCCATTGTTTCTTAGGAGAACTTCCACAGAAGGGGATAGCTGGTTCAAGGATATCTATGTATCCATCTGTGAAATACCATATTTAATGCCAGACTGTTCCAGAAATGACCCATCAGCCTATATTGTTGGAGACAAACAGGTTTCCTGCTTTGCCCGTGTGTTCAGCAAAACTCTGGCTTCTTTTTGATCATGTGCTTTCTGCTTAGCACTTCCCCTCATCCGTTAGTTGGCTATTTGTACCTATTATAAGAATGCCCGGTTCTTATTCCCTCCCACTTGTTTTACACTAGGCTATTTGTCTTTCAACTACTTTTCAAGTTTCTTTGTATTTTATAGAGAATCCCTGTGTTTAGGAGACGTGTCACAGCTAGTTCCCAGACACAGTCTACCCTTCGTGCATGCTTTTATTTGCATTTTTAAAAAATATGCATAAAACTTATCTTTATTATCTTATATTTCCACATGTCACTTTATTGATTTTTTTTTCCCTTTGGGGTTATACTTAGCAAATTTTTCCTTCTACGAGTTTATATAAAATTTTACCCCTCTTTCCTTTCAATGCTTTTATGTTTTTGAATATATCTAAACCATATGCCACAGCTGTGATGGGAGGGAACCCAACTTTATTTTTTCCAAATGTTTAGAGAGTTATCCACAAACCATGGATGGAGATAATTCTTCCCCTGAGTCTACACCACCATGAGTGTGTCTGATCGCTGAGACGCAACCAGAGCTGGGGCCGTGCATTCTATTCTGTGCCTTCTTTCTGAGATGGCCTTGTGTTTAGAGTTTGATCCCTTGAAAATATATTTTAACACATGGAGAAACATAGATGTCTCTTTTTAAATAAACAAACAACCCCCCCAAATAACAACAACAACAAAACCAAACCAAACCAACAACAAACAAAAACAACTGAACAGTAGCATTCTTTCTATGAAATCCACTTGAATCATTGCCATGTTCCAAAAATAACCTTATTGACATAGGGGCCAAGAATGGAACGGGCACACTGGTTACCTTTAGCTGGGATAAATAAATATATTTATGGTCTTCAACTTCCTCACCTCTCTTCTTCCTGATTTGTGAAGTGAGTTTTAAAACACTCATTCAGTCGAGTCTGCAGGTTCTGCCCTCAGATCCCACACACCCTTTCCCTACACCGAAGTATTTTATATTTTTGTTGTCATTGTGAGAAGAGTCTCTTTTTCCCTTCTTTGTGTTCTTAACTGCATACAAGTGTTGCCAATCCATCTGTATTCCTCCTCTATGAGAGAAGGGGTGCCTAGCTTGTTAGGATCACTGTGGAGCAAGGATTTTTTTTTTCTAGAAGGTTCTTCATAGATTCAAGTTGGTTGGAAGCCTCTGGGAACTCAGACAACTCTCCCTTCAGAGAATTAGGAGAACTCTCCTTTCAAACCCCTCAATAGCTCTAGAAATGATGCTGTACTGGCTGGGTTTGTGTCAACCTGACACAGCTGGAGTTATCACAGAGAAAGGAGCTTCCCTTGAGGAGATGCCTCTATGAGATCCAGCTGTAAGGCAATTTCTCAACTAGTGATCAAAGGGGGAGAACCCATGGTGGGTGGTGCCATCCCTGGGATTATAGTCTTGGGTTCTATAAGAGAGCAAGCTGAGAAAGCCAGGGGAAGCAAGCCAGTAAGTAACACCCTCCACGGCCTCTGCATCAGCTCCTGCCTCCAAGTTCCTGCCCTGTGTGAGTTCCTATCCTGACTTTGGTGATGGACAGAAATGTGGAAGTGTAAGCTGAATAAACCCTTTCCTCCCCAACTTGCTTCTTGATGTTTTGTGCAGAAATACAAATCCTGACTAAGACAGTGATGAAACCAAAGCCATCCACTTTGGATATCCTTATTGACGTTAGGATACATCCCACCCATCATTCCTGTCAGCTCTTCCTTAGAGGAAGACATGGCCATCCCTGTCCCAGGCTCCAGCACTCACACTTAAAGTCCTCACCGTGGAAGAAAAACTGAGGCTAAGACTTCCTGAGTTAGAGTCAGGAAAGTAGAAAAGAATTGCATCCCTACCTCCTACAGAGCCAATTGTAGTGTGTCCCCACGGACATAGGAAAATCGCTGACATCTTTCTCCTTGGCTTTCAACACTTCTGAGGTGGGACTATCCTAGGTACCTGGCCAAGAACGAGTTTGTGGTTTAAGGTTTCTGCCTAGACAATGAATTCCCCCTGAACACAACTACTGTAAAACAACAAACAAACAAACCCCCTCTAACTCTCCTGCATTGCTTTCTGAGACACTAGTGAGGGGTCCCCAAACTGCAATGCTTGGTTTTCTAAATGAATGCTATTTGTTTGGATCTTTGTGCCAATCTGCTTCTGCATAAAGGATGGCGGCCAACGGGAAGATATAAAATTACATCTGCTCGGATTGTGGATCGGCTTTCTACGGTTATGACAAAACTGTCTGAGATAGGTAACTTCAGAGAGGAAATTATTGTTCTGGATACAGGGTTTGAGGTCTCCCCCAGGGTCTGTTGCTCTGCTGATTTGGGACTGTGGAAGACCATCGTGGAGCGACACGATGTCTCATTTTCACAACATCTAGAAAGTGAGGGGGGGGGGAAGATCTCCAAATTCCATTCAAAAAATACTCCACTGAACCCTGTTTTCTCCCAAAGATTTTACTACCTTCCAACAACACTAAGGGCTGGGGTCTGGGCATTTGACATTCCAGCTTTTGGGAGCACTGAATGTCCACACTATGACATATCACTGGCGAATCAGACTCTGCAGTGACTCTTAGCCTAGGCTGAATATCAGAGTTATCTGGGGATTAGAAAATTGTTATCTGAGCCCCATTTTTAATGGGGTTATTTGATTTTCTGGAGTCCACCTTCTTGAGTTCTTTATATATATTGGATATTAGTCCCCTATCTGATTTAGGATAGGTAAAGATCCTTTCCCAATCTGTTGGTGTTCTTTTTGTCTTATTGATGGTGTCTTTTGCCTGACAGAAGCTTTGCAGTTGCATGAGGTCTCATTTGTCAATTCTCGATCTTACAGCGCAAGCCATTGCTGTTCTATTCAGGAATTTTTCCCCTGTGCCCATATCTTCAAGGCTTTTCCCCACTTTCTCCTCTATAAGTTTCAGTGTCTCTGGTTTTATGTGAAGTTCCTTGATCCACTTAGATTTGACCTTAGTACAAGGAGATAGGAATGGATCGATTCACATTCTTCTACATGATAACCACCAGTTGTGCCAGCACCATTTGTTGAAAATGCTGTCTTTCTTCCACTGGATGGTTTTAGCTCCCTTGTCGAAGATCAAGTGACCATAAGTGTGTGGGTTCATTTCTGGGTCTTCAATTCTATTCCATTGGTCTACTTGTCTGTCGCTATACCAGTACCACGCAGTTTTTATCACACTTGCTCTGTAGTAAAGCTTTAGGTCAGGCATGGTGATTCCACCAGAGGTTCTTTTATCCTTGAGAAGAGTTTTTGCTATCCTAGGTTTTTTGTTATTCCAGATGAATTTGCAGATTGCTCTTTCTAATTCGTTGAAGAATTGAGTTGGAATTTTGATGGGGATTGCATTGAATCTGTAGATTGCTTTTGGCAAGATAGCCATTTTTACAATGTTGATCCTGCCAATCCATGAGCATGGGAGATCTTTCCATCTTCTGAGATCTTCTTTAATTTCTTTCTTCAGAGACTTGAAGTTTTTATCATACAGATCTTTCACTTCCTTAGTTAGAGTCACGCCAAGATATTTTATATTATTTGTGACTATTGAGAAGGGTGTTGTTTCCCTAATTTCTTTCTCAGCCTGTTTATTCTTTGTGTAGAGAAAGGCCATTGACTTGTTTGAGTTAATTTTATATCCAGCTACTTCACTGAAGCTGTTTATCAGGTTTAGGAGTTCTCTGGTGGAATTTTTATATATACTATCATAATCTGTCACTTATATATACTATCATATCATCTGCAAAAAGTGATATTTTGACTTCATCTTTTCCAATTTGTATCCCCTTGATCTCCTTTTGTTGTCGAATTGCTCTGGCTAGGACTTCAAGTACAATGTTGAATAGGTATGGAGAGAGTGGACAGCCTTGTCTAGTCCCTGATTTTAGTGGGATTGCTTCAAGCTTCTCACCATTTACTTTGATGTTGGCTACTGGTTTGCTGTAGATTGCTTTTATCATGGTTAGGTATGGGCCTTGAATTCCTGATCTTTCCAAGACTTTTATCATGAATGGGTGTTGGATCTTGTCGAATGCTTTTTCCGCATCTAACGAGATGGTCATGTGGTTTTTGTCTTTGAGTTTGTTTATAATGGATTATGTTGATGGATTTCCATATATTAAACCATCCCTGCATCCCTGGAATAAAACCTACTTGGTCAGGATGGACTGAACAAAGAATTCTCACCTGAGGAATACCGAATGGCAGAGAAGCACCTGAAAAAATGTTCAACATCCTTAATCATCAGGGAAATGCAAATCAAAACAACCCTGAGATTCCACCTCACACCAGTCAGAATGGCTAAGATAAAAAATTCAGGTGACAGCAGATGCTGGCGAGGATGTGGAGAAAGAGGAACACTCCTCCATTGTTGGTGGGATTGCAAGCTTGTACAACCACTCTGGAAATCAGTCTGGCGGTTCCTTAGAAAATTGGACATAGTACTACCGGAAGATCCAGCAATACCTCTCCTGGGCATATATTCAGAAGATGTCCCAACAGGTAATAAGGACACATGCTCCACCTATGTTCATAGCAGCCTTATTTACAATAGCCAGAAGCTGGAAAGAACCCAGATGCCCCTCAACAGAGGAATGGATACAGAAAATGTGGTACATTTACACAATGGAGTACTACTCAGCTATTAAAAAGAATGAATTTATGAAATTCCTAGCCAAATGGATGGACCTGGAGGGCATCATCCTGAGTGAGGTAACACAATCACAAAGGAACTCACACAATATGTACTCACTGATAAGTGAATATTAGCCCAAAACTTAGGATACCCAAGATATAAGATACAATTTGCTAAACGCATGAAACTCAAGAAGAATGGAGACCAAAGTGTGGACACTGTGCCCCTTCTTAGAATTGGGAACAAAACACTCATGAAAGGAGTTACAGAGACAAAGTTTGGAGCTGTGACGAAAGGATGGGCCATCTAGAAACTTCCATATCCAGGGATACACCCCATAATCAGCTTCCAAACGCTGACACCATTGCATACACTAGCAAGATTTTGCTGAAAGGTCCCAGATATCTCTGTCTCTTGTGAGACTATGCCGGGGCCTAGCAAACACAGAAGTGGATGCTCACAGTCAGCTAGTGGATGGATCACAGGGCTCCCAATGGAGGAGCTAGAGAAAATACCCAAGGAGCTAAAGGGACCTGCAACCCTATAGGTGGAACAACATTATGAACTAACCAGTACCCCGGAGCTCTTGACTCTAGCTACATATGTATCAAAAGATGGCCTAGTTGGCCATCACTGGAAAGAGAGGCCCATTGGACACGCAAACTTTATATGCCCCAGTACAGGGGAACACCAGGGCCAAAAAAATGGCAATGGGTGGGTAGGGAAGGGGGGAGGGTACGGGGGACTTTTGGGATAGCATTGGAAATGTAATTGAGGAAAATATGTAATAAAAATATTAAAAATTAAAAAAAAAGAAAATTGTTATGTACAAATGATGCTAAAGTTCTGTCCTCGAGATGCTGGTCTTAGCTGTTTGGGATTAGATGTCAGAATATTTCAGGCCTCTCCCTCCTTCATTTCTTCAGGTGCTCGGCTTAGATAATAATATTTCAGGTCCTCATTGAAATCTTACTAACAGGCAACAGTAACACACTAAGAATGGTTGAAATTGATTAAGTCAAATGATCTCCAAAGTCATGTCTTTGGACATTGGGCGGGGGGAGACAGCGGAGGTTTGACGGCTTTGTGCAGGTATCATGTCCATGTTGTTCAGTAGATGTGGCTTCATGATGCTACTCTTGGGCACTAATAGTTAGGGACAAGTCCAGGTGTAAGGGACCATTCTAACGAAAAATAAAGCAAAATCATGAACAGAAGACTAGTAAAATTTTAAATTGGGGTGAAAATGTATACTAATTCAAGTCCTTTACAATCTGGCCAATACCAAAACACTACAAAATTTAGAAATATTAAATAGCATTTCAATGCTTTGTCTGACTCATTTCAAGCTTCTGTTTGTTTGCTTGGTTGGTTTTCGTTTGTTTGTTTGGCTGCATCAGTCAACTTGAACTGCCGTTATAAAAGACCATGAACAGGATTGCTTAAACAACAAACAGTTATAACTCACAGTTCTGGCAGCTGGGCCCTGAGATCAGCTTGCTTGGCCATTATTGAAGGGTGCCCCAGTTTGCTTTAATGATCAACTTGAGTCACCTAAGAGGAAAGCTTCAATTGAGGAATTGCCTAGGTAAGATTGACCTGTGTGTCTGTAGGGAGCTGTCTGTATTGTTAATTGATGTGAGAAGGCCCAGCCCCTTGTGGGGAGCACAGACTCCAGCAGGTGGAGATGGTCTGAAGAAAGAGCTGGATAAACAGAAACCTGTGCATACCTGAGCCAGCAAGCAGTGCCTATCTTTCCAGCCTCAAGGTTCCTTCTTAGAGTTCCTGACGTGATCTGCATGGGTGATGGCACCATGAAAGAAGACCTTCTTCTCGGTTGCTTTAGGTCAGGGCACACTGAAAGTAGAAGAAGAGGCTATTGGCGGGGAGGTGGCTAATTTCTGGCTATGTCCTCACACAGTAGTGTGTGTGTGTGTGTGTGTACTAGGTCTTCTTCGAAGTACACTGATCACATTGTGGAGAACCTGAATTGATGGCGATTGATAATTGCTTCCCATAGTGTGTGCACTTCCCCAGTGTCCCTGCCACGTGCCTGGCCCACGATGCTTGATCTTGAAGCACCTGAACCATAGTGATCTACTGGTTACCTACTGTTGTGCATGGAGAGGGCCCTTGCTCCTGTTCACTCCCGTGTCACCATCTTCCAACCCAAAGCCTGTGGAGGAAGTTGGTAGCTGAACCTAGATCATATGTCTCTGTCCCCTTGGAGGGTCGGGGATGATGGAAATGTTTCTCTTCATTTGAGCTTGTAGGAGAGAAAGCTGTTCCTCACTGTGGTGTGGGGTCCCTCAAACCAAAGAGGAAATAGAGGAAGGGAGGGAGGAAGGGGACAGAGAGGGGATCAGATTTCTCAATGCACGTTTTGTCTTACCAGTTTTAGTTTTAAAACGCATACACGAATTATCAAATCAAAACTGAAAATTTTAAGAGAACTACAATCCTATGACCGTCAAACATGGAGATAGAGCCCCTCCTTAGTGACTCTTCCCAGCAAGGATGACTAAATGTGGCACTAGGAAGTGCATCATATTTAAACCTGTTATTTGATGCTACCAAATCCATCAGCCTGTCTCATTTCCTCCTTTGTTTGCCCGTGTTGGCACCCTCCCAAATAACTCATTTACACAATAGCGCCCTGAATTGGCAGTGATTGCCTCCCTAACCAGGGAAGGAGTGGTGTGGATTTCCCATACAATATTGTACAATACAGCTGTGTTTCTGATTGGTTTCAGAATGGCTCTCACATGGGAAGGAACCCTTTCAGGAACAAACACAACACGGGGTCGTGAGTGAGGTCCACAAAAATTAGAGTCCTGTTCTGGAGACTTACTTATTGTCTTGAGTGGGTTCCTTGGAGCTAATTTTGAGCCCTGGGAGACTGAGGAATGAGACTCGTCACCAGAGGAGAGGCATGAAGGGTTCTGTCAAGGATCTGCTGAAATGAGATTTCTCCACCAGGTCAACCAAAGGTTTCCTTTTGAAAGGAAAAACCCCTAGTGGGGAAGAAAAGAAACTTTCTAGGGGTCATAGTCTTATTTGTTTATTTTGTTGGTTTGTTTGTTTGTACAATCTGAATGGATGGTCTGGAACAAACAAAATTGATGTCAATTATTCCCTTAGTGTCCCCTGTGCTTCTGATTGTCAGCTCTGTCCCCAATCACTTTTCCTGGTCACCCAGACTTCTCCAGGTTCTTGAATGTTCTGAAACTCTTGGTGTCCAAGAAGAGGAGATGAAGAGGTCACTGGATCCCCATCACCTCCTTTTCATGGTGCAACTAGATGCTATTGTCACACAATCCAGACAGATTTGTATGTACAAGAGAACATGCACATTGCATTTGGTGGGGGTTTACTAAAGACTGTGTGATTTGAACTGCCGCCCCCCAACTCATAGGATCAAATCCTGCACTGTAGGTGACAATGAGAAGTGAGGCATTGGGGTGTGGGTTTTTCAGGATTTAAAAGCAGCCTTCCTAGAAATACTTATTCTGCTATGAGATGCTAGAGTGAAAGATAGCCAGCAAGGAAGTGGGTTCCCATAAGATGTTGAGTTTGCTAGAATCTTGATCATGGACTTGCCATTCTCCAGAGCTGTATCTGTTACTTCAACCTTCATGGAGAGTGGATGTTCTACTTAGGATAAAACCACACAATTCATAAGAGTGTTAGGATGCTCTCTCTAGAACTCACCCCCTCATTGGGAATTCATAAAGCAGCCAATGGAGGTTGATTAGAGTATTAGCTACAGATATTTTCAAAGTCTATATGCAAGAATCTTCCATCCTCGCCTTAGAGATCCTCAAAATGCAGCAATTCCATCCCAAACTAACACGACTTAGCTATGGGAACGAGAAAGAGGCGGACTTTGGCTGTGACTCTTCTTCTCCAGGCAAGGCGAGGATGGGAACAGACCCTGTTATTCGTGGTTTGACATGTGAGAGCTCTTCACGAGTAGCATTGGCTTCTCCATTTCACTCCTCGAGGAGAAGGACAGCTTGTCCTCTCAGATGTTATCTGGGTGTCGTCTGCTTGAGCACCTGGCTGCTGTGCCTGTCCATCATCACATGCAGAGCATCAGTTATTTTGGATATGATTGGCTTCTCTACAACTAGGCCAAGCTATATATACCCAGGCAACCTTCAGGTGTCCCGACTACTCATCATAACCAGTGTGACTCAAGTACCAATGTGGCTGAAAAAATGTTAAGTGGTTTTAGTTGGACCACTCCAGTCCTAGATTTTTTTAAATAAACACTCAATGAAAACAAGCTCCTGGAGTTGAGTCTTCTGGGGGTGACACTCTTCTTCGTTGTAGCCCGACTTCTGCCCAGATTTTGGACCCTTGTCTCCTTTCACAGTTTTGAGACCACAGATTCAACTCTCTGATCTACCAGAGAGAGAGAGAGAGAGAGAGAGAGAGAGAGAGAGAGAGAGAGAGAGAGAGAGAACTCCTGTGTAGGCAATGACAATCTCAGGGAAGAGTTTTGACCTTTGCCCTTGGTTTATGAGAGGTTATACCTAAGGTTCATGAAGTGTTTATGAGATAACAATGTACTTGATTCCATAGGGGCCTTGATTGTACCCAAGAGCCCATGCTAGTGATGTGATTTATGGTGGGAGCATGTTGGAGACTGAAATACTCCACCCTCCAGGGAAGCTTCTTAAACCAGTGGGTAAACAAAATAGCTTCAGGAACTCCCTGAAACTGACCAGATTGACTAGGTCCCTCCCCTTGTGAGGGTAAGCTATAAAAGCTGCCAAGAATCACACTCAGACACTCCAAGCTACCAAGAAGACTCTGAAACCAGACCAGGGGCCCAGGAGAAGCAGGGACCGGCTGAGTTGCCTGGAAGAGGTTTATAACAACTGAATCACTTGGAAAGGACTGTTGAGCCGCCTTCAGGCTGTGTAGTGTGCTCCCGATTCCCAGCTCTTGTGAACTGTTACCCATGCTGTGGTGGGATTTGATGATGCCACTGTCTTAGAATCATTTCTGCTCCTGTAAGTAACCCCTTACCCAATAAAACTCATTGATTTATCAAACTGACTTTCATGATCTCTGTACTTTTGACTGTCATGGGCTCCCTATCTGGTGTGAATAGATGTGTATGCATACATGCATGCGTATGTGAGCATGTGAACACATATGTGTTTGTGTGTGTGTGTGTGTGTGCCTGTTGCATCTCCTTAGGGAAACTCTTGTTACACAACCGAGCCCTAGATAGCTCAGTATCAGCCTGACTTGTGGAGACAGGGCATTCTTTCCCTTTCACAAATGATCAACTGAGTGTGTAGGACACTTCTACATGACTGCAAAGCATTTAGATGGAAGAGAGTTTCCTGGTTAATCACACCCGGAGACACACAATGCACTGGTGAGAGACACAGGTGTTTTCCTGTGTCACACCTGAGGATCTTGCATCCCTTGGTTGATCTGTAACTTCTTGCTGTTCAAAACCCTGTGACCACAGTGACTTTTCTGAGCTCCATGAATCCTTCTGGCAAACTATGGAACCTGAGGGTGGCCTTGGGGACATCCCAGTTGTTTTCAATATCAGAAATAAAGACAGTCTTGAGGACATTGAACTTTGCAACCTCCCAAGCAAAATAGTACCGCCCCGAGAAACAAAAAGGAACACCTCATCCCAACGTCCACAGACATTTGCTCTTGCTCCGGTCTGATTGATGGGTCCCGTCTTGACTGCCTAGGCTTAAAATGGTTCTTTTCCATGGTTCACCTCCTAGTGCTTTTGCACAAAAAGCAAAAGAATCCATTTAATGGGCCCAGAGAAACCCACTGCTTACTCGAGGACTTCAGGGGAGGCCTTGATAGAAATGAAGCAGAGCAGGAAGGCCTCAGATTGCTCAGGAAAGAATTTTCTAAGAACCAGAAAGGACAGTTCTTCAGACTTCCTGAGAACAAGCTATGGAACACCAGAGGGAGAGTTAGATACAGTGTTCAGTCATGATCGAGTTAATGCTTGAACTAAAGAATATTTAGAACAACATCATGTTTCCTTAAACCCCAAGTTAAATGTTAGAGAAGGGAAAGGAAGAGTCAGCAGTCTGAATCGAGTCATCCAAGGCTAAACATGGGTTAATAAAATCTCACTGTCAGAGTATCCTGGGAGAAATACAGTTATCTGTCTTCCAGATAGTCATGCAGGTTTAAAAGAAAGGGAGAGATAAATGCAAGTCTATGGGCCACCGGTATTAAGCAAGCAAATATTATTTTGATCCAAATTATGCTATTCCATTGCATTAACAAAGAGCAAAGTAATTTCCACCATTAACCAGGTCAAGTGTTTTCCTACCAAGACATCTAAGATTGTTTAGTAAACATCTTGAAATAGTGAAGTTTGATGCTAATGAATTCAAAATTCATAGGAAGAATAAATATGGAAAAGAGACCTGAATATTAGATGGTTTGAATGACTCAATAGCATGAGTGGACATGCTGTAGATCTATATGTTCAGAATGCGACTTGTTTACCATGCCTAAAAGTAGCCACATCATGAGAAATTTATGGTCTAAAAATGTGCTATTGATTCTACTATTGATTTGTTTTCTCATTCATTCATTCATTCATTCATTCAATAAACTTTGCTTTAAGACTTACTTAATTTCAGAGTCCATATTTTGCTTCAAAAGTTCAAAGGTGTGTAAAAGGCTCACACTGGCTAAAGGACTTTGGGATCACTGGAGGTGTCCAGATTTCCCAAGGTAAATGGTGTTCCAGAATGTTTGGAACATTGGTGGAGGTCACTCTTGTTATTTCTGAGCATGGGGCTCTTTTTTGCTCAGCCTCCCTTAAGGTCACACGTGGCACCATGACTCAGCTCTTCCAATAAAATATAGACAGAAGCTATGGCTAACCTTGCTGAGTCTGGACATTGGGAGATACACATCTCTCCTGCCTCCTTACAAACTTACCACATCTTCTGGGTTAATATTTCTGTATCATATTTCTGTTTCATTTCAGCCTACTGAAAATAAGCTCTCATATACAGATGCAAGGAAATCCAGCTAAACAACACAGGAAGTTCACTCTGTCCTGCAAGACTTCAAATGGAGAGCTGTTGTACATTCAGTGAGCCAGAAAGCCCCGGTACTGGGAAGGACAGTTTTCCAGTCTTCATGATGCCCATCTGTCAATCAAAAGACAATGGTCCAATTTTGGTTCTAGACAAGAACAAGGCCTTTGAGCCCTGAGAATGATGGAGCAATGATCTGACAATCTGGAAGCAGCAGAGTCCTTGCCCACAGGCCTGGCACCTTTGAATGGACAGATGGGACAGAACTGCCCACAAACCTGCCACACTTCCTTTGTGCTGTTATTTCTGAGGTAAAAAAAAAATGCAAAAAAAAAACCCAACTATAATTTTAAAGCCATTTTATGATAAGATCTTTTTATTCATATTTACTGTGAAAATTTTGAAGTACAGTAGAGCTAAAAGAATTACACAGTGCATATCTATATATGCACAGGCCAAGTTACACTGTTAGCTATTCATGGTACTTTCCAATATCACATATCCTGCCATCTTTGCACCTGCCTATCCACCATCAATTTTTCTTCCATTTTTGGGAGAATTCCAAGGGAATGGCAAACATCTTATCCTGAACATTTCAGCCTGTATACTATTAAATAGATTCAACAAAAAAACATTTATACATAATGAAATACACAAATCTTAGATGTGTGTTTGTTGAGTTTGAGAAATATTGTGCCCATATAGCAGACACCTCTGTTCAGATCAAGACTACTCCATTTCTCAAGATCTGTTAGGCTAATTATGCTATAGCAACTTAGCTTCACTCTAATTAGGATACAGTGAAATAACTTTAAGAATAGTTCTAGGAGATAAACACTTTTTTTGTTTGTTTGTTTGAAACAGGGTCTCACGATGTATCCCAAGGCTGGCTTTGAACTCAGAATCTTCCTGGTTACATATACATTGCCTATTGTTTGGTTATGAGCATCACTGACATTGTGGAACCTTTAAGAACAGTGGTGTAGAGGAAGGGAATCAGGCCAAGGGACTGCCACCCTCATGAAAACATGAATACTGTTCCATGGAAGTGTGTAAGCATTGTAGGATTGAATTAGCTTCTGAGAGAAGTGGTGTAAGCCAGCCTAACTCCTCCCCTGAATCCTTCTCCACTCATTCCCCCCACCCCAACCCCCATTCCCCTGCAAGTCCTCACTGCTGCAGGGACATACACAGGGCAGCCCTGAGCACACATGAGTTCTCACTGTGTCAACTACACAGCTCTAACCCGAGCTAAGTCAGTGCTGGGCCTGGGCCTCAAAGCTGCACACACTGGGCATTAGGTGACTGTCTTTCTCTCTCTTTTTTTGTTTGGTTCAAAACTGAGGCAAACATTTTTGGTACAGCTCATGTGAATAAAATTTCTTTTATAGATGTGAGCTAAAGATGTAAATTCCTATACAGCAGTCCCACTCTGAGGAGGTGTCCTAGAATATAGAAAGCATACTTATATATAGCAAACTCAAATGAAAAAAGATGGCAGTGTATTGTTATGATAGCAATAGAAAGATACCCAGAAATGTCAGTGCTATATAGAGTAGCCGTTACATAAGCACTGTTTTATATCTGTACCTAAGATGTGTGGCACACAGAGAAGGTGAAAATTTTGTCTTATTTGTCTTTAAATTAGCATACAAAGGCATGGGTTTCATAATGGCATGTTCATACATATATGCAATTTTATTTTGTTCTTATCTCTCATGGCTGAATAAAATTCTACTCTCTACAGTATCATAATCCCTTTATCCATTTGTCTTAGTTTGGGTTTCGTTGCTGTGAAGGGACATCATGACCAAGGCAACTCTTATAAAGGCAAAACATTTCATTGGGTCTGGCTTTCCGCTTCAGAGGTTCAGTCCATTACTGTCAGAGTGGGAAGCATGGCAATATGCAGGCAGACATGGTGCTAGAAGATCCAAGAGTTCTACACTTGATCTGATGGCAGCCAGAAGGACACTCTCTTCTGCACTGGGCAGAGCTTAAGCATCAGCAGACCTCAAAGCCCACCCCCACAGTGACATGCTTCCTCTAACAAGGCCATGTTTTCTCTGATAAGACCACACTTCCTAAGAATGTCACGTCCCATGAGCCAAGCATATTCAAACCACCACACCTTTCATCTGTTAATGCCTATCTAGACTGATTCCATAACTTGTTTATAGTGACTGGTGTTCTAATAAACATGAATGTTCAGGTGTATCTGTGGCACGCTAATTTGGAGTCCTTTGGATACACAGCTAGGAATGTTATAGATGGGTCATACCATAGCTCTAATTTTGATTTTTGTCTGATTTGTAGAGAATGGTGTACAGAAGAGCTTATCAGGAAGAAAAAAATTATTAGCCATGCCTTGAGCCTCAGTGTTTGAAGACTGAGCTATATCTACTCCCAAAAGGCAGGGCTTCCTGCATCATAAACTCAGGGCTTACAAAGTCAGAGAAGTGTGATGTTGTAGCATTTGGAGGAGCTCAGCCTTTAGGGTAATGATGCAACAGTCATGAGAGTCATTACACACGTGTTAAGGTTCTAAGGATTTGATAAGCAGAGTAGGTTTGGCCTCCATAGGCAATGGATGGCCAACAAAGAAAATGTAAATAGGGAAGTGACATCATTAGATTTACATTTTAGGATACAACTCCAAGCGATACTGTTGACATAGAAAGTGGCATATAAAGAAGATATGAAAAATGAATAGATGGACTGCTACAGGCTTGAAGCAGCAACAGTTACTACAGAGGCCACTGAGTAATGCTGGAAGAGATTTCTCATCCTGGTTATTCCCCAAACTTCCAGCTTATGCTCCAAGGAGATTTCTGTGTACTTGGTAGTAGGGATTGTTACCATCTATCACAATATCCTTCATTTTCCCCATAGTAATAGAAAGTTCAGTATCATCAACTCAGTTCAAGACTCTAGTGTTCAGCCTCCCTTGCAGCTATGTGTGACCACTGTCAGGTTCAGGTTACTGGGGTGTTAGCAGAAATAACATGTGAATCTTCTGAAGATATTCTCTTCTTTCCTCTTCCCTTTCTTGTGGCCTGGAACCTAGAGGTGATGGAGAGTTATCCTTAACCAATTACTTATCAGTGGTAAAATGATAAGAAATGAAAGCTTGCTTCACATACAGTTAAGCTGTGACCTGGATCACCTGCCTAGACTTTGTCATGACAAAGCAGAAAAATCTTTGTCTCATTTAAGCCATTGCATTTTGGGGGATTTTGTTATGGATGTCCAGTGCACAACAATGAAATAGTCTATGAGGACTACAGAGGTTGATTTTCCCATATAACTCCCTTACTAGCAAAATACGAGCATGTTATCCTTGGTAGTACAAGATATGGGGTTGGGACACAGGGTGCCACCTATTATATGGGCTTGAGCAAGCCTTTTAACTTCTCTGGACCAAAGGTTTCTTGACACTCTTGTGCTTTGTTTCCTTCTGTAAAAAAGGAGGAAGTGATAGAGATATTGTGGAGGGCAGAGATGGAGGCGGGAAGATCAGGAGTTCAAGCTCTCCTTGGTTACACAGAATATGAGGCCAACCTTTCTCAAAAGGTGGAGGAGTTTCTGCGCTCAGTTTGCCATGTTGTGAGCCTCCATGATAGTGCTTATTGTCATCAGGAAGGGCCCAGGATGAAGAAAGCTGCAGTTCCCAGCCCACCCAGGTGTCCTTGAAACTGAAGCCTGCAGCTCCGTTCATTTCTCCAGTTTGCATCGTACGGCTGGAGTTCCCAACGTAATTTCCTCTTCTTGGAAAGGCCATAAGAGAGGAGTCTTTGAATAAACCCAAGCCCCGCACCTGAATCCCAAAGAGTGCAAAGGATAGAGGCACTCTTGGACAAGGTCAAGGACACTGGTACGTATCTGGAATCTGGGGCTCTGCCAAGACCCCATGGCTCAGACTTGCAGACAGTGTGCAGGGTCAGGTGAGTTATTCCACTCAACAGAAGTCCCAGTTGTTTCCTCGGTCAGATTCATCGTGCACACAAAGCATGGATTCTCTCAGTGGAAGTGTCATGGCTGGCTTCCTCCTGCTCTAGTGAGGGCTGCACTTCAAGCTGACAGACTGACTGTGTGCACCTGCATGCTGGTGGTCCTACTGTCCCATCTTACTGGAGAAGGGGCTTCCTAACTCAGGCTTCAAGGAAGGGAAGGGAATAGGTTTGAGAAGGTTGGGGGACAAGATCTTTACCTGCTGGCAAGTCTACCGTCTGTGCTCTTGTTCTAGAAAGAATCATCTTATTAAATGAGGAAGTCTTTCTTCTCTTTGTATCTCTTCTTTCCTAAAAAAAACATTATATATTCATTGAGTGAGGCATTGGGCTGCATAATGACATTATTATTCAAGTATACTGCTTGCTTTGACCTTACTCACCTCACTCCCTCTCCTATCCTTTCTCCCCTCCTACCTGTCTGCCCTTCTCTTCCCAGTTTTCCTTCTTCTTTCTCTCCTCTCTCTGTCTCTCTATCTGTCTCTCTGCTCTCTTTACTCTCTCTGTCTCTCTGTCTTTCTCTATCTCTCTGTCTCTGTGTATGTGTGTGTTTGTGTGTGTTAATAGGTTTCACATATGAGCTAAAATATGACATTTGTCTAGGCTTCTGTCTACATAGCTTAGACTAGCATCTCCCTCTCATGATCGATCAGACCTGTCCCAGTGCTTTTAGACAATTCAGATCCTTGTGTCCCGTGGCCCAAGGCACTCGGATCAACTGATCAGAAGTGGGGGCCCCAGGACGAGTATTTTAAGTGAAAAACTAAAATCAGTCCTTTTCAGACAATATTCTAGATGCCATCTTGGCTGATACCTGACTGCAGTTTTCCAGTCAAACAACGGTCCTTGTGGAGAGAGGCTGACAATCCTTTACTTGGTCCTGGCATTTAGAATGCTTAGCGTCAGCTGGTGCCACACCCCCTTCCCACTTGTTCCACGTGCGCTAAGGGTTCTCAACTGATTCTAGAAGCAGAGTTTATTAATATGGAGTGGTTTTGGAGTCAGAGTTTCCATCCAGATGAAAAGTCCAAGAATTTTTTAAATAAATCCCAGGGCCATTTTCACAAATGTAAGGATTCTGAAGTCCCTGGGGAACGATGATGATGTCTTTGCTCCTACCGGGTGATAGCTTTGCATACTGCTTGACTCATGAAAACATAGCTCTGTCTCCTGTCTTCACACAGACATTGATCTGTGCCTAGTCAGATTGGATTGTGACCCATACCAGCACACCACACCCTGTCCCCCCACAAACCCCAGTATGCCTTCATTTCCACAGCTGATGCCTGCAGTGGTCCTATTTCTACCCAGGCTCAACCTCTGGGTACCAGTGTGTTAAGATTTTCCCATAGTCACATGAAACACCTGTGCTATAGACAGGCTTGACCTGGAAATTCCCGAGGGCCTCCTGACCTCCTGACCTCCTGACCTCCTGACCTCCTTCACCTTGCCTCCCTATCTCGATGTTTCTCACTGTTTCCTCTTCCTTCCTTCCTTCCTTCCTTCCTTCCTTCCTTCCTTCCTTCCTTCCTTCCTTCCTTCCTTCCTCTCTCTCTCTCTCTCTCTCTCTCTCTCTCTCTCTCTCTTTCCCCTCCCCCTCCTCCTCCCCCTCCCCCTCTCTGGTGTTTGTTTGTTTGTTTTGGTTTTTCTAGACAGGGCTTCTCTGTGCAGTCCTGGCTGTCCCGGAACTCACTCTGTAGACCAGGCTGGCCTCAAACTCAGAAATCTGCCTGCCTCTGCCTCCCGAGTGCTGGGATTAAAGGCGTGTGCCACCACGCCCGGCTCTCTCTCTGTTTTTATTAATCATTCCATTCATTTAAATCTCAAATGATATCCCACTTTCTGGTTACCCCTCCACAGCACACCCCCCCCCATCCCACATCTGCCCTCTCTTTCCGGTCCTTTGCCTCTGTGAGGGTGCTTTACCACCTACCCACCCTCTCCCACCCTACCACTCCAGCATCCCTCTACACTGGGGCATCAAACCTCCACAGGACCAAGGGCCTCCCCTCCCATTGATGTTAGACAAGGCCATCCTCTGCTACCTATATGTCTGGAGCTATGGACCCCTCCCTGTACATTCCTTGGTTGGTGGTCTCGTCCTTGGGAGCTACCCACATTGTTCGCCCTACAGTGTTACAATCCCCCTCTGCTTCCCCAAGTGTTCTGCCAGCTCCTCTGGGGGGGGGGGATCCTCAGGTTCAGTCTGATGGTGGGTTCTAAGCATCCACATCTGCATTGGTCAGTTGCTGGCAGAACCTCCCAAGGAACAGCCACACCAGGTTCCTGTCAGCAAGTGCCTCTTGGCAACAGCAGCAGTGTTGTTGGGGTTTGGTGTCTGCAGACAGGACGGATCCCCAGATGGGGAGGTCCCTGGATGACCCTTCCTTCAGTCTCTGCTCCATTTTTTTATTCTTGTCTTTCCTTTGGACAGGAACATTTCCTGGTTAAAAACTTTGAGATGGATGGGTGGTCCCATCATCCCTCCACCGGGGGCCGTGCCTATCCACTAGAGGTGGTCTCTACAGGTTCTATCTCCCCTTCACTGCACATTTCCACTGGGTCCTGAGAGCCTCTTGCTTCCCTGGTGTCTGGGACCCTCCAGTGGCTATCCCCAGTTCCTCACCCCCCCCCACTGCTACCTATTTTTATTCCATTTCCTGACCCTCTGCACCTCTCTCCCATCATCCTCCTTTCCTCTCTCTCTCTCCTCCTTTCCTTGCCCTTCCCAGCCCTCCCTCTCTCCTGTTCTCTCTCTCCTCCCTCTTCCCATCACGCTAGCCCCCATGTCCTCCTCTCCCCCATCTGTCCATCTTTCTGTCTTCTTAAGCAGGCCCTCTTGAGATGCACAGATGAGGAATGTCAGGCATCCCAGGATGGCACCATTAGGGTAGCTGCTTGCAGACAGCGCCTGGGCCCTGGGGACGGGGAGGAGGTGGCCTGCTCCATCTGTATGTCCTTCTGCTTCACCAGCCCTGTCTCCACGGCTGTTTTTAGCAGTGGCTTAACTCGCAGGGACACAGCTTCAGCCCTCACAGTGTCATCCAGACTGCAGCTGATGCGGGGGCTCTCCCTCCTCACTGTCACGGGACGCTATCTGCCCTGCTTTTTGACATTGTGAGGAATCTGCTTGGACTGCTGAGGACAGGGCTGCAGTTTCAGTGGAAACCCAAGTACCTGAGGGGGCCCTAATAGGGATGCTGCTCCCACTGGACAGGCCCTGATGTGTCCAAGGGATAAGGGACAGTAACCAGCCTTTTAAGTCAGGTCTTGTCTGTGACCCGAGGACCACCAAGCCTACCACCTTTCTGAAATGGAGATAAGTAGATACAAGGGGCAATGAGTAGGTCCTGTCTAATTCACTTCCCCTTAGTCATTCCCTGGGTCAGGGCCCATCTCAGGATCTTGCAGGTTTTAGCTCAAGAGAATGTTGGAGGAGGAGGAGGAGTGCACAGTGGGTGAGTTTCCCTTCCTTGCTTGGCTGAGTTGAGCAGTATTGAAGCCCTTAGAGATGTTGCACAGAGATCCCAAGCCAGAACCACTTCAGCTGTGAAAAATGATCAGCTATTCCATTGTGTTTAGAAATCGTGACACCTGGGCTCTGTTTATTGATTTGGGGGATGAATAACATCAGGTGAATGTGGCGCCCAGCATCCTTGTTCTCCTCCCACTCTCTGCTGATTATGGACCCATCCAATCAAAGGCCACCCTTCCCAGGGCCCTCTGCACCCACAGGTAAACATGCTGCTCAGTTAAAAAAAAGGGGGACATTGTAGAAGAGATGTGTGAGCAGCCACCAGGGACGCTGCTATCCTGTACACCCCTTACCATGATGAGTAGGTAGCCTCAAGGGTTGTGACACTTCATTTTGGTCATCAACGTAATTGCAGTAAGAAATTCCTAGAGTGATAGTGGGTAATAACTGTGGGTGCATCTGCGAGACTGCTTCCCCAAGTGCGGATTGCATTATCCTCTGGACTGGAACCCTGAACTGGATAAAAAGGAAAAGAGGAGAAAGCTGAGTGAGTGCAAGAAGTCCCATTCTCAGCCCCGTGTTCTGTTCAGATAGGAGCAAGCAGCCTCTAGAGGCCCTTCCTTCCCCCCCATATACCTTGTCCCCACCACACACTCGCCCCATCCCCCACCCACCTCCAACCCCCCCCCCCGTGCCTTTGCTGTTACAATGGATGGCATCCTGTGAGCTGTGAACAGAAGGGAATATTCCTTTGCTCATGTTGCTTATTGTTCTGTATCTGACTACAGCAATAAGAAAGTAAACATCATAGGAATTTGGTACCAGAGGTTCTGTGATCAATACGACTGAGCACGTGGCTCGTAGGCCCTTGGAGTTGGTTTGTGGAAATGTGGAAGAGTTTGACCTGTAGGCTAGAGACGGTCCCTGATGCTGTGCTTGACTGTGAGGCATACTGGTGGAAGATGAGAAGATGCAGACTCAGTGGGGGCTGAGCTCCTGAGGATTCAGAAAAGACTGAAGACTGTTACAAACTGGGCCATACACATTACGTTCCAGCCACATGTAACATGAGGACCTGGCTGCATTCTGCCCAGGTCCTGAAAATTTGAATGAAGTTGAATGCAAAAGAAACCATCTAACTTCTTCTCCAGAGGAAGTTCCAAGATGGTCACTATCCAGGCAGTGGCATGGTTGCTCCTCACTGTTTTTAGTCAGATCTCTAGGGAGAGATGTAAACTGAGCAGCCTAGCAGGAAATGGATGCCTCAAACTTAAAATTGCAAAGTTGTACCCAAGGAAAGCATTTCTTTACCCGAATATTACAGGAACGGTCTCTAGGGCACGAACTAAAATTCTTTTCCTCTGAAACCTCTTAAGCTAGGTCCCTACAGTTCAAAACACCCTATCACTTTCCCCTAAAGATTTCTTATAATTCAGCAAGCTGACTGTGGTAGTTGGAATGAAAATGGCCTCCACAGGCTCATAGACAGTGGCATCATTATTTGAAAAGATTAGAATGTGTGGCCTTGTTGGAGTAGGCGTGTCCTTGCTGAGGAAGTGTGTCACTGGGGTGGGCTTTGAGGAAGTGCGTCACTGGGGTGGGCTTTGAGATTTCAAATGCTCAACACAGGCCCAGTGGTTCACTCTCCTTGTTGCCTACCAATCCAGATGTAGAACTCTCAGCTCCTTCTCCAACACAAAGTCTACCTGTGTGCTGCCGTGCTTCCCGCCACAATGGCAAAACCTCTGTGCCTGTAAGTCGGCCCTAATTAAATGTTTTCCTTTATAAGAGTTGCCATGATCATGGTGTCTCTTCACAGAAACAGAAACCCTATCTAAGACAGAGTCTGATACCAGGATTGGGGTGTTGTTGTGCTAGCCTGGCCGGGCGTTTGTTTGGAGGAATGTGGACTTTGGGACTGTGGATTAGGAAAGCAGTGGAATGTCTTAACTGGGACTTAGGAGCATGGAAGACAGTGGAGCTGAGGGTGATTTGAACTGTGGGGTCCTGG
Source organism: Mus caroli (assembly GCF_978045245.1). Lineage (NCBI taxonomy): Eukaryota > Metazoa > Chordata > Mammalia > Rodentia > Muridae > Mus > Mus caroli. The sequence goes on from NW_028227272.1 coordinate 87,522,954, forward strand.
CTCAAGAGGTTTCAGAGGAGACAGATATCAGTATGTGGCCTAAAGACCATTCTTGTAGCCTTTTGGCAAAGGGCTTTTTGCTCTTGTCCAAAAAGTCTGCCTGAGGCTAAATTGGAAAGTTTTAGTTTGACGGCATTGGCAAAGAAGATTTCAGAACAGCCTAGCATTGACTATGTTGCATGGTTTATCAGTGCTCATTCTTATGAAGATCTATAATGAAAAGGGGCAATCTGAACAAGGGAAAATACACACGTACAGTTTGAGAGGAAGAGAAGCACTAGGAAAATGTCTAAAGGAAATCCCCATATTAAATGAAATAAAGGGAGTGGTGACCTCAGAGCAAGACCCCACCCAGCTGAGCTTCCAATGTGTAGGAAGGAGTTAAAGAAAACCTTAGGGCCTGGCATGGTGTTGCAGGCCTTTAATCCCAGCACTTGGGAGGCAGAGGCAGTCAGCTCTCTGAGTTCAAGGTCAGCCTGGTCTACATAGTTCGAGGACAGCCAAGCTTAGGCTGTGAAGGAAACCATGGAAAGCAGAAAGCTGATGAAGATGTACTTGAACAAAGGGCCATGTTCCAGCCCCACAAGCAGCAGAACTTAGCAGTTTGGGCGTTAGAGTCAAAGATGGAAGAAAGGGCCGGGTAGTGGTGTTGCTCTCCTTTAATCCTAGCACTTGGGAGGCAGAGGCAGGTGGATTTCTGAGTTTGAGTTTCAGGACAGCCAGGGCGACACAGAGAAACCCTGTCTCAAAAAAAAAAAAAAGGATAGGAGAAAGGGGTTACAAAATCTCTCTCTGTGGTTAAGGAAAAATTGCTGAGGTCAGGCATGTGGCAGGGGTGACCCTGCAGGGAGGCCAACTCAGGCCATTGTGTGAGGCTATGAAGGTGTGAAGGTGAAGCTTGGATTGCCTTGGAGACCCCAAGAAGTTAGAGATGCCAGAGCCCTGGGATACCTGCGGAGGAGAGGTGCTAACAGGGAGCGGAACCAGTCTATGGGAAAGAAGTGTGCAGCAGTCAACAGAACTGAAAGGAGTTGGAGATCTGAGGAAGGCTTTGGCATGAGCCATGGAGATGCAGAGTTTGGAGTTTACCCAGCTGGTTTTAGCTTTGCTTTGGTCCTGTATTTCTTGACTATGCTGCCTTTTCACCCTTTGGGAATGGTAATGGATATTCTGTGTCATTGTGCATTGCAAGTGTGTTATCCTCTTTTTTAGTTTAATTTATAGGCAGTTACAGTTTCGAGAGTGCCTTGAGTCTCAAGAGAGACTGGACTTTGGACTAAAAAACAGTATTGAGATTGTAATAGACTAAGGAGACTTTTGAAGTTTGGGGCTAAATGCATATGAATGCATATATAAATAAAACAGCTACAAACCTAGAGACCAGGGAATGGAATGTGGATGTTTGAATAGGAACGAGCCCCACAGGCTCATATACTTGAATGCTTGGTCATTAAGGCACGACATTATAGGGAGGTGTTGTACTTATTGGAGTAGGTGTGGTCTTGTGGTAGGAAGTGTGTCACTGGGATAGGGTTTGGGGTTTCAGAAGCTCAAGCCAGGCCCGGTGGCTCAGTCTCTCTTGCTGCATATCCATATACAGAACTCTCAGCTCCTTCTCCAGCACCATGTCTGTCTCCGTGCCACCATGTTTCCCGCCATGATGGCAATAGAGAACCTTTAAAGTTTTCTAGTTTTCAAAAAGGTTAATAGGAAGGTCCACTCAAGGTGAGTCATCTATCCCCAGAGAGGAATCCTCAGAGAAAATATTGGTTCAGACAGTTGAAAGAATTCCTGCGGACTCTTTGACATTATCTTAGATTTTTAATGACAACTTACTTTAAAATATTCTGGCCCAGGTCATGCATTCATGGCTGACTCTGTTGGACTCCCAAGCTGTATGTCACCGCTGCTGGTTCTGAGTGTCAATCCAAACAGGTCTAAACTCAGAGGGACCCTTTCCTCTGAACCTTTCCCCTTGGCCTTCTCACTGACTCTTTCTGGTCCAGGGTGTGCTCTGAACTGCACTTATCCTCACTGAAACTTCTTCATCGTCTTCTCTAAAAATAAATAAATTAATTAATTAATTAAGATCCTTTACAGATTAAAGTTTGGCTCCCCCGGCTTCCTCACAAACTCACCGCAGAATTAAAACTGGGTCACGGAGACATGCCTGCCCCATTTTCTAACCAGACAATAGCTTCAGGCAGTGCCAGGACTCTGCTCCTCTCTGCTCCCTCCTGGAGTCTGGAGAGCTGCCGATCCACGTGACCCTGGCGGAAGCAGGTAGCTAGCCTCCTCACCCCCTCCTCCAGGGACTAAGGGCTCTTGCCCTTGTCACTTGCCAGCTGGAGCGTGCTGTCCCTTTCCCTTTCCTGGCTAATTTATGCTACTGGCCTCCAAGGGGCTCATCTCTGTTCCCACTTCCCTCCAGCTCCTTCATCCTCCCTCCTCCCCTTAGGATGCTTCAGGATCAAGGGCAAGGGCATTTTATTAGGTCGCCATGCTAGAGGCAGAGAACTCTTTGTCTATCCTCCGGGGCTTAATGCTTTGAGACTGCTGCAGACGATATTATTTTGCTATAGTATTTACTGGCCCCTCCCAAAGGCAATGTAATCCCTTACCTGACTTTACCCACTGACATAGAATTTGACGCTGACTGGCTCCAATCAACAAATGCAAGCAAAGGTCACATGACATGTACCACACTCAGGTAAAAAGCTTTAAAAGCCAATGTAGGTCCTCAGTAGTTCAGCACCATATTGGGGGACGGGGGGGGGGGGGGGAGGAGGAATGCTGGGACCAAAATGCTCAGGTTCACATCCCATCTTAGCCACTTTCCTGTCTCCTGAAAGCTGCTTCAACTGCTTTGCCTGAGTCCCCTCATCTGCAAACAGTACAGCTACACTTCCTAAGTTTTGGAGCAGTCGTTGCTGGCCTTGGTCAGGTGACCTCTCCTTGGTGGGAGTCTGCTCATTTCGTATCTGTGTTCTCCTGCACACAGGCTGAGTGGGAGCAGAGCATCCTAGGGGCACATCTCAGAAGCCATCAGCTTTCTGCCTGCTAGCGGAAGTCTTCATCCTTAAGCTCATGCCCCAGGCCCTGACCCTACCACAAAGGACTCAGAACCACAAAGGGAAGTCACTGTTGACTTTCCTTTACCCTCCTTTGCACTTTTACTTAACTTTAAAACACCAGCCACATTCCTTGACAAATAGCTTAAGGGAGTATAGATTTATCTCAGCTCCCGGTTTCAGGGGCTCAACCAATCTTGTTGGGGCAGTTCACATCATGGCAACTGAGAAGCAAAGGAAGGGATACAGTAGGGATCAGGACATGATGTGGTCTAGAAGATATTCCTAGGGGCTGGAGAGGTGGCTCAGCAGCTAAGAACCCTGGTTGTCCTTACAGAGACCTGGGTTGGTTGATCCCATATGTACATTGTAACCACCTATAACTCCAGTTGTATCCAGAGGACGTAGATTATTTTTGATGCTCTTGGATTCTTTCCTCCAATTAGATACTTTAGGGCAACAAGAATTCTTTCTAAAGTGTGCCAGTGAAGCTTCCTGAACTAACTGATTCTTCTGGCTTTGGTCTCATACCCAACTCTGAATTGATGAATGGACTTAGAAAAAAGATACTTTCAACTGGCCTGAGATAAAATAGGTGTTCTGTAGACACTTTTATGGGGCCAGTAACATGGCTCAATGGGAAAAGGCCCTTGTATTGCAACACCAGCCTGATGGCCTGAACTTCATGCCTGGAAGGTATGTACAGGTGGAAGGAGAGAACTGACTTCAGAAAGTTCTTCTCTGACCTGCATATGTGTACCATATTGTACACACACACACACACACACACACACAAGAGACTTGCAGACACACAAAATAATAATTTAAAAACCATGCTTTGTGGAACATTTTTATTTAGTAATAACTAGAAAACAGTGTGCATTCTCAAAATGTCACTTCATTTATTTTTATCTTTTAAGAGCTTTAATTTTAAAAGCCATGAATAGTATTTAATCCTTGATCTGATTTCCGCAAAGTATTCAACAAAGTATCTTTATTAGCTAATTCAAAACAGTTGCTCCTTCTTCTTCCCCTCCTCCTTCCCCTCCTCCTTCCCTTTCCCCTTCTCCTCCTTTTCCTCCTCCCCCTCTTCCTTTTCATCTTCTTCTTGTGGGACTTCATTTCAGCTTTTCTAGATTTGAAAATGTGTGTGTGTGTTAGATTTTGTTGTTGTTGTTGAATTGGATAAAATTGGTGGGCAAGCATATTTTCTTTTGAAAGGATTAAAATGGGTTGGAATAGTATTCAATATGAGAGTCTACATTAGGGGAAAGCCTCTTGTCTAAGTTTAGGTTGTGTGGGAACACAAACAGCAGCAGCTTATGTGAGAAGACAAGCTCCAAGCAAGCCCACAGTAGCCCAGATCCCAAGAAAGGAGACCCATCCCACACCTGGATTAACCTGACCACAGCAGGACCGCTCCATCCCCTGCCGTGCACACTGCTAACAAGCTCCAACCTTGGCTTCCGTCCCTGGGACCACATTTGAAGGGGGGCATTGGCAACCTCCAACCAAGGCTGTTTGAAGGGCAAGAGATTTCAGACCTAAAGGGAAGAATGGAGAGAATAAGATATATTTAGCCCAAGGAATTGGCAAGTGAAAGAAAAAAGAACTACTCTTAAACAGCAAAGGCATCAGGCAAAGGAAGATGCTGTCCTGCTCTTTCAACCCCAGAGGATGTGTGAGGAGGATGGGAGGAACTTCCGAGGGTAGGCTTGACTTGGGATGAAAGACATGTTTTTAAAAGAGGAGTGAGCGCCTCCCTCACTGCACTGTTTCACCAAATGTTAGAAGACCATTTTCAGGGTCTTTTTAGGAATCCATAGACATCTGTGTAAACTATCAAGATCAAACAAGCTGATTATAATTAATTCTTTTCCCTCCTGGGTCCAGAGTGCAGCATCTGGGTGGAATAAGTCGAGTGGAAGAGGTTCCTTGGCTTGTGGGAGCCCCCTCCAATATGTTCAGGGGGACCAGTGAAGGACCAGGTTGAGCCAAGCCTCCTCTTCTTATGCACCCAGATTATTTTGCTAAGGGACACAGGAAGTGCCTCTCTATCAGGAGCTGGGTTTCACGGTGTTACACACAGAGAGTGAGTCTGACAAAGCCTGGTGTGGTTTTCTTTTGGATGTTGTCAGCTGCTGGTCTAGAAAGTTGGCATAGTTTGAGTGTACCCACTAAAGTTAATATGTTGTAAGTTTTATCTTCTGGTTGCTTGTCAATGTTGTTTGGAGGTGTGGCCTTTGGGGACTTGTGATGGTTTGTATAGGCTCTGCCCAGGGAGTGGCACTATTAGGTGTGTCCCTGTTGGAGTAGGTGTGTCACTGTGGATGTGGGCTTTTCTAGCTGCCTGGAAGTCAGTATTCTCCTAGCAGCCTTCAGAAGAAGATATAGAACTCTCAGCTTCTCCTGCACCAAGCCTGCCTGGATGCTGCCGTGTGCCTGCCTTAAGGATAATGGACTGACCCTCTGAACTTGTAAGCCAGCCCCAATTAGATATTGTCCTTATAAGAGTTGCCTTGGGGGGCTGGTGAGATGGCTCAGTGGGTAAGAGCACCCGACTGCTCTTCCGAAGGTCCAGAGTTCAAATCCCAGCAACCACATGGTGGCTCACAACCATCCGCAACGAGATCTGGCGCCCTCTTCTGGAATGTCTGAAGACAGCTACAGTGTACTTTACATATAATAAATAAATAAATCTTTAAAAAAAAAAAAAGAGTTGCCTTGGTCATGGTGTCTCTTCACAGCAGTAAAACCCTAACTAAGACAGAGGTAGTTAGGGATTAAACAAGGTGGTGACCCTGAGGCTGCCATTAGTGGTTTTATAAAGAAGTGACCTGGATGGGCACACCTGTTGTCTCTCCCTGTGCCCTTCTCCGTGTCACGATGGATCATGGAACCTTCAGCAGTACTGAGAAAAGACCATCACAGTCTGCAGAACCACAAAGTACACAAACTCTGATTATTTATAAATTATCCAGTCTCTGATAATCTTTTCTGGCAATGGAAACACAGAGCCAAGGACTTCCTGAAGTGTGCTCCACCACCCAGCTGGTCCTGGAAACAGGTCACTGCACACTGGCTCTGGTTGAGTAGCTGATGGTGTCTCTTCCCACTAACCAGAGCCTGGCCCACTTTTGCAATTTGCTCAGTGAGCCATGGTGATATGAATGCAGCAGCTCCTTCTCCAAGAGGCTTGTAGAACGAGGGAAGAGATGCCATAGCCATTCCAGGTAGTCAGCAACTTGCCTACTATGATGGCTAATCTTGGTTGCCAGCTTCGTTACATCATTTAACACATAGGGTGTAGGTAAAGCCCAAACTGGGTGTGGATATGAGGCCATTTACAGAGACATTTAGATTACAAGTCGTCTGACATGGTCTCAAAATAAAAACCTCACTTGAAGTTGTCAGTAATAGGAGCCAAAAGTTCTCCCATTTTTAAAAAATCTCTAACTTTTTGAAATTTGTGTATGTTAATTAGCTCTTGATCACTGTTAAAAAGTACTCAAGGCAGTTAACATACAGAGAAAACATTTAGCCAAAGTACAAGGTCACGTGGCCCCATCACTTCAAGGTCCCATGGCCCCATTGCTTCTGTCGGAGCAGCACATCAGTCACCTTGGAATCAGGGAAAGAGAAAAAAGAAGCCACAGTTGTCACATAGTCCCCTTCAAAGGTATGCTCTCAATGACTGAAGATCCACAATAACCCACACCCTAAAAGTCCTGACTTCCAACAGTGTCACGCTGGGGACCAAGCCATTAGAACAAGGTCTTTTAGGAGACATTCTGTATTCAGAATATAGTCTTTTCTGTGCCATTCTCAGCTCTCCCCTTGGGCATGTGCAATAAAGGCTATAAATTTCCCTCAAAGCAAGGCTTTAGCTGCATCCTCACAAGCTTCAAGATGCACCAATTGACTCAGCCTTCAGGTTAAAGTATTTCCTAACATCTACTGTAATTGCTTATTGAGCTCATACACTATTTGGAAGCATGCTGCTTAATTTTTAAGCATTTCAGGAGAAGATCTGGTCTCCCATACGGTCTTCCTCTGTAGCTGCTAGGAGGTTTCTGTGTATCCCCCTTGTATGTGGTCATCAGTTAGCTCTTCCCCTTTCACCTCACACTGTTCAAAGCATATTCCAGTGTTAAGTTTCAGTGTAGTACGTTCCCTGCTCAATGTCATCCAGAGTCAGGGGTGTGGAGTCCTCTAGAAAGAAAGCCATATATCATTAGCAACAGGGAGACAAGAACATACTTCAGTAGCATATTTGTTCCCCTGGGGTTGCATCTCTATCCTCTGGTTCTAATTGCTACGCGCTCTGGTCGAGTCAACTGGACAAGCCGAGAGGCTTAAAAGTCACTCATGAGGCAAAAAGAGTTTCAAGGAAGCTCTCCTCCTGGAGTCTAGCGTTCCCTACCCATACAGTAATTTTTCATTCCCGCATTCCATTCCCACGTTAGTCTAGTGTATGGATCCACGTGTTCTCTTTTAATATTTTCCTGTCATAAGTGCTTTTTAAGATTGAATTCTGACATAGCTAAAGCTGTCTGCCAATGTTCTAACAATCTTAGTTCATCCTTAGCAAGACCTTGGTCTTGGAATTCAGTACTGCCCCTGGTATTACACTATCTCTTTGAGTAAAAGTTAGGTCACTGCCCTTCACAGGAATTTACCATCACTAAGGAAGAAGGAAGTTTCAGACCAAAGGAGAAACCAGAACAGATACTATAGCAGAGTTATACCCATATACACGTATTTACAATGGCCTAAGGGGAAGGTGGACTATACAAGAGACTAAAATAGGAACTATGGCAAGGAAGCGAAGCCCTTGACCCTGGCTTCTAAGATTAGTGAATCTTAGGTGGAGCCCTTGTTGAACCCCGCTGTTATCAATGAATTTTATCCCAGGTGGTTCCTGTTAGAGCTTTTGTGTTTGCATTCCTCTGTTTTATGTAAGATTTCAGTTACCTCAATTGTACCTTGCAAATATGTCACCCAACTTCCTTATTGTCCTCTGCATAAAAAGTCTGAGGCTCGATTTGAAAATTACACTCAGATTCCACACGAACTCTCCTGTGTGTGTCTGTTTGTCACTCATTCATCCACACTTTGCCCACCCGTGACTAGAGACCCGTTCCACGCAGACACAGGGACCCAGAGGGTCTGCGGCATCTAATGGTGTCCTCAATCACTGTCAAGCCCTTCCACAGAAGCAGGTCCTCTATAGAAATGGACACGTGACCCAGGTTAGCCAATCTGAGCCTTCCGTGGGAATTTACTGCAGAGCTCTGAAGGAGGAGGTGTTTTGTTTTGTTTTGTTTTGTTTTTTAAATAAAGTTATTGTGTGAGATTTCCAGGAACTTTTATCACAGGGGAACAAGAATTCAAAAAAAAAAAAATGCAAGCAAGCAAACAAACTAAAACCAGCAAAAGTGAGAAAAACAGTGAAAGAGGATTGCTGCTAACAACGTGAGCTCTTAGACCCTTTGGAAATATAAACTCCCTCACTTTCTGTGATGGTGCAGGTCTATAACAGCACATAGGAAACAGATGCAGGGAGGTTATGAGTTGGAGACCAACCTGAGCTACACTGCGAGCTCAAGGCCAGACTAAGATACATAGTGAAACCCTGTTGAGATAAATAGGTAGACGATAGGTAGGTGATAGATAGATAGATAGATAGATAGATAGATAGATAGATAGATGATAGATAGATAGAGTGGTTAAACTCATTTTGGGTGTTTTATTGCCGGGGTTTTGTTTGTTTTGTTTGTTTTCTATTTCTACATATCTATATTTGGATAATACTCTGACATCTGTGGCTCTTAACCATAGGTTAAACTGTGGTTAAGATGTAAGCCCCTGACTTGACACTTTGGTAGAGGGTCTTTTTAGATATACTTAATGTAGGATCTCGAGATGACACCATCCTCGATTACTTGGGGTAGCACTAAGCTCAATGGTGAGTGCCTTTGTGAAGCAATAAGAAAGAAAAAGGGGAGGGTAGCCACATAAAGTTAGCAGCAGGAATCCACGAAACCACATCCTGGGGATGCCACCATCCATCAGAAGCTGGACTAGGCAAGAACAGAACCTTGCATGGACTTAGTAGCTCTCTCTACACCTTGACCTTTGGTGTCAAGAACTGCAGGAGGACTTTTTGTTTGAATGTTCCGTCCTTGTGGAAGTTTGTCATGGCAGCCTTGGGGAAGGAGTGCCTTGATTTGTTTTTACCTCAGTAGAGAGGGCATTGAGGAGCAACCTGTGGGTCCTCACACCTAGCATTGTTTCAGACAGTTGAGACTGCACAAGAGACACCATCGTCACATGATGTTCCAGGTTGACTGTCCCCTCAGACAACTCACGCCAGCCTAGTCCAGTCATGCCTACCTTGTGCTTCCCTCAAATATAAATTATCATCTGCATGACTTAAAAAATAGCCCTTCAGAGAGTACATTGTCGCCCCCCTCACACACACACACACACACAAAAATATTGTAATATTAACAGTTCACACATTCATCTGTTAGCAATCAGGCACATTCATGGACAGCCGAAAAGGAATCCGGAACAAGGTTGGCAATCAGACATCTTCATGGGCAGCTCCTGAGGACCCGGCTTCAACAAGACATCAGCTGCCCAGAAGTGACACATTGTCACCCCAAGTTGCTTTTGGTCACAATGATTCATCACAGCACTAGAAACCCAACTAAGACACTAACAGAAGCAACTTCGAGGGAGAAGGACTTGTCTTAGCTCATGATTTAGACTCATGGCAGGGAGCACACAGTGGGTGCGGTGGGTTTCATCTGTGGTGGCAATAGTTTTGGGCATAGCTTGTTACATCAAGACAGACCAGGACACAGAGGGAGAGCTGACCAAAATTCTCAAGGTTTACACAATGGCCCTATGTCCACCAGCTAGGACCAATGTCCTAAAGGTTTCACAACATCCCAAAACGATGCCACCTGCCGGAGACTTAAGTGTTTAAACAAGTGGGGGACAGCCTACATCCAAACCTCAAGTTTACAGTGTGAATTAGAATGTACAAAGAATGGTTCAGGGGTGAGCATACAATGTAATTTTGGACAAATAGGTGAAGGAAAAATGTACTAAGTTTTCTAAGAAAAACGCTGAGCGGGGGCTGTGTGGTGTGCAGACAGAGTGGAGTGCTGACCACCAGCCAGCCATTGAGTAGGGATAACTCCCACATGTCAGCAAGTCGCTGGAGGGACCGACCTAGCAATGGCCAACCCAAGGTGATCAGCTCCAACCACCTCTGCCACTTCTGCAGTTGACGACATTTTGAAACATTACTCAAATGCTGTGACTCTGTACAGCTGTCCCTGTTGGTGATCCCAGGATTTTAAGTTTAATAAACGACATCTTAAAGTGGTTCTGAGCCCCTTCACCCCTCTCCTCACAAGACCCAAATGTAGTCAAGTTTCCACTCCAGGGTCTTACATTCCCGTGTGCCTTAGGGAAAACATTTTCACCAAGATCATTCTCCTCACGAGTCCCCTGCATGGGCGATCATTTTTCCACTGTGGAAATAGTTTTCACACTAAATTCCAAGCGCAACATATGTGCCATCTGGGGACTCAGTGAACGAGAGAGATATTTTCTCAACTGTGTGCTGAGTCAGATACAAGTTAGGACCCTGGTAATCTGGCTGTGGAACCCTGTTCAGCTCCGGAGGGGCAGAGCGGGGGAGGGACGAGGTGGGGGAGGGCTTGTCTCTTTCCTTTTTTTTTCTCCCCCACATCAGTTCTTTGAACAGGATCCAAATTACCCCCATCTTTCGCTCTCAGCAGCCAGACAGGTCTCCCTGGAAGGAAGCTGCAGGGTGATAAATAGTCTCCAATTTGAGTAGGTTGAGGAGAAAGCCTTGTTTTGGGGTGTATAAATACACTCTACTGTCTAAAGCCATCACCACAGTGTCTCCTTCTGGGCTGAAAAACAGCTCGAGAGAAAAAAAGTTCCAGTAGAGCAGGGGGCTGTAAAGAAGGATCAAGTTACAGAGCGCTCAGGCCTCACTTCTGTCCTCTGCGGCTTTCTGGTTGGTCCCTCCTCCACCCTCATCTCTGTGTCCATTGCCATGGCCTTCCAGCCGGTCTTGGTCTCTGTATTTCCACTCTTACCCCCTCCAGGTCATTGTCCCACACGGAAAACAGAAAAATCCTTAAAATCGGAAATGATTTAAAATGATCCCGTCATTCCCTTGCTCGCTGTAGTTTCATATTTCTTCTCTTGTCTGGAATTAAAAACAAAACTAGAGAACACAGATCTGTTTCTTGGAGGTCCCTCGAGTTTCCAAACCCACAACCCAGGCAGGCGCAGGGCACTTGGTTTCCCAGGTAGATACAGCCAATTTCTCTACCTGATCAGCCTGTGTAAACTGCTAACCAGCTAATTGAAAATGTACCCTTGGTCATTTTTCTGGATTCTTCTCTTTGATGAAAAGATTTATTTATATTTAATATATTTATATTTGTGTCTCTGTATATGTAGGTCACACACGTTTGGGTACCAACTGAGGCCAGAAAAAAAAGTACTGGGTACCCTTGGTCCTTGAGCTATAGTCAGTTGTGAGCCTTCTGGATGGGTGTTGAGAACGGAGCTTGGGTTCTCTGTAAGAGAACCAAGCGCTCCTAACCACTGAGCCATCTTCTCTCGTGTAGCTTGATGCTCTTGAGATTCATTGGAGCTGTGTCTCCCATTTAGACCTGGCTAGCTGTCCACAGGGAGATGTTCCGCCACACAACTTGCCGCTCCCTTAATCAAAAGCATCTTAGGGTTTTGTTTCCAACAAACCTGGCAATGAAAGCCATAGGCTTTGTGTGGCTGTACATTTTCATTTCTTTGACAGACACATCCAAATAGGCGAATGGAAGGTAACGGGGTAAATCAGCTTAATTCTTAAAAAAAAATTTAAAAAGCCAAAATTGTATTTCAGATAGCTGTATCATCTGATATGTTAATTTTGATAAAGGCAGGTTTACTTGTATTTTTTTAATAGATCATGCTTTTGACATTCTATGGGGTATACCTCACCCAACCTGGTTACAAGATTTTCTCTTAATTCTTCTAAAAGTTTTATAAGTTCATGTTTTCCACTTAAATCGCTGATCTAGTTGGGGGTCAGTTTTGTATATGACATTATGTTTAGGTAAAGTTCTTTTCATTCTTTTTGATTTATTGATGTCCAGTTGTTAGGAAACTATTTATTCTCATTTCTCCCTTGCATTATCTGTGCGTCTTTGTTAAAAATCAATTGGCCCTCTCAGCAATATCTGAATATCTGAGGATATTGATTATTTCTGAAGTTTACATAGTGAGACAAAAGATCCAGAGTACCCAGCCCAGTACTGAAAGACAAAAGGAAAGTTGGAAAACAGAGGCAACAAACTTCAAGACCCGCTGTAAAGCTCTCATAATCAAGGCTGTGTAGACCTGGGGAGAAGACAGACATTGGATGGATGAAGAAGACAGAACAGGAGCCGGGAGGTAAACTCCTGCAAATGTGGTCCACCAGCGCTTGATAAAGGACTGGAACTTTTCAATAAATGTGCTGAGACAGCTGGGCTTCCTGCACAGAGACATTAACCTGGACACAGACTTTACACCCTCCAGAAACATTAAGTCAGTTAAGCAGCAGGACTAAATATAAAATGCAAAACATAATTGCCAGGGATGACAACTGCAGCCTAGATGGAGCCTCCCTCTGCCACTTACCAGCTGTATCCCTCCCACTTCCTACCCCTGCCAACTGTTTAATTAGAGTGTCATTGCCTCATGGTCAGGGTGAGAAAGAAGACCTACCTTACAGGGTAGATATAGGTGATGATGGATGCAAAGCCCTTGGGAGGTAGAAGACATATATTAGCAGTGACAGTTGGCTCTTGTCTAAATGGCTCTTGGTAGTGTCTATAGCCAGAGATGGGTGGATGTTGAAGATAAAACACAGCCCACGATAGGGAACTGGGCAGAACTGTTCAGATAGCATGTCTTTAAAACAAGAATGGAGTCCTTTAGTTGACCCCAGGTAAATGAGCAAAAGTAGGCAGTAAACCCTGAGGTGACACACATGGAAACCTTGTCCTCTGCCAGGACAACTCTTGTCAGTTGAACTGTGTTCCAGCATCTCAGTCCTCTCCCAGATCCACATCTGCAGCAGATTGCCACCTTCCTGCAGAAGCAGAGATGTTTAGATTTAGAGACAGGGTGCAAATTACCATGTCCAGAGGCCCTCGCCATGCAGGAATGTTTCTCTCAGGTGAGACATAGAAGAAAAATTGGAAAACTAGGAAGCCTGAGTCAAGCGTTCAGTCATATGCAGCTTTGGGCTGACACAACTACATCTAAAAGAAAAAAAGAAAAAGCCCAAACAGGGAGAAGGCAAGAACGTTACCCCAGGGTCTGAAATGGATATAGATGAGTTCACAGTTCAAGGTACAGTCCATCATGGAAGACAGGAGGAGCTCGAAACAACTGGTTACACTGTATCCACAGCCAGAAACCATGTTACAACTCAATCCCCTTTCTCCATTCACACAGGACAGAATCCTAAGTAGGGGATGGTTCCACCCACAGTGGACATGTCTCCCACCTCAATGAATGCAATCAAAATCATCCCCCACAGGCACGTCCAGAGGTCCGGCTTCCAAGTCATTCTAGAGTCTGTCTGTCAAACTGACAGTCACAGGGTTCTAGAGAGAAAACCCAGAGGACAAGACTCACAACTTACCTGTTGCATTCTGTGATGCTCTCAGCATGGCTGCACCTCAGTACTGCAACTACTCACCAGAGGCCAGGCCGATCCCTATAACCATGCCACACTGACACCACCTATCATGGGGACTCATCTTCTTGACCCAGGTTCCCCTGGGTCTTCCTTCCAATCTGCGGTGTCAACTTTATACGCACTTATCGGTCATTGTCTCATGAGTAAGTACAGCCAGCGCTGGAAGAGAATGTCAGCTGGTCACGGTACCTTTTAGCTAGGCAGGAACACTGAAATGACCTCTCAGAATAAACTTGGCCTCAGTGTGATGCGGCACATTTCCCACAAACAAAAACACAGCAAAAAGTCAACCTCCCCCCCCCCCCCCCAGGCTCCTGTAATTTCAGAGGGTATTTCTCTTCCCTCTGAGGCTCTGCCATTCCTTTTAATTTTGTTTAATTATGTGCAGAGGAAAAATGAGAAAGAACGGTTTCTGTGAGAAACAGGACTTTCCCATCTGTTTAGATGTGGGCTGCACTCTGGGCTTGACATTTTGCTCTGTGAGTGTGAAGCTAGCGCCTTGGGAAATTACCATCCATTTGATGGAAAGCCAGGCTGCCAGGTGTTGGAAGCCTCGGCTGGGGCTTCTAGGTCAGGCCAATTCTTTCTTCGCTTTCTGGAATGGATGAGCCTACCGATGATCTGGTTTTGAACAGAAATCACTTTCCGCTTTCAGCGGTTATCTCCTGATGTCTTCATGTCCGGCAGGGATCCTAGAGCCCATCCTGACTGCTTCCAAGTAAGCCATGGCTGGCCCAGTGCCATGCTCCCCTACCCTCCCTCAATACTGTGAATGTGGACAGGAAAGGTTGGTTCTGACACCCAAAGAAGGGGCTGGCAACAAAAGAGTTGGGACGAATATGTGAGAAGACTTTATGAGTGAAAACTGTCAGAATCAAAATGGAGTTGCCTGTGTCAGGTCCCTAACAAAATCTAGAACAGGGCTGGGGAGATGGCGTGATGCTTAAAGAGCCTGCTGGGCAAGCATGAGAACTAGAGCTCAAATACCCAGAACCTGTGCAATGCCTGATGGATGTGACAGCACCCCTCTAATTCCAGCCTCCTTCCCCAAAGCAAGCTGTCCAGGGACACCAGTCATCTTTGCAAGCTCTGGGTTTGATAGAGAAACCATGCATCAATGAATAAGGTAGAAGAGAGATTGAAGATGACTCTCTGCCACCCTGCCTGTCAGCTTCAGGCCTGTACGCACACACGAGCACACATGTGTGGATACACAATCACAGGCCACGCCCCCACGAGTGAAAATATAAAAAATACAATAAAATCAGGAGGTGGAAAACAAGGTAAGTTCAATTACACATGCCCAGTAGCAAGAACTGTCACAAGAGACTCTGCTGTGGCCACAGCCTTGTAAACAACAGTGTAAGGACATCTGTTTAAAAGCCTTTGGACTGAAACCACCTTTGCTACTGGTCCTTGATCACTGTTGCCTTTCATCATTGCGGTCAAGGATTGCGAAAAATGGGCTTCTCCTCATTTTGCCTTTGAAGGAGTCCTTTACCTCGGCCCCTTGAGCATCTGTGCATTAATCTTTCAGTGCTCTCTCTTGACTCCCAAATAAATGGCTCTCTACTTCAGAGTCTCTCTGGTGTGGGATGGACTATATGGGATAGTAAGGCACAGAAGGAGACCATTTTCAGGGACAGGGGGACCAGTAAAAAGAATAAGGACAAAGTGTAATAATATCTCCATAAGATATTATCTCCATGCACAAAAATATCTCCATGATATCCACTTCTTTGCATGCTAACCACAAAATTAATCACAAAGACATGATACCATAGGTCTATGACCCTAGCATTTGAGGAATGATTGAGGCAGGAAGATCACAATATCACTCAAAGGTATCCTCGGTTTCACAGGAAGTTTGAGGCCATCCTGGGTTACATGAGACTGTAAAACAAAAACCAAACAAAATAAAAACACAGAGCCTTTCTCTGTTATCTAAAATTTGTTTGCTTGCTTCTAGCATAGGACCATTTTCCATCACATGTAGTGGGTTGACCTCATATTGCTTGTATTCTAACGCTAATGTTGGTTCCTCAAGACTGGTTGCCCCAGAATCTGCACATAGAAACTATGTGACCTTGCTCCCAAATTATTTCTGATTGGTAAATAAAGATGCTGACAGCCAATAGTTGGACTGAAGAGACATAGGCAGGGTTTAGGGTCCTGGGCTGGGGGGGTTGGAGGAGGACCATGAGGGGAGAAGAGAAGGTGGAGGAGGGAGAGAGAAGCATCCATGGGTTAGATGAGTCAAGCAAACATGGCCCTGAGGGCTGGCCAACTAGAGCTAAGAGTATCCCAGATGAAACATAGTAATATAACTCTGGGTTATTGATAGCATAGAGTAGATTCTAATAGCATAGAGGGTAGATATTTGCCCAGCTTTTGTGTTTTTTAAGGCTTATTGTAAATATAAAGGCTGTGCGTGTGTTACAAGGTAGAAACCCCAGGTCAGGATTAAATGATTTCCACGACAGTCACATCTAAGTCTGTTGTCTTACATAGTCTCCTTTTGCCTCAGCAATAGTTTTTAGGTTGTTTTAAGTCATGGGACATTTACCCGAGTATCATGACAATCACAGTTCCAGCATAGACTCACAAAGAGCCTCCACAGAGCCTTCCATAAGTCACAGAGGAGGGAGGTACTTCATCGGCTCAAACAATGCTTAAGCATCACCAGAGCAGAAAATACGTCACGCAAAGACAGAAGTCTTCCACGGAGCATAGCCATCACCATGACTACACGGTTAACGGACCAGCCAATGAGGAGTCACCATGACTACACGGTTAACAGACCAGCCAATGAGGAGCAGAGAGGGCTGGGTGAAGAGGCATTCAGTGTGTTCCCAGCTACAGAGCTCCCTCCTCACTGAAAAAAGCAGGCTCCCGACATGAAGACTCATTCTGCTTGCTTCCAGGCTTTAGTCAGCCGGCAGAGAGGCGGAGAGTCCCAGGCACACATGTACATCTGGTTATGTTGACTGAAAACTGTTCAAGAAGAAAGAATGTTGAATTTCCATAAGGGCTGTTAGCCTTGTCTCCCGATCAAGAAATCCTTCCCAAGGGAAAGAGTTGCTGGCCTGTGCTCTGTAGGAGATGTGCTCTCGTTAACGTTTGCCTATCAGATAGAGACATCACTGGCTCCTTGGAAGGAGAGTAA